>NC_038047.1:10784729-11151391 GCF_002211085.1 Panicum hallii | reverse complement strand
CTCCTTTATTTCAGATGGTTGGAGCTACTCGAGGAACCCCGGAAGGATTCCGGGCAGGACAACCTGGTAGTTCTCAGCAACCACCACCGCCACCTCCGAACTTGGCCGAGGTTATGGCCCGGCAAACCGAGCTTCTAAATCAACTTGTACAAGCTCAGATGGGCCATTTCCAGCAGCAACCTCGAGGCCGAGGAGAACCTCTATCGGCCACTTATCAAGACTTTCTCAGCACCCAACCTCCACTATTCCACAAGGCCGAGGAGCCTTTAGATGCGGATGCCTGGTTGCGGACCATTGAGTCCAAGTTCGCCTTATTGTCCGCTCCATGTTCAGAGGAGAACAAAGTGCTCTTCGCGCCCAGCAACTTCGAGGCCATGCACGTCTTTGGTGGGACCAGTTTCATGCAATGCAACCCGCCGAACACGTGGTCATTGGGATGAGTTTCGGACTGCATTCCGCGCACATCATATACCAGCAGGACTCATTGAGCGGAAGCTCAATGAATTTCTAAGCCTGACCCAAGGTACCCGTACGGTTACACAGTATGCACAGGTTTTCAATCACCTGTGCCAGTATGCGGGATCACATGCGGACACTGATGCCCGCAAATGTGATCGCTTCCGTCGAGGCTTAAACACCAAGCTCAAAGAATGGTTTGAATTTAGTGAAGGCCAACGATTTCAATGAGTTGGTCAACATGGCCATTACTCAGGAAGATTGCATCGCCGCCCATAGAGCGGAAAGAAACGAAAAGCACCCACAGGGCCTATAACTCCACAGTCGCCGCCGGTATCGGCTGGTCCCGAGCAACGCCCCTCGAGCTCCATCTCGAGGCAATATAACTGGCAGATGGGTAGCCCGACCTCCCCAACAAATACCATTCAACCGACCACCCCTGCCACAAATCAGCAACAACCCCAACAAGGTCCACGACCGAGCTTTTCCGCCAGCTACTCCAGGAAACAGCAATTATCGTTGTTTCAATTGCGGAAGCCCGTCCCACTTCATTAAGGATTGCCCTCAACCTAGGAAATCATTCCAAGGGCAAACATCTAATCCGAACTATAAGGGCAAGGGTAAGAGACAAGTGGTGCAAGTCCGACAAGGGAGGGTGAATCTCACTACACTCTCCAACTTCCTGAAGGAGCACCGATAATGACGGGTACATTTTCTATTAATCGTTATCCCGTTATTATTCTTTTCGATACTGGAGCTACCCATAGTTTTATCAGTATGGATTGTGGGATTAGAGTGGGCATGGATATTTGTACTATAAGTGAAACTTACAAGATTGTAACTCCTGGTGGTAAGACTATGTCTAATCAAATGTGTAGGAAGGTACCGATTCAACTGGGTAGTCATCTAATCAAAATAGATCTGCTAGCACTAGACCTAAAGGGGATAGATGTTCTTTTAGGAATGAACTGGATGGCACAGCACCATGTGTCCTTAGATATCTCTTCTCGTACTGTGGAAATAGGTTCACCGGAGAATGAACTCACTATCCTTTATCTTCCGCAACCCAAAATCCTTTAACTCTTGCACCTATGCCATATCTAAGGTCAAACTTGAAGATATTCCAGTCGTCTGTGAATATCCAGATGTTTTTCCAGATGACTTACCTGGAATGCCTCCAGACAGAGATATCGAGTTCATTATAGAACTTCAACCTGGTACAGCCCCTATCTCTAAGAGACCCTACCGAATGCCTCCTAATGAATTAGCCGAGTTAAAAACCCAACTCCAAGATCTTTTAGACAAAGGCTTTATTCGTCCCAGTGCATCACCATGGGGTTGTCCAGCTCTATTTGTGAAAAAGAAAGACAACAGCTTAAGGCTGTGTGTTGATTATCGTCCTCTCAATGCGGTGACTATCAAAAATAAGTACCCTTTACCCCGCATTGATATCCTCTTTGATCAACTAGCCGGAGCTAAGGTGTTTTCTAAAATAGATCTTCGTTCCGGGTACCACCAAATTAAGATTCGGCCTAGTGATATTCCAAAAACAGCCTTCTCCACTCGGTATGGTCTATATGAGTATCTCGTCATGTCGTTCGGTCTCACTAATGCCCCAGCCTATTTCATGTACCTCATGAATTCTGTCTTCATGCAAGAACTCGACAAGTTTGTCGTAGTCTTTATTGATGACATCTTGATCTATTCTAAAACTCCAGAAGATCATACTAAGCATCTCCATGTCATCCTTCAGCGATTAAGAGACCACCACCTGTATGCCAAATTCTCTAAATGTGAATTTTGGCTAGATACAGTCAAATTCCTAGGCCATACCATTTCTGGTGACGGAATATCCGTCGATCCCAGTAAAGTACAAGAAGTGATGGACTGGAAACCTCCGACCTCCGTCCATCAAATTCGTAGTTTTCTCGGTCTAGCTGGCTATTATCGCCGTTTTATTCCTGACTTTTCCAGAATAGCCAAACCTATGACCGAACTACTAAAGAAAGGTGTGAAATTTTCCTGGGATCAAAAATGCGAAGATGCATTTCATACCCTTAGAAATCATCTTACGACTGCACCAGTCTTAGCTCAACCAGATGTCTCAAAACCTTTTGACATCTATTGTGATGCATCAGGAACTGGACTTGGTTGTGTACTTATGCAAGACAACCGAGTCATTGCATATGCATCACGAGCACTTAGGGTTCATGAACAAAACTACCCTACTCATGATCTCGAACTTGCAGCGGTTATTCATGCCCTAAAGATCTGGAGACATCATCTAATGGGTACGAAATGCCATATCTATACTGATCATAAAAGCCTCAAGTACATCTTTACCCAGGCAGATTTAAACATGAGGCAAAGGCGCTGGTTAGAACTTATCAAGGATTATGACTTGGAAGTGCATTATCATCCGGGCAAGGCCAATGTCGTTGCAGATGCCCTTAGTCGCAAAGCACATTGTCCTTGCCTATTCATTCAAGCATTTAATGAAACTCTCTGTTGGGAAATGAGTAAACTTAATCTAGAGATCGTTTCCCAAGGTGACTTAAACCATATCTCGGTTGAAGCCACACTCAGAGATAATATTGTTCTAGCACAACAGCGTAATGAAGGGGTTAAAATCATCAAGCAGAAAATAACCCAAGGTGAAGGGAAGTATAAGTGCTTCCGAGTAGATCCTGAAGGAGTTTTATGGTTCAATGAGCGTATTGTTGTACCGAAAGACCATAAACTCCGAAAACGAATAATGGATGAGGCCCATCTATCCAAATTCTCTATACATCCTGGCAGTACAAAAATGTATCAGGATCTGAAACAGAATTTTTGGTGGACTCGTATGAGACGAGAAATAGCTAAGTATGTGTCAGAATGTGACATCTGCCAAAGAGTCAAAGCCAGTCATTTGAAGACTGCTGGTATTCTTCAACCTCTACCCATTCCCTCGTGGAAGTGGGAGGATATCAGTATGGACTTTATTGTTGGCCTACCCAACACTTCTCGGAGGCATGACTCTATTTGGGTAATCGTTGATCGATTAACCAAGACGGCACATTTTCTCCCTGTGCATACCACATATAATGCTAAAAGGTATGCTGAGATTTATCTGGATCAGATTATTCGACTCCATGGAGTACCTAAAACGATCATTTCAGATCGTGGAGCGCAATTTGTCGCTAGGTTCTGGGAGCAACTTCATGAGGCTCTTGGGACTAAATTAATTCGAAGCTCCGCCTATCATCCTCAACGGATGGGCAAACTGAGCGAATAAATCAGATTCTAGAAGATATGCTCAGAGCTTGTGTACTCCAATTTGACAAAAATTGGGATAAGTACTTGTCGCTAGCAGAATTTTCTTATAACAATAGCTATCAGACAAGTATTAAAATGGCCCCATTTGAAGCATTATACGGTCGCCGATGCCAAACTCCTTTGAATTGGTCACAAACCGGCGAACGTAAAATTTTTGGACCCGATCTAGTTGTAGAAGCAGAGGATAAAGTCAAGCTTATCCAGGACAATCTAAAGGCCGCCCAATCTCGACAGAAAAGCTACGCTGATATACGAAGAAGACCATTACAGTTTTATGTCGGAGACTTCGTATATCTTCGAGTATCTCCCATTCGAGGTGTTCAAAGATTCGGTGTAAAAGGGAAACTTGCTCCTCGATACATCGGACCCTTTGAAATCCTTGAAATTTGTGGACCTGTAGCTTATCGTCTTCAACTTCCTTCTCAATTAGCGGCCATCCATAACATCTTTCATGTATCCCAACTCAGAAAGTGTGTTAAAATCCCCACCGAGATCATCGATTCTCAAGCTATCGAAATCGAATCAGATCTGACCTATACAGAACAACCTATCAGAATTCTCGATACGAAAGAAAGAAGTACCAGAAGAAAAACCACTAAAATGTACAAGGTTCAATGGAACCATCATACAGAGGAAGAGGCAACGTGGGAAAACCGAATCTTATCTTCAACACCACTTTCCCGATTTCTTCTAAATCAATCTTCGAGCTTGGTCTTTCTATCTCATCCTGCTTCAGAATCTCGAGACGAGATTCTTTTTAGGGGGGAAGGCTGTGACACTCAGGTAATTAGTTGGGTTATACCTTAGATTTTAAGCATGTTTGTATGTTCAAAGTTTGGCAAAATATACTTTATGTAAGCAATGCTATGAAAGAAAGGATGTTTATGTAATTAATATTAATTAAAGGTCCTTTTATGCAAAATGGATGGGGAATGAGGGAAAAGTTTAAAAGCATAAGGGTTATTTTGCAAAAAGTAGTATCTGTGGTCAAATTGTAAAAATATATGTGAAATTACCATAGGAGGTATATGTAAAAGTAATTTTACTTAGGGATTTACATAAAACATGAAATTATTACTAAGTTCATTTTAACTCAAAAACTATTGCTCAATTGTAGATGAACCTTAAAGAGAAGTTGTAGGTTTTGAAAAACCATGCACTTTTGATTTTTGGACCATCTTCATTTGAGCATTGGTTTAAAAGTTACAAGCCCTTTACAGTAAGGCCCCTGTCTTTCTCTGAAATCACAGATTAGTCCTTGAGTCAGTTCATCCCTTCTTCCTCAGGCGCTCTGCCCCCCCCCTGCTCTGCCTCCCCTGCTCTTCTGTCGCCGGCGTAATGCGCCGCCCCGGCTTCGCCGCCGGCCACCTTCTGCACCCCGCCCACGTGTTGCCTTCTTGCTCCTCACCGCCCTAGCTTCCTGCTGCTGGCACCCCCACCCGAGCGCCATGATACCCCTCGGCCGCCAACACCGCACGCCGGAGTGCCTGCCGCCGCCGCAATTGCCACTGGCTCGCCTTATCCCTTCCTCTCTTCTGCCCCGTAGCGCCGGCAACTCCAAGTCAATCTGTTTCCCCCACTTATTTGCTCGCCAAACCCCTGTCCTCAACCCGTTTTCCCCTTTTCTTCTTCCCTGTGTCACCGGAGCCGCCCGCCTTTCTCACCGGCATACGCCGCAACCACCACGCCTCGCCCAAATTCCGCCGATCCAGAGCTTCCCCACCTCCTCCTCTTGCTCCCCGTCGTGATCCACACCAACCCCGGCCCTCCCCCTCACCGGAATCGCTCCACCCCGAGCCGCCCCTCCATTTGCGCCGCCGTGCTCGACTCCACCGTCGACAGCCCGCCTCGCCACTCCTCCGACCAATCCATGTAAGGGAATCGCTTCCCCACGTCCCAGTGGTGCTCATGCGCGCGCTAGACCCCCTTGTTCGCCGGCCGTTCGCCGGGAACGGCGTCGCGCCGCCACGGCCGCCGCCCCTTCTCGTCGCCGGCCGGATTTCCCCTTTGTCTGTTGGATCCCGTCTTGCCCTTTGTGCTTGCCTCGTCCCCCTGGTCGTGCGTGACCGGCCCCTCGCCGCCGGCGACCTCGCCGCCGGTGGGAACACGCCGGAGGCCGAGCCTCCAGCCATGTCGAGGCCGGACAAGGGCCTATTTGTGAGAAGAACATATCTTGCAGGGACCCCTGTGCAAATATTCGAGACCCCCCCCCCTAAAGCTTCTGTTATTTCATGTGAATTTGATTCCCTGTCTTGTAAAATTCATAACAATTCACAGAAAAATCTAAAAATAGTGAAACCAATTTTGTTAGAAAATAAATTTCAAACTCTATGATTTTTGTTAATGGAGTGTAGTGTGAAACAAAATACTTTTGCCTTTACTTTAAATCTAAGATCAAGGGGTAATTCACACTTGACCTTGACATTTCATGCTCTATTGTTTTTCTCAAAGTTTAGCATGAATATTCTTTAAGCCCTAAGTAACCTTGTGCAATTTCAAACTCAATATTTAGTCTAAACTTAACATCTTTAATTTGAGCTTTCAAATTTAAAATAAACCTAATGTATAACCTATTCTAAATGGAATCTTAGTATTCACTAATGTAATGTTTTATGATCCTAATATATAATCAAGTTTCTATGATCTTTTATTTAAAGTTTTGAAATCAAATTTTAGTTTATTTCAAATTTAACCCAAAGGTTTAATTTATATTACAATAAAATTTTACCATATCTTATAAATGGTGTTTCAAATCTAAACCCTCTTTATTCTATACATGTTTGTGTGCTATTGGATGTGATATAATATTTGAATTTTAAATTTAAAATTCACCTCATTAATGTATTGCATTTCATATAGAATCAACGACACTCGACGACGGGGACTACGAATTGGTCTTAGGACAAGACCAAGGCTTTCCAGAAGACCCAGCACAAGTCGTCGAAGGTCTAACTGAAGCTCCGAACCCGAGTTCGGAAATCTCTGACTCTCCTGCCCCTACCCCTACTCCCGAAGGCAAGCCCCGGACATATTCCACTATTTTATTTACTCTGCAATCTATATCTATCTATATTATATCTTGCATTAGGTCTAGGAATTGTGGTGAAACCCTAGATGCATAAATCCTAGGAATCCAATGTAATGCTCCCGAGTCCTTATCGGATAGATGCTCCGCTAATAGGACCGGTAGAAGTCGAGTGATCTCCTGTCACTCGCGCGATATAGGAGTTGCATGTTTACATTACTGCAACCACTATAAGGATGACGGACAGGGTCATGTGCTGTGTCATGACCTGGAAGCTTACCCTGTCTGTTTCGATGAAAAGTTTTAAGGCCGAAATGTTGGTAGTGGTGGCTAAGTTTTTGAAAGTACTAGCCACATGCCGCGAAATATGGTAAGCGGCAAGCCTAGTAACCAATCGGCCCGGCAAGTGGACATACCTGCCACCACTCGAGTTTACGTAATATTCACACGCACCGACGTGCGGGAGTGCGTTCTGCAAGGCAGACAGGAATACGGGTTTTGTAGTCGCGCTACAGACGTATGTCCTGTACACATTGGGTGTGCGTACGGTCCTGCAGTCGCTTGTGGTGGACCTGATCCACGACCCGGAATGAAAGGCAAACGGTTGCTTGGGAATGATCGTTGGATCTTCCGAGCGTGTGAGTTAGGTTTACCTTGCAAGGTTAAATTCGATTCGAATCGTCCGCCTCTCACGATGCTTGAGACTGCTTATCCCTTCTGCCACATTGAGTAATAAGAGTAATTGTTGATGAGATAATCTTGATGGATGATAATCACTACCTTGCTTGTTCAGTATAGGTGCTAACCTAGAATGGCTAATCAAATTAGAATCTGAAAGCTAAAATTTGAAAGTAGTTCATACTCTTTGTTGCTTTTCAGCTGAAAATGAACCTAGAGCCTTTACAACAACTTCATGAGTCTAGTTATGGGCTAAGTATACCCAAACCCGGGTAAGCCTTGCTGAGTATTAGAATACTCAGCCTTGCCAATGTCTGTTTCAGGTATTACCTACGAGAACCCCACGGACAACCTTGGGTGGCCTACGTCCGTTCCTTTTGGCTGGTCCGTGGAGTGGGACCCGTCCCCGACCGGCACTGACCCTCCGGAGTGACACCAGGCCCCGGGCTAGGCTTGGCGTCGACGTCTGTAGTCGCATAAAACTTTTTCTTCCGCTGTGAGTTGGGCAAGCTGTTATGCTTGTCAGTTGAACATGGTTATGTATAAGTTTACTTATCTTTGAAACTCGGTTGTAATAATGCTGTATGGTTGTAAATTAAAAGTTGATGAGCTATTCTGTGATGTGAACTCGCCTTCGTGCGAGATAAACCTGCTTCGATCCTGCTGAACCGTGGTTGAATCGGGCGGAGACCCGACAGACCAAAGGATTGTTCCGTTTGAAGTGCGTTAAGCCGATTGCAGTTGTACGGCGATCAATAGCGCACTTGAGCCGGAATAATTCGACCGGTTCTGCCACAGCCCGGTTGAAGTTCAATCATAAACTCGATGTCTCTATCTGGTGGCATTCCAGGCAAGTCATCTGAAAAGACATCGGGGTATTCACATACTATAGGAATATCCTTGACTTGGATATTTGTGATGGTATAGGTGCAAGGATGCAAACATTTCGGCTGAAGCAGATAAAGGGTGGTGATCCCATAGTATGGTGAATCAATTTCAACAACTCGGGAAGAAATATCTAGCCGGACTCGATGTTTAGTCATCTAGTCTGTCCCAAGTATAATATCAATATCCTCCAAACTTAGTAAAACCAAATCAGTTTTGATTTCTATACTACCGAACTGAATTGGCACACTTTTAACCATTTGGTTAGAGGTTATTTTTCCTCCAGGGGTAGAGATCATGTATGACCCCTGGATAGGACAAGAATCAAGTCCTAGTTGGGTACCACAGTTGTTACTAATAAAGCTATGTGTTGCTCCAGAATCAAATAAAGTAACAACTGGTTTGTGGTGAATAGAAAATGTACCCGACATGACGGGAGCTCCATCTGGAAGTTCTGCCAGAGTGGTGAAGTTAATCCGTCCTTGCCGGACTTGCATCACCGGCTTCTTGCCCTTGTTCTGGTTACCCTGAGTAGAGCTCTGTCCTTGATTAGGTTTCTTGGGCCGCGGACAATCCCGGATGAAATGATCCGCGCTTCCGCAATTGAAACAGTGATAGTTGCTGCCTCTTTGTGGTACTTGTTGAACATTTGGCCGTGGGCCCGATGGTTGTGATTGTTGCAGAGGAACGGGAGGTCTATACCTTCCGTGCTGTTGGGGCGGCCTGAAAACCAATCTACCCGTTGGGGCATTCCGCTGCGGTGCTCTAAACGGTGTACTGGGAACAACCCGATACCTCGGTGATTGAGCACTCGAGGGTCCAGTAGGAGTCTTCCTTTTCTTCTCATCATGATGTGCCACGATACAATCTTCTTGAGTTAAAGCCATATTAACCAGCTCGCTGAAAGTATTAGCCTTTACAAGATTCAGGCGTTCTTTGAGCTTGGTATTAAGGCCTCGATGGAAACGATCTTGTTTCTTGGCATCGTTATCCGCATGATATCCCGCATATTGACACAGATGATTGAAATTCTGTGCATACTGCAGGACTGTACTGGTGCCTTGAGTAAGAGCCAGGAATTCATTCAATTTTCGCTCCAGCAACCCTTCAGGAATATAATGTGCCCTAAAGGCTGCCCGAAATTCATTCCAGGTGATAACATGCCCTGCAGGTTGCATGGCATAAAAATTGTCCCACCAGATCCGAGCAGCACCTTGGAGTTGCTGGGCGGCAAAGGAAGCTTTGCTTGAGTCCGCACAAGGTATTGTCAATAGAGCGAACTTCGATTCAATGATATGGAGCCAAGCATCGGCATCCAAGGGTTCTCCAGCCTTACTGAAAAAGGGAGGCTGGGTACTGATGAAGTCCTGATAACTAGCCACGGGAGGATTGCGGTCATCACGACCTCCGCGAAACTGTTGATGTTGCTAGTTCTGTTGTGCTTGAACCAGCAAGTTGAGCAGCTCAGTTTGCCGAGCCATAACTTCAGCAAGGTTAGGAGGTGGTGGTGGCGGTTGTTGAGAACCGCTAGCCTAATCTGCCCGAAAACCTTCCGGGGTTCCGCGCGTGGCTCCAACCATCTGAAACAAAGGAGATGTCCATCATTAACCATATAGCCTTACTCCCAATTTCAGAAGATATATGACTTAGATAAACAATGCACATACTCCATTCAATCATCTCATTTCAGAATCATAAGGATAATGAACAGGATGATAAAATAGGAGACTTATATTACACACTTATTCTGATGATTGTTCACATCACACATCCGAAAGTTCACTACGTAGGCCATCTAAATTACAACAAATGGCACGAGGTCTAGATAAGTCTCTTACTACTTAAGTTATTACACTCCCCTAGGTTACACCTAGTGATCGACGATCTGCTAAACTAAAAATCATCGAAATTGCCTATCGACGACTGACTGCCAGAGGGAGAGTGATAGGGACTAAGAACTGGGTCCCCATGCTCAGAGTCAATCTCTGAAACACCCTCAATCTCTTCTGGATCTTCTTCTTCTTCTTCTTCAGGCATTATGGGTATAGCGTGAAGTATCGGTTGCTGCTGCAATTCCTCAATGTGAGCCTGAGCATCATCAGCTGCAAGTATCAGATCATGAATTTGTGCTTGTAGGAACTCAATAACAGTGTCGCGCTGAGTGATAATATGATCACTCATTGATCTGATCTTCACGATGGAGGATTGTCTCATCCCTTGCTGCAATGATCTCATCTTTCTGAGTCACCAAAGCTTGTAATCCACTATTTGGGTCACTTGGCGGTCAGCATTCCGATAGTGGCTTTGAGCCACACCAGTTATCTGATTCACACCGTGACGCAGTAGAATCTGGTAATGATGTTGCACATCCATGAACCTGGTAAGGATACGGACGGTTTCTTCAGCTAGATCTCCTAGCATATGACCAAGATGCTCTGACCGAAAATTCCATTCCAAATTATCAGGGTCAATGGTAGGAAATAAACCAATAGGATATGCGGCAACTTCCATTGGATGTTGATTGCAGAAAAGTTTGATAGCTTCCAAGGCAGCAGTTTCAAGGGTATCAACCAGACGATATCCCACCACTTCCACTTCTATGGGATGCCATGAGGAGCGAAAAGGGTGTTGAGGAATTATCATCTTAACCCGGCATCGAGGAACTCCATCTTCACGATATTCTACCCCATCGTATTGAGGAGGCTCTGTATAATGAAACAGACTTAAGGATTCCCACAAGAGTTGAGGAAACCCTTCCCAATGTAAAGCATTGGTGTGGAAGTGCCCTTCCTGATCCCAAAAGGCATTGGAAGGAGCAGCCATCTGCGACAACAATGCAAATGGTAAGCTTACAAGGTAAATGGATTAAGATAGATGATTCTGATAACAGCAAAGGCTGGAAATCAGATGGATACTTAAGAGCTAAAGATTGCTATCTACCCCAACTAAGAAATACCAACAGGTTACTTATTTCTTAAAGCAACAAAATAAAGCATTCATTTTGATTGATTAGTGGATTATGCATGCACACACTACGCGATCTCACAACCAGAAATAACTGCCAAGTAATCTTGGTCTTATGTGGTTAGTTTCGGTGGCATAATACATACGTCTCTCCTTAATAACTAGTCGATAAGCCCTATCCGTCCTAGTTTCGTAATCGTGGTTAGTGTACCTGCAGAAAACCACAATGCATATATATATATATCCAATGAACCTTTCATGCCAGCATGTCATGAAAGCGTCCCCATTCATTACTGCTCACTATAGAAACAGCATCTGTACAATTACCGCCGTACAGACAACGTTAACATACGTTGCCGAAACAACGTATTCATGGGGGTACCGCAAAATGCGGGGGTATGAACAGCGATCGCCATACTCTGCGCCGAACCATATACTCCCAATGTAGTCAACCGAGGTTGGTACAATGGCAGCATCTCAAGTAGGCCACTGCTTGAGAAACAGCGTTCGGTTCGCATCACCGACAGGAAGGCCAAGCTCCCTCAGTTGGCTGAGGATCCTTACCTTCTTACCTCACGATCGAAGATGTCGTTACAGAAAGTAAGGTTGGGTTGTGCATAAATTTAAGTTTCAACAGAAAAGTAATGCTGAAAGTTAGAGTTATATATATATATATGTGTTACAGCCACCTCTAATTTTCCCTTAAATATCACCCTAGGGCTTTACGTACTAAGCACGACCTTAACGAATCCAACGTACCTTTTGCAAAATACTTTGTTGGTCAAATTTTATACCGAAAGTATTTTTAAGGCACTTTATATCTCCAGTGTACCTTGTTAGCTCTGATACCAGCTGTGGCAGAACCAACCTAAATTACACCGGCTCAAGTACGCGAGTCCTCTCTTGAGGGTTACCTCGTACTTCAAACGGTATAATCCTTTGGCCTGTCGGGTAACGTCCCGATAAACCACCGAACGCAGGATCCAACAAGGTACCTCACACGATGGTGAGTCCAGAGATATAAATGCCATTACATTTTACACCACAGGCAAATATATTACAAAAATATACAAAGCGTCATTAACTCCCACTGAGAGGAGATTATTACAAAATAGGTTTAAGTCTTAAGATAAAACAGCGGAGTTTGAAAAGCGTAAACATTGTACACGTCGTTAATACAGATATCATGCTAGCCCTGGCATGATATCATTTGGCGGAATCGGTGTTGGCCGGGGACGGATCCCACTCCACGGACCAACCATCAGGCAAGGGGTAGGGCCATGGTGTAATGAAAGCTGGCTCATCAGGGAGATTACCTGGATTAAATCAACAAAAGCAAGGCTGAGTATACTAATACTCAGCAAGACTTACCCAGAATTGGGTATATCTTAGCCCATAACTAGACTCATGAAGGCTTTTAGCTTTAGGTAGAGTTTTCAGCTGAAAAGCAACAAAGAGTAGATCCTTATTTTCAACTTTTAGCTTTCAGGTTCTAGTGAATTAACCATTCTAGGTAAGCATCTGTAACTATTCAAACATGGTAGAATCTTTATTCAAACATCATCTTTGATAATCACAAAGTTGCTCTTGTTACTCTATGTGGCAAAGGGGGTAAGCAGTCTCAATCATCGTGAGAGGCGGACGATTCCTGAATCCAGATTCAAAACCTTGCAAGGGTAAACCTAACACACACGCTTGGAACACCAAAGGGTCGTTCCGAAGCAACCATTTGCCTTTCATTCCGACTCGTGGATCAGATCCACCACAAGCGACTGCAGGACATACGCACTTCCAAAGTGCAGGACGTACGTCTGTAGCACGACTACAAAACCCGTACTTCTGGTTGCCCAGCAACACGTATACCTACACGTCGAACAAAGTAACCAAAAGAAGCAAATACATGTGGTGGGGGGTATCTCCACTCCTCGGGCCGATTGGTTACTAGGCTTACCGCTTACCATATTTCACGGCATGTGGCTAGTACTTTCAAACGCTTAACCACCGCTACCACACACTGCGGCCTTATCCAGTTCAACAACACAGACGGGGTATCACCTCAACCATGATACCGAATAAAACTCCCGTCCGTCATCCTTATAGTGATAACATGAAAGTAAACATCACAATTCCTATATCGCGCGAGTGACAGGAAATCACTCAACTTCTACCGGTCCTATAAGCATAGCAGCTAGTCGGACTCAAGTTCTAGTGTACAATACATTGGTTCCTGGAATTATGCAACTAAGGTTTTCAAATAACTCCTAAGAACTTTAATGCATAAAGATATATATAAATAGTATAGGTTGCAGTGTAATAAAGTAGGGGTTATGTCCGGGGCTTGTCTTCGCTGGTGGGGCTGGGGTTAGTCAAATTAATATCTTCCGAACCTTGGTTCGGGGCTTCAGAGAAATCCGTGACAAAGTTCCCGGGGTCTTCAGAATAACCTCCTTCTTGTTCCGGAATCAGCTGATAATCCCCGTCAGCGAGAGTGGTCGAGTCTACATGATATGCAAGATGAAGTTTAATGGATGCATACACTTTCATTTTAATTCTCGATAAAGTTGCAATCCAAATAAAGGAACATTACTTTTCGACAAACAACTTAACTACCCTGTACTGGGCAGTCATTTATCGAGTATTATATGTTTTATCTAAATCCATTAAACAACAGGGTTAGCTACACTAATTACCTAACTAGTGGCATGTAGCAACAGGTGGGGTGGTTCCTAAAAATTATTTAACAAGCTTTATTCATGGGTTACATTAATTATTTACATGAACTTTACATTACTATTATATTATGGACTAAATACATTATGCCTAACTTGTTTGACACCTAATTCTTGGTTGGAAATTTTAATCACATGATATACTATTAAGTAACAGTACCCTAAAATATTTCCATGATTTTTGAATATTTATCATCTATAAGAATTAATTATATAAGAGGAATTATACATTTTTCTAATTAAACTTGTACATTAAGGAAATAATACTGGAATACTAGGATAATTATTTTTCTTCAATTCTACATGTTAAAAGAAAATTAACATCACTGGTTTTACCATTTTATCATTTTTCTATGAATTACTATGCATTTCTTAAGACTACAAGTAACTAAACTTAACAATTAAATTAGATCATCAAACATTCAGAAACTGAACTTTATCTCTTAAGTAAAGTTGTAGGCCTTTCTCTAAGGATTCCAACAAAATTTATTTTGCATTTTTATGAATTTTCCTCGAGTAGTTATAGCATTTCTAAGTTGACAGCCTTATTTACACAAGCGGGTCCTTCGGAACTATTCATCTGAGTCTAAGGCTATGCACAAAACCCCCTGGATTTTTGATTCTTCTAAACTGAGGTCCTTAAGCCGGAGGCCGAAGCAGAGCAAGGGAGGGGCGGCCGTGTTCCGGCGACGGTGGTCACCAGCGGCGAGGTCCAAGGGCAGGGAAAGGCTCAGGGACTCACGGTGGTCTTGTTGCGCTACTTGTCGAGGATTGGGATGGCCGGAGAGAGAGATCTCGACGAGGACCCGAGGCGGCGGCGGAGAGGTCTCCGTTGATGGCAGTGCTCCGACGATGAACGTCGGCAGCAAACCTGTGCACGAGCTTCAGTGAGACACAGGGAACGTGTAGGTACCATCAATTGGAAGAAAACACATCGGGTCACAGGTAATCGACGAGGACAGTGGTGGCGGCGGCGGAGGTGAATACCGGCGATCGTCGGGAGGGAGATGTGCTGGACTAGAGGGTCAATGGATGGGTCGGGAAGCTTCACAGGGGTGATGTAGTGCTGGCTAGGGTATCGTGGTGGCGTGGAAAGGCTCGGAGCGAGCTGCCCACGGTGAGGCCGAAGGTGGCGGCAGCGGCGCTTCGTCGGAGAAGAAGTTCTAGTTGCAATGTGATGGCAACGAGTGGTCGAGGAGCACCAGTGAGCTACGGGGAAGCTTGCGCAAGGGTGGATTGGGACGGAGGAGGCCTGGTGCTTGTTGTCCACGGTGATGCCGTGCGCGGCCGGAGCAAAAGGAGACGGCGGCGATGGAATGTGAGTCGAGCGCTCGGAATTGTGAACTGGAACTGGAGGAATAGAGCGTAGGCATCACAGGAAAGCTGATGCGCACGAGAGACAAGAAGTTAAGGCTCTGTGGTGAGCGCTCCACGGCGACGAGGAGGTGGCGGCCGGAGGAAGCTCGGGGTCGTCGTGGCGCGCGCGCGAGAGGCCACCAGGGAAGAGGAAAAAGGTCGGGATCGAGAGGAGATGACGCGTGGGCATGTGTAGTAGCTGGAGGTGGAGCTCGGGGTCCTGTGCCGGCGGTCAGCGGCGGAGGCAGAGCGGAGCAGAGGGAAGGAAGCGGCGGTGCCAGAGGAAGACGAAGCAGGCAGGAGTCAGAAGGACTTGTTCGTGATTTCCAAAGAGTTCAGGGACCCCTCTGTAAACTAAAATTTCCCACTGGTACAAAGGTCAAATGAAAAAGTGCTCAACATGAAAGTTGTAGAGTTTTTCAAACTCTACAACATTGCTGTAGGGCTTGGGTTCAGAAAATCAAGGTTTACAACTATTTGGATTACATTTTGAAACAAGATGGAATTTAAGTTAAATTTATCTTTGCCCACCTAAATTTGATCAAATTTTGGGCATATTTATAAATTTTCTGACCTGTCATCATTACTTGTATTTTTTTTACACATTAACCCTTAAGTAAATTTGAATGTGACTTTTATATTCCAACCATTTCATATGTAACCCTTATATTTGTTTTAATTACACATAAGCCCTTAGTTTCATACAAAGTCTATTTCTTTTAGGTTTTAACCTAATATTTGTACTTTTCTTTTATATAGTCATTTGAATTTAACATTTAAGAGCATTTTCCACACACTTGCACATATGAACTTATAAAATCTATAATTTACAAATACACCCCTAGTTCTCTATACAAACCTTAATATATATACAACACACTAGTAACTAGTGTCTATATTCTAATTACAGGAATGTTACAGAAAAACCTATGGTTTTACATCAAAAACCATGCTCCCCACCTGCCGACGAAGTTGAGCAGACCGCCAGTGGTGAGGGGGGAATGGAACCATGAACCCTCCGGCATGGAGATGATACAGGTCAGAGAACTGCTGGAGGCCATCGAGGCACAGAAGAAGGAGGGAGTGACCGGCGCCTCCGTCATGTTCTCATTTTACAAGCGCCGCGTCCAACCCATCCAACAGCGCTGTTGCCTGGGCTTTAAGTATACCGGCCCCGCTGACCCTTCTCGCATGTGCACAGAGGAGGTGCTAGACGAAGTCGCGCTCCAGCGAGTTCAGCGGGTGCTGCTGGATGTGAACGCCGTGCCGTACGTGCCCACCTTGTTCTCCATGCGAAATCCGCCCCCGCCGGTAAGTATTCGACTTCTTTCACCGAAGAAATCTGCTACTGCACCGGTACTGAACTGGAGAACTTTCTGCAGGGACACTCGGAGCTGTACTGCAGCTACCCGCCGCAGCCGGACCTCCCCGGAGCGTATCACCTCCTCCCTTCTGCAACCACGGCAGCCAAGAAGGCTCGCCTTGCTGCGGCTCAAAGCCTCAACGAGTCTGCCGAATGCGTGGACTCACAGGCGGGGGAAGAAACCGAAGGAGGACCACGCCCTGCTGCCGTCGTTGCCACCAAGATGGCTCGCCTTGCTGCGGTTCAAGGCAGCAGCGAGTCCACCGAGTGCGTGGACTCGCAAGCGAGTGAAGGAACCGAAGGGGAACCGCGCCGGGAGAACTCCTCCGACCAGAGCTTGGAGTTGACCGGCGCTCTACCACCGGTGCCGAAGGGCCAGCGACAGATGCGCAAATGCAAGGCCCAAGAAATCGAGTCCTCCAGGTACGGAGTTGCTGTTTTGGCCAGTTGCAAAGTATCAATGATGCGGAATACTGACAGCGTCCCCTTGCAGTCTCCCTGCTCTGCCACCCGGGACTGAACCCGAAGGGGTGGAGACAGGCCCCTCCGCCGCCGCGGCGGTGACAATTGCCGTGGCGGGGACCCCTCCATCAGCCGACCAGGCCTCGCCATCAGCAACGGGTATTCCTCGACGGGCCTGGCGGGTGAAGAAGGCCGCCAAGAAGAAGTCGACACTGTAAGTTTTCCTTCAATCGCTTGAAGATCTTGCTTGTGCCCACTTGGATAACAATGTTGTCGATATCACCAGGGCTGCAAGCGCAGTGCGGCTCCAGCTGGAATCAGGCATGGCTGTGGCGCCTGCCTCGGCTGCTGCAACCCCCGAGCCCTCGGCGCCTGGGGGGCCAGTACCCACAGAGGTGGCCCCTGAAGCAGATGCGGCGCTCCCCGACTTTTCGCCTCCCGAGCCCCGACAAGAGGGAGCCGGACCCGGTGGCGAGGAACAAGTCGTGGCCCCTGGTGCCGCTCCTACCGATGGCACAGGTACGCGCTTACCCGCCCGCGACTGGCTGCCGGGGTCTGGGCATAATGTGTTGACCACTTCGTATGCTTGCAGGTGTCCAGCCGCCGCCGTCCGGGGATGCCGCCGGGCCCTCTGGGAGTCCCCGTGAGGTGTTGAGAGCCGGGCCAGGGCACCAGAACGTCATCACCACCGACCTGGTGGATGACCTCCTGCTGTCGGCAGAGAACCTGAAGACTTTCAAGAGCACCTTCAAGGAGCTATACGACTTCTCCATGGTAATACTCGGGTAATGTTCCAGATGTGCGCATTAGGAGTTGTTTAAGACTCATTCTCCCCCTTTTGCGCAGCATGTAATGACCAAATCCCAGAAGAAGTCGGAGAAACTCCGCGCGGTCGTGAGTGACGCGCGGGAATTAGCTGCCCTGGACAAGCGCATCTCCGAGGAAATCACAAAGAACTGCTATCTGCAGCGAGAGCTAGATATACTGAAGCAAGAAAGAACTCGAGAGACCTGGCTGCTCAAGAATGACCTGAAGAACCTCGAAGAAGCCAACTCCGAGCTTCAACAACGGCTCAAGGAGCAACAAGTAGAGCACCAGGAGCAGCTCAAGGCAGAGAAGAAGGCGCACCAAGGTAGGCCCGCGCTTCCCTCGAGTACTTTTCCTCAGTAACTCCCTTTAGATGCTGAAGTGCCCTTACCACAGAGCTTAGGAAAATAACGAAATACAAAGAGGAGCTACTTACTGACGTGAAGAATATGCTGTATCGACGTACAGATGATGTCGAAAGGCTGCAGAAGGTGATCGGCGACACTGAACGTCAATTCGTCGACTTCCTTCAGCAAGTCAAAGCGCTGGGCGTGAAGAACGAGCAGCAGCGCAGGAGCTGGAGGACCTCTGGGGAGCCGCCCAGGAGCTGGTGGACATGGTGGATCCGCCAGAAGAAGGCGAAGCAGGCCCGCGGCCCCTGCTGGAGCGACTCCGCGAGGCCCCGAAGAAAGTGCTGAAGTTCCTATCCGAAGCTCCAGTTGCGTGCGTGAGTAATGCCCTCGCCTATGTAAAGTCCTTCGTGCCGAATGCGCAGCTGAGCATCTTTGCGCAAGGGATGGCGGCGGACTGCACAGACGAGCGATTCGAAGAGTACTTGCAAGAGGCCCAACCTGTAGTAGAGCAAATTGTACACAATGTACTGCAGGATTAGGGTGTATGAAACAATTAATCATTCTCTTATGTAAATGCTTTACTCGACATCTCTACTTGTTTGCGTGTCTTAGCTGAATTGGGATCCAGGCTTACGAGACTCAAGTAGTAAACGCTTCCCTGGGTACAACGACCCGAAGGGCAGCTAGTACTCGTCTAACAGAATAGCCACAACTCGATCGAGCGGGTCTAAACTTGTTAGGAAAGAACGCGAGCATCATCGCGGGGTTGCCGTGCGTAGGGCTTAAAAATAAGACTGTCCTGAGTGCGGCGACCGGGGTGTAGTCGAAGGTCGCTCCTGCTGTGAGCGTGCTACGTAAGCTGGAGAAGGCCCGGACGGACGGATCAAGCTTGCAAGGAGCGAGTGCAGGCAGCGCCGCGAGCTTGCCATTCCTTTTGGCAAAAACAAGACTGTTCTGAGTGCAGCCACTCAGGATGTAGTTGATGTAGCTCTTTATGCGAGCCTTTCCAACGTACTAGGTGTAAGCCAGTCGAGCGGATCGACTGTGTTGGAAAAAGTGCGACTGCTGTCGCGTGCGACCATCGAAGGTCGCGGCGGAACTTGATATGCCGAGGAGTTAGCCGGAGCCGAGGGCTCTGTCAGAAACGAAAGTCGAAGGGGGATGAGCGTGGCCGTAGCCCCCGCGTCATGCGCGACAAGAAGTCAATATATATATGTTTGCACGTGACACTGGCCACCGAGGAAGTAAGAAGGCATGTACAACCCGAGTTGTGTGGCTCATAGCCTCCAAAGTGATTCGGGAAAAGGAGATCTTATGAGCCCCTAGGGAATTAGCGATCACCGGGCCTCGACTCAAGGGTAGAACTTGCGCAGGTTCTGAACGTTCCAGGAGTTCGGGACTTCACGACCCTCGGGGAATTGTAGTCGATAAGACCCTGTCCTTGTGACCTGCTTGACGACGAACGGGTCCTCCCACCTTGAATTGAGCTTGTGGAGGCCAGACTCGTCCTGAATACGGCGCAAGACCAAATCACCGACGCTGAATGACCGCTCCCTGATGTTGCGATCATGGTATCGCCGGATCCCCTGCAGGTACCGGGCTGACTGAACAAGGGCGGTACAGCGAGCTTCTTCCACAGAATCGAGATCTAGCTGCCGCGCCTCGTCCGCCTCGCCTTCACTGTACATTTCGACCCTTGGAGACTTCCACATGATATCGGCTGGTAGAATAGCTTCGGATCCATACACGAGGAAAAAAGGTGTTTGTCCTGTGGCTTTGGACGGCTGAGTCCGAAGCCCCCAGACGACATGTGGCAACTCATGCACCCATTTGCCTCCCTTCTTGCTGTTTTCATCATAAAGTCTCTTCTTGAGGCCATCAATGATCAAGCTGTTCGCCCTTTCGACTTGTCCGTTAGCCCTGGGGTGTGCAACCGAGACATATTTAACTTCAATGCAAGCATTCTCGCAGAACTCCCAGAACTGGTTCGTCGTGAAGTTTGACCCTAAGTCCGTGATGATGGAGTTGGGGAAGCCGAAGCGATGCATAATATCTGAGATGAAGTCGACGACCTGGTCTGGCGTGAGCTTGGCTATCGGCTTGTACTCGATCCACTTAGTAAACTTGTCGATAGCCACCAGAACATGGGTGAAGCCGCCTGGTGCCATCGTGAAGGGCCCGATCATGTCAAGGCTCCAACAGGCAAAAGGCCAGGATGGCGGTATGGTGATGAGGCTATGAGATGGGACATGCGTCTGTCTGCTGAAGAATTGGCAATTTTGGCACCTGCGCACGAGATCCTCCGCGTCGGTCATTTCGGTGGGCCACCAGAAACCGGCTCCATACGCTTTTCCCACCAGTGTTCTTGAAGCCGCATGGTTGCCGCACACGCCATCGTCGATCTCCCGCAGTATGCCGTAGCCATCTTCCTTCGTGACGCACTTCATGAGAACCCCTGACCGAGCGCCTCACCGATAGAGCTTGCCGTCGACCAGGACGAACCCCTTGCTTCTTCGCAAGATGCGAGCCGCGTCAGCGCTCCTGGCGTCGATTCCCGCTGGTAACCGTTGATCGCGTATAAAGTCGATAAAAGCCCCTCGCCAGTCCTCTTCCAGCACCATAACCTCTCGATCGGGTTGTTGGCGACCCGCGTCGATGGCTACCTGCGGAGAAGACTTGATGGATGGCTGTTTGAGCTCCTGGACGAAGACTCCCGGCGGGACCTGGGCACGCGTGGACCCCAGTTTGGACAGGGTGTCCGCGCCAACATTGTGCTCCCGCAATACATGATGAACCTCCAGGCCAGAGAATTTGCTTTCCAACTTGCGCACTTCCTGCACATAAGCATCCATTGTCTCCTTGTTGCAATCCCATTCTTTGTTGACCTGCTGAACAACAAGGAGAGAGTCGCAATATACAAGTAGTCGCTTGATCCCTAGTGATATCGCCAAACGAAGCCCATGAAGCAAGGCTTCATACTCGGCTTCATTGTTGGATACCGCCCACAGGATCTGAAGGACGTATTTCAACTGCTCACCTCGTGGAGAAATAAGCAGAACCCCAGCACCGCCACCGTCGAGCTTGAGGGACCCATCAAAATACATGGTCCAGTGCTCTGGCATGTCCGCTGGAGTTGGGACTTGGTTCTCCCTCCATTCAGCCATGAAGTCGACTAGAGCCTGTGACTTGATTGCGGTGCGTGGCTTGAAGTCTATTGACAAAGCCCCCAGTTCAACTGCCCACTTGGATATGCGCCCCGTGGCATCTTGATTATGAAGAATATCCGCCAGCGGGAAGTCCGTGATCACAGTGATCATGTACTCGTCGAAGTAATGGCGCAGCTTTCTTGATGTGATTAAGATTGCATACAAAAGCTTTTGAACAGCAGGATACCGTACCTTGGATTCGGAGAGGACCTCGCTGACGAAGTAGACAGGCCTCTGCACTCCAAACGCATGGCCTTCTTCGCCTCGCTCGACTACAATAGCACTGCTGACAACATGAGTTGTTGCCACGATGTAAAGTAGTAGATCCTCCCCTGGCAACGGTGCTGTGAGGATTGGAGGTGACTGCAGATGATGTTTCAGGTCCTGCAAGGCCCGCTCAGCCTCCTCCGTCCATTGGAACTTATCCTGGCATTTCAGGAGCTTGAAGAAGGGTAGTCCCCTCTCCCCGAGCCGGGAGATGAACCTGTTCAGAGCCGCCATACAACCTGTTAACTTTTGCACATCCTTGATTGTGGCCGGAGCCTCCATATCAGTGATGGCCGTGATCTTCACAGGGTTGGCTTCAATGCCCTGATTGCTAACGATGAACCCGAGCAATTTCCCTGAAGGTACTCCAAAGACGCACTTGGTGGGATTGAGTTTCCAACGAAATCTGCGCAGACTGCTGAATGTTTCCTCCAAATCTACGATCAAGTTATCGGAATCCCTAGTCTTGATGACCACGTCATCCACATAGGCCTCGACATTCTGATGCAGCTGATCCGCGAAACACATCTGGATCGCACGCTGATATGTTGCTCCTGCGTTCTTCAACCCGAAGGACATTGTTTTGTAGGCGTAAGTCCCGTACGGGGTGATGAATGCAGTCTTGATTTGGTCCTCCTCCTTGAGCGCAATTTGATGATACCCTGAGTAACAATCAAGAAAACAAAGAAGGACACATCCAGCCGTCGAATCGACGACTTGGTCAATGCGAGGCAGCCCAAAATGATCTTTTGGGCAATGCTTGTTGAGATCGGTGTAGTCGACACACATTCTCCATTCATTGTTCTTTTTCTTTACAAGGACGGGATTCGCTACCCACTCTGGATGGATTACTTCTTTAATGAATCCAGCCGCGAGAAGTTTAGCGATCTCCCGTTTAATGGCCTCACGCTTGTCGTGGGCAAACCTCCGCAGGCGTTGCTTCTTAGGCGTAGCCTTCGGGTGTACATTCAAAGCATGCTCGATCAACTCCCTGGGCACCCCTGGCATATCCGCTGGTTTCCATGTGAATATGTCTCGGTTAGCCCGAAGAAAGCTGACGAGCGCGAGTTCCTATTTGTCACCCAAGCCCGCACCGATGATGGCGGTCTTGGATGAATCTCCCTCCTGGAGCTGGATCGTCTTGAGGGCCACATCATCGGTCGACTGGATGCTCGACTTGTTGGCCTTCTTGGAAGGAATCTCCAGCCTGGTCTAGGAGAGCTGCTGCGCGGCCTCGAGTACTTCTCCCGAAGCATCTGGCACGCGAGTAGTCAAAGCGTACTGGATCGCCTCCTGATTGCAGTCGTACGACTTCTTCAAGTCGCCGCGGAGGGTGAGCACTCCACCGAGTCCTGGCATCTTAAGAAGCAGATAGACATAATGTGGCACTGCCATGAACTTGGCAAGTGCCGGTCGACCCAGTATTGCATGGTAAGAAGAGTCAAAAGTAGCCACTTCGAACTTGATGAATTCGGTATGATAATTCTCCCGCGTGCCGAAGGTGACTGGGAGGACCACCGTACCAAGCGGGTGCGCCGCATTACCTGGGACGATGCCGTAGAAGGGGGACTTGATGGGAACCAGCATATCCTTGAAATCCAGACCCATATTCTTCAAAGTGCTGACGAAGATGAGATTGAGCCCACTCCCGCCATCGATCAAGACCTTGGTAAGCTTGACCTCCGCCACCACAGGATCCAGGACCAAGGGGAACTTACCGGGCTCGGAAAAGCTCGTCCACTGGTCATCACGAGAGAACGAGATGGGGACCTCCGACCAACGGAGTGGCCGTGGTACCGTCGGCTCGATGGACAAAATCTCTCGGAGGAGCAGCTTCTGATCCCGCCTGGAACATAAATCCTCGCTCCCCCCCCCAAAGATGATGTTGACCACCTTCGACGCATCCTGAAACTTTGGGTTGCGCCCGTGATCCTCCTGATCATCGTCCTCGCGTTCTTTGTCAGCAGGCTTCTTGTTCTTATTGCCGCCACCAGAGTTGCTGAACGTCCTCCGAAGGTGGTAGCAGTCGATGGCGGCGTGGTTGGCGCCCTGGTGCCACGGGCACTTCTTCTGCAGGAGCTTCTCGAACTCCTCCTGAGTTGTCGACTTCTTGCCCCGCGAAGGACGATCAATAGCCGCGATGACATCATCTGGCTTTCATTTCCGGGGTGGCCCGGAAAAGTCCCGCTGGCCTTTATCGCTGCGGTTGTCGTTTGGGCGCTGCAGATTGTTATCGTGGCGCCGCGGGAACCGCTCCCGCATTTTCTCCTCCTGCTCGGACCAATCATGCATCATATCACGAAGGCCCGCAACAGTTTTCAGCCTGTTCCGCCTGAAATCTCTGTATATGCTCGGGTCGGTGATGCTGTTATAGAAACAGTCGATGATGTCCTCCTCCGAGATGTTCGCGATGGTAGCGCGAACGTCGAAGAAGCAGCGCGTGTAGGACCGCAAAAGCTCGTTACGTTCTTGCTTGCACTGGGCAAGATCGTGTCGAGTACCTGCACAGGTAATCGCTCCCTGGAAATTGTCGATGAAGATCTTCTTAAGTCGTTCCCAGGAATTGATGGAGTTGCTGCCGAGGCTCTCCAGCCAAGTGAGCGGCGCAGGGTCTAAAGCCATCGGGAAGTAGACGACTTTGGTGATATTTGAGCCCCCCGCAACCTCAATGGCCGTGGAATAGCAGCGAAGCCACTGCTGGGGAGCCTGCTTGCCGTCGTACTTGGTGATGCCGATCGGCTTGAAGCCCTCCGGGTACTTGTAGCTGCTGAAACGAGCAGAGAAAGCAGGAAATCGATCGCTACAGTCAGTACCTTCAGCTTCGACTTCTTCGCGGGTCTTGTGCCTGGAGGAGATCACGGTGCGCGCATCGCGACCTTCATTGATGTGCTGGCGCAGGTCCTCCGGAGGAGGTCGTCGACCGTCCTATCGCAGATGACCCCCTTGCGGTGGCTGTTGCCTCCCGCCAGGGGCCTGGCTCCCACGAGCGTTGTCGTTGCTGATCTGGTGTTGAGGACGACCGCCAGCCGTTCGACTGCGAGCCTGGCTTCAACTCTCGTCCACGCGCTCTTCCCGGATGATGGACGCCGGACTGTGTTGATCCAGCTAGATCCAGGCCCTCTACGCATAGAGGAGTGCTTGACGTACCTCCGGGTCATGGCTGCGCTCGAGGATGGCCGTGACCCTGGCGATGTTGGCCACTGGAGTCCTGAAACCCCGCTCGCTTGCGGCAGCAAACTCAGGGTCGAGCTCGCGATGCATAGATCGCCTTCGCTCGTTGGCTCTCCTCCGCCGGATTGCGCGGGCCCTGTTCCTGGCCCTCCGTGCCTCACGATCAGCATCGTTCTCGTTACCGGCATTGGCCGTGATCTCATCTTCAGAGATCGCTTCAAAGTTGTCGGTGGGAAAGTTCCCACCGCCCTCGCCTCCTTCGGCCATTAGCACCTGGCGGGAGGAAAGCTCATGAGAACTTTCGTCGACTAGCTCTATCGACCCCTCCACCGCGGTGGCCAATGGCCTGCCCTCTTGAAAAGGCAACAGCTCGAGGTGAGCCACAAGCCGGCTCTCTGCCTCGAGTAGATTGGAGAGCATCATGACCCTCCAATGCACAACGCGCCCCTTCGGCAAGGAGGTGATCACCAAATCACCGGGACCAGAACAACCCGAAGCCTCCAGACACGCGGTGGCTTCGGGACTTCCGTCCCGGAGCAGCAGGTCCAGACCCTTCTCTAACATGGAGAGGGATCCAGATGCGATGGCCTCCCAAAGATCAGTGGCTGATTCGCACAAGCCGGGTTGAATTCGGCCAAGCGAATCCCTAGATTGGAACAAGTCCAAACCAGGGGAAGTTGTCGCGACACCAGAAGAAGTCGAGCTTGGAACAGATTCCATCTCGATCTGTGCCGCGGAAGCATAGAGCGACAAGTTGTCGAGCTTGTCGACGAACTTGTCGAGGCTGCTGCGAGGATTCGCAGCGACGATTTTCGGCGTCATGTCGACGAGGAATCGCCGAAAGTTGCCCGCACCTTCTGCGATGCAAACCCACGAGCCAAAAATGAACGTCGTGCCCTGAGAGGGATCTGACCTGGTGAAATTGAAAAATGCCATCGAGCTCGCCGGTGGATCTTCGACGCGCTCCCCTCCCTGGCGCGCCAGCTGTCGGTGTTTAACCGGCTGCCCACCGAGGGATATACCCAAGGTGGTAAGTTTTGGGTGAGGGGACGCCGAGATCAGGAACTCGAAGGTGCAAGGAACACAAGACTTTAGATAGGTTCGGGCCGCACGGAGCGTAACACCCTACGTCCTGTATGGTGGTTTGTATTCTCTTTGGAGTAGACTGACCTAATGATCTTCTGCTTCTAGGGGGGTCCCTGACCTCCCTTATATATCCGAGAGCTCAGAGTTACAAAGATGCTAACCAACTCCCGTCGAGGGATCACACCAGAACACATCTCGAATAGATCCTCTCCGTGTTGGTTAGCTCTATCTCCTATTTGAATGGGATAAACAAGAGATAAGCAAAACGAATAAGAGATAAGACGGGCTTAATCTCTTAAACTTCGTAACGTGCCCAGCCCGATGGCCCCGGGTCTGACAGCATCATCAGCCGCAAGGATCAGATCATGAATTTGTTCCTGAAGGAACTCTATGATGGTGTTGCACTGAGTAATTATATGATCATTCTCATTGATCTGATCTTCTCGGTGAAGGATGGTTTCATCCCGTGCTGCGATAATCTCATCCTTCTGAGTCACTAAAGCTCGAAGCTGATCAACTTGAGTATTCTGTCTATCAGCTTCTCTATAGTGACTTCGTGCGACATGGATCACCCGACCCATTTCACGTCGTAGGAGCAATTGATAGTGGTACTGTACATTCATAAACCGCATCATTTCTTGAAGCGCTTCCTCCGGTGGACCATTCAATCTATGACTCTCAGGGACGATTCTAAAATTCCATTCTGGCTCATCGGGACTCGTCGTTGAAAATAACCCAATGGGCTGTCCTGCAACTTCTTTCGGATGCTGATTACAAAAATGATAAATTGCTTCTAATGCCGCTCCTTCAATGGTATCCACTATTCAATAGCCCATCATGTTGATTTCAATGGGCTGCCATTGCGAGCGGAAAGGATGCGGAGGAATGGTCATCCTGACTTGAGCTCTGTGAACTCCTTCCAGATACTCAACAGCATCATATTGGGGAGGTTCCGTATAGTGGAATGACTGTAAGGATTCCCAAAGTAAACGAGGGAAACCCTCCCAGTGCAGGGCATTGGTATGGAGATGCCCTTCCGGATCCCAGAAGACATTAGAAGGGACTGATGGTGAGATGTGTTTACCTTTCTAGAAAGTCACAAGGTAAATGGAACGAAACGACTGATACTGACAACAGCAAGATTTAAAACCTGGATGAAAGCTTAAGATTCTTGACCAAAACTACCACATGCACCCATTAACCCATATTAAAGATAAACAACATACTACTCATTCTTATCAAACTTAAACATACAGTGCATTCTTTTATTTGTCAAGGAATTATGCATGCACGTACTATTCGTCCTCTCAATCAAAAACAACCGCCGAATAGCTTCGGACTTACACAATTAGTTTCGGTGGCATATAACATACGTCTCTCCTTAATAACTAGCTGATAGATCCTACTCGTCCTAACCTCTTAATCGTGGTTAGTATACCTGCAAAAGATCACAATATATATATATATCCAATGAACCTTTCATGCTAGCATGTCATGAAAGCGTCCACAAACATTACTGTTTACTATAGAAACAGCATCTGTACCATTACCGCCGTACAAACAACGTTAACATACGTTGTCGAAACAACGTATTCACAGGGGGTACCGCAAAATGCGGGGGTATGAACAGCGATCGCCATACCCTGCGCCGAACCATATACTCCCAATATAGTCAACCAAGGTTGGTATATTGGCAGCATCTCAAGTAAGCCACTGCTTGAGAAACAGCGTTCGGTTCGCATCATCGACAGGAAGGCCAAGCTCCCTCAGTTGGCTGAGGATCCTTACTTTCTTACCTCATCATCGAAGGTGTCGTTACAGAAGGTAACATTGGGTTGTGCATGAATTTAAGTTTTAACGGAAAAGTAATGCTGAGAGTTAGAATTATATATATCTATGGTACAGCCACCTCTATTTTCCCTTAAACATCACCCTAGGGCTTTATGTCGGGTTTTATCCGGCTGCCCACCGAGGGGTATTCCCAAGGTGGTAGATTTTGGGTTGGGATGCGCCGAGATCAGGAACTCGAAGGTGCCGACAACACAAGATTTAGACAGGTTCAGGCCGCAATATGCGTAATGCCTTACGTCCTGTATGATGGTTTGTATTGCCTTGATGTTGATCTGGTGATCTTAGTTTTGAAGGGGTCCCTGCCCGCCCTTATATACACGGGGGGATAGGGTTATGTAACATTCAGGTAATTAGAGATATAGACACTAGGTAATAGTGTGATATATGTATGCATGTTATGGTGTATCTTAGTTGTAAAGAGAGAACTAGGGGTATAATTGTAATTATTGAATTGAATAGGTACTTGTGTGCAATTGGGTAAAAATGCTATTAAATGTCAAATTCAAATGACCATAGAGATGAAAGATACAAAAGTTAAGTTAAAACCTAAGAGAAATAGACTATGTATAAAACTAAGGACCTATATGTGATTAACATAAAAATATAAGGGTTTACATGTGAAATGGTTGAAATATAAAAGTCAAAATCAGGTTTATTTGAGGACCAATATGTAAAAATACAAGTAATCATTACATTTCAGGAAAATTTGTAAACATACCCAAGGTTTGATCAAATTATTTGAATAAAGACAAAAGTAATTCAAA
Source organism: Panicum hallii (assembly GCF_002211085.1). Taxonomy (NCBI): domain Eukaryota; kingdom Viridiplantae; phylum Streptophyta; class Magnoliopsida; order Poales; family Poaceae; genus Panicum; species Panicum hallii. Next base: position 11,122,650 of record NC_038047.1, on the reverse strand, counting down.
TTCTACCTTTATTCATAAAATTAACTTAAAGAGTAGTAAACTTTGAGTTTCTGAACCTAAGCCCTAAAACAATGTTGTAGAGTTTGAAAAACTCTACAACTTTCATGATGACCATTTTCTCATTTGACCTTTGTAGCAGTGGGAAATCTTAGTTTACAGAGAGATCCCTGAACTTTTTGGGAATTGCAAACAAGCCCTTCTGACATTGCCTGCTTCTTCTTCCTCTGCCACCGCCGCTTCCCCCTCTGATCTGCTCTGCCACTGCTGCTCACCGTCGGCGCAGGACCCCGAGCTCCACCTCCAGCTGCTACACATGTCCACGCGTCGCCTCCTACCTCTCCCACCTCTGCTCCTCTCCCTCCCTGGCGTCTCCTGCGCTCGCGACGTGCACGCCACCGCCGCTCGGCCGCCACCGAGCCGCCGCCGTGGCAAGCCCCAAACTGAGCGCCCAGTCCTCGTGCTTGCACGCGTTTGAGCACTACAACTACCCCGCGGAGCTAATGGGCGCATTCTTTCCTTCCTTCTCCACTCCCACGCCTCGGAACGCCGCCGCCATTGCCGCTCGAACGCCGGCGAGCTCGAGCTCACCGTCGTCCCACCCCTCCACCGCTGCTCCGCCTGTGCTGACCCCATCTTTAGCTCCACCTCATCCTCGCGTAGCTTTCTGGCCATTCTTCTTCCCCGCTCGGACGCCGGAGCGCTGCCGCGCCGTTCTTCCCCGGCCGCCGCCTCTGCCTCGCCGTGGGCGGGCCCGTACAGACCTCCCCGACCCCATCCAAAACTCCCAGAAGGTTGCCCTCGACTCCCTCATGCTTTTCCCCCTCTTCTCCCCCGCCGCCGGCGACGAGCCTCGCCGGAATCGACGGTCAAAGTTGTGTCCCCCGCTCTGACTCCGGCCAGGGGCTACATTGCAAGCATTCAAATTCTTCTAGGGTCCTTTATGCAAAGTTTCAGTCCCTTCCTCTATTTCAAATCAGTGAAGTTCAAAAATGTGTAGGAAATCATAAAAAAATCATAAAAATACCAAACTTGTTGGGTTAGAATCCTTGTGATGAAATCTACAACTTTTATTTCATGATCATGCTATGAAAATGCATAGTTTGTTCTGTATTTTAAATACAAGTAGAGGGATACTTTAATTAAATCTTGTGATCCATAGCTTTGCTGCTGTTGATTTTTGGAGCATATGTTACATATGATTTGTGTAGCCTTGTGTAAATTTTTGAGGCACAGATCAGCCCTCTAGCTAGAGTATTTTGCTACCTTTGTTATATGTTAAAGAAACCTTCACAAATTAATTTCAAAAGCATCTGTGCATATTTATGGATGAAATTTCTACCATAACTTGATGTTTATAAGTATGATCCATCCTAAAAATTTGAGAATCAGAACCCTAATATAACTTGAGTTATAAGTTTCAAACTTAAATTCAAAGGTAATTCATAAATAATAATTGTTATGCATGAAAAATTATGAAACTTTTCTGGAATACTAGTCTTGAGTAGTGTATGATGTCCTTAAATTTGAAACCCTAGTTTTAGTGTAAAACTCTAGTTATAATTGCATCTTGAAATCTCAATTTTGATATTATTTAATTTTGTGGATTAGTTCCTTTTAGAATAAAATTCAAATAAAACTCCAGTAATTAGATATAATACCAATCTATGTTCAGTAATTTTTGTAGCTCCTGTTTTGAAATATCTTGCTCTGTAAAAATTATTTCAAGTTAAACATATTGTTTAATTAAGTGAATTGTTCTAATTATCTGTTGCATAAATATTTAGAGTAATGTTATTTCTATTAAACCCATTTAGGATAATTTTCATAAGTATTAATTTATTTTTCATAATTTAAGATTTTCTTAATTAATCCAAAGTTAACAATAATTAAATAATAACCTAAGGTTAATTACAATATTTAGTTAATAAAATAAATAGAGATTGCTAAGTGTGTTTAGTTGTTGCTTATGGTAACCAGATATGCTACCTAATTTAGTTAGTTGGGTGCTTAGGGTAACCCACCCTGTTGCTTAACATGACTAGTTAGTTTAGTTGATACTCGATAAATGACTGCCCAGTGCAGGGTAGTTAGGTTGTTTGTTAAAATATAATGTTCTTCTGTTTGGATTGCAACTTTATTGTGAAATAACATAAAAGTATATGCATTCCATAACTTGTAAACTCTGCATCTCATATAGACTCGACCACTCTCGCTGACGGAGATTATCAGCTGATTCCGGAACCAGAAGGAGTTTATTCTGAAGACCCCGGGAATTTTGTCGCGGAGTTCTCTGAAGCCCCGAACCAAGGTTCGGAAGATATTAATTTGACTAACCCCAACCCCACCAGCGAAGGCAAGCCCCGGACATAACCCCTACTTTATTACACTGCAAACTATACTATTTATATATGTCTTTATGCATTAAGTTCTTAGGAGTTGTTTGGAAACCTTAGCTGCATAATTCTAGGAACCGATGTATTGAACATTAGTACTTGAGTCCGAATAGCTGCTCTGCTTATAGGACCGGTAGAAGTCGAGTGATTTCCTGTCACTCACGCGATATAGGCATTGTGATGTTTACATTCCTGTTATCATTATAAGGATGACGGACGGGAGTTTTATGAGGTATCATGGTTGCGATGATACCCCGTCTTATTGTTGAATTGGATAAGGCCGCAGTGTGTGGTAGCGGTGGTTAAGCATTTGAAAGTACTAGCCACATACCGTGAAATATGGTAAGCGGTAAGCCTAGTAACCAATCGGCCCGAGGAGTGGACATACCCCCCACCACATGTATTTGCTTCTTTTGGTTACTTTGTTCGACGTGTAGGAATACGTGTTGCTGGGCAACCAGGAGTACGAGTTTTGTAGTCGCGCTACAGACGTACGTCCTGCACTTTGGAAGTGCGTATGGTCCTGCAGTCGCTTGTGGTGGCCCTGATCCACGAGTCGGAAGGAAAGGCAAACGGTTGCTTCGGAACGACCCTTTGGTGTTCCAAGCGTGTGAGTTAGGTTTACCCTTGCAAGGTTTTGAAATTTGATTCAGGAATCGTCCGTTTCTCGCGGAGATTGAGACTGCTTAATCCCTTTGCCACATAGAGTAACAAGAGGAACTTTGTGACTATCAAAGATGATGTTTGATTAAAGATTCTACCATGTGTGAGTAGTTATAGGTGCTTACCTAGAATGGTTAATCAACTAGAATCTGAAAGCTAAAAGTTGGAAATAAGGATCTACTCTCTGTTGCTTTTCAGCTGAAAACTTTACCCAAAACCTGAAAAGCCTACATAAGTCTAGATACATGGCTAAGTATACCATGAGACGGGTAAGTCTTGCTGAGTATTAGTATACTCAGCCTTGCTTTTGTTGATTTACTTCAGGTAATCTCCCTGATGAACCAGCTTTCATTACACCGTGGCCCTACCCCTTGCCTGATGGTTGGTCCGTGGAGTGGGATCCGTCTCCGGCCAACACAGATTCCGCCGAGTGATATCATGCCAGGGCTAGCATGATATTGGTAATAACGACGTGTACAATATTTACGCTTTTAAACTCCGCTGCTTTGACTTAAAACTAAAACCGTTTTGTAATAATCTCCTTTCACTGGGAACTGATGATGCTTTGTGTACTTTTGTAATATATCTTCCTGTGGTGTAAAATGTAATGGCATTTATATCTCTGGACTCACCTTCGTGTGAGGTACCTTGTTGGATCCTGCGTTCGGTGGTTTATCGGGACATTACCCGACAGACCAATAGTATTATACCATTTGAAGCACGAGGTAGCCCTCCAGAGAGGACTTGCGTACTTGAGCCGGTGTAATTCAGGTTGGTTCTGCCACAGGTTACTTGAATCCTAGCCTGATACTAGCTTAGGAATCGTACTCAAGTACAACTCGAGTAGTTTCCTTCTGTATCGACTAGTCCTACTCCGCATGCGGGTAGAATATAACATAAATAAGGTACATGACACGTCCTATCCCCGAGCCCAATATGGACTCCTTGATGTACACAGCCCCGTGGCCCCGGGTCTGACAAGCCCCCGAGCTCTTCGTAGCTGAGCACTGCAGGCTCTTCGAGTACTTCTGAAGCAATCTTCGACTTCTTTTGAAGCTCCGTCTTGAAATTTCTCTTCGAGTACTCTTCTGACTGCATCAAAGCTATGAGGTGCTCATGCCCCGAATTCTTCCTTTTATATGGGGTGCGATGAATAATCGCACTCCATATGGAGTAGCCCCCGAGCCTTAGGTTGAATCAAAGAATCAAGCTGAGGGTCAAACTAGTCTTGAATCTTTTCTTCTTATCCTTTGAGTACTTCGAAAAATAAGTAGTCGATGCCACGTGTCTCACAGCCCCCGAGCCTTGAATCCAAATTTCTCAAATTTTGGAAAAAAGGATCCCAAAGGTCGTGGCAAAAATGTTCCCTGTTGAGAAAATATAGTTCAAGATGATGTAATTAGCAGAGATTGAACTCGAAATTCGAAAAACCTCTTTTTTCGGGACAATTAACCCTGAAAAAATGGTTAATCAAATAACTGCCCAAAAAATCCACCAAAAAACCGTTCGTATTCCAAGTATTCCCCTTGTGCGACGCTTCACCTTTCGCACAGTAAACCACTGCCTGACCGCTGGTTATTTAACCCCTCAGTTAGTTAGGGTTTTTTCCGTGCCTTCAGATATTTCGCTGCCGCCAGAGAAAAAAAACAAAACCCCAATTAGATCTCACCTTGCCGTCGCCCCTCCACAGCCCTGCGTAGTCAAAATCCTTCGAGCCTGCGACCGTAGCCCCCGAGTGTTGTGCGAACAACCCGTGGCTTAACAGATTCAAAATGGCGCTGAAGAAGACCAACCAGAAGGACTTGAAAGAAGCGCAAGCGGCAACCGGCGAGTGGACAATTAGTAAGTGTTCTCGCCACAATCTCGCAAATTTGGTGTTGGGAGGCCTTCTTCATGAAAGGGATCTCGTCAATTGGCGCCTTTCCTTTCGCGACCCTTTCCCAATGGAAAATGTCGACGAGATTGTCTCTTTTTGTTCTTTTTCTGAACGGGGATTGGCCCTCCCCACTTGTTCATTCTTCCGTGGCCTTCTTTATTTCTACGGGATTGAGCTGCAATACCTCAACCCTAACTCAATTTGCCACATCTCCATTTTCATCCACTTCTGTGAAGCCTTCCTCGGAATTGAGCCCCATTGGGCTCTTTTCCGCTATCTTTTCCGCATGAAGCCGCAGCCCACCTCAAAAGACCCATCTGCGATAGGGGGCGCTAGCATCCAGCTTAGGCAACATGCCAGTGAGAAATATATATCTTACAAATTCCCGTCCAATGTCCCCGGGTGGAAGCAGCAATGGTTCTATATTGCGAACCACGCCCCCCAACTCCCTGCGCGTTCAGGCAGATCTCCCGTTCAGCGCCCCGAGTGGACCCTGGAGCCTGCTCAGGCAGAGATGGACCAAGTAAAGGAGCTGCTAGAGTTGATCACCGCGCACAAGGAGGCGGGGGTAACCGGGGCATCCGTAATGATGTCATTCTTCAAACGCCGAATCCAACCCATCCAATAGCGCCACACATTAGGATTCGAGTACATGGGAACTGAAGACCCATCTCGTATGTGCGCAGAGGAACTCAGAGATGACGCAGCGCTTGTTCGCGTCAAGCGAATTCTACTGGACGTGGAAACCGTTCCATACGTTCCAGCAGGATTTTCAGCCCAGAATCGGCCACCATCAGTAAGTAGTCGACTTCTCGACTTCTTTTGTGATGTTGTGAAGTATAACTGACTGATAAACTTGTCACAGGATCGAACGGCGTTATACCGAAATTACCCGCCGCAACCTGATCTGCCCCGACCATATCACTTGTTGCCCAGTGCCGCGGCCGAAGCAAAAAGAGAAAAAACTGCTGGCAACGAGTCGGCCGAGGGCAGCCGGGCGACCGGGGAGAGGGCGCAAGCAAACAACTCCTCCGGATCATCCGTGGAATTATCTGATGACGCACCTCTAATTTCCCAACGGCGCCGGGAGATGCGGAAACACAAAGCCAGCACTGCTGACCTCGCTGGGTAAGTGCTTGTCAAACTATAAAGATATCGAGTTGTTTTGCTGAATACCGATAATAACGCTGTTTTACAGTCCTTCGTCTTCTTTGCCCAGCCCCCAGCGCCAAAGGGTAGTCGAAACAACCACAACCAGGAATGATGCACTAGAAGCCAGACCCATAGAGGCTGATGGGGCGGACCCATCGCCTTCTCCTGCAGATGATGTAACGATCACCGTGGCGGGCGCTGTATCGGGGCAGCTCGCGCCCTCGACTGAAGCAGCTCCGCCGCCAGCAGTGAGTTCCGTGGCCATCGCCACGCCGGCGCTGCCAGCCCCCTCGACTTGTATACCTGCAGCTCCGGCCGCAAGCGCCGTGGTGAAGAGGCCATTGAAACTGGTGTTGAGGAAACCAACGATAATCCGATCCCAAGTGTAAGTAATGCTCTGGATCTTGCCCCAAGCCATGTATGATAATCACAGTAATGATGCGTTACTGTTGTCTTGAACAGATCAGCAGCGGCGGTGACGCTGGACGAGCCAGAACTCAAGTTGGCTACTCCAGCCCCCGAGCCCTCGCCCGAACAGGCCGACGCACCGGAACCAGCAGAAGGGGCAGATGTGGCCTTGCCTGACTCACCGCCGCCCGAGCTCCAGCACGCAGAACTCGAAGCCACTGGCTATGAGCAAGTCGAGGCCGCTGTTACCGTACCCGCGGAGGTTGCAGGTAGATGATCGAGCTATCTTTTGCCATAATCGTCGCTGTGTTAAACACTTGTCCTTTGCAAAGACCACGCAGCCATCAGTCTTGGAGGATGTGGGTACTTCTGGCGAAGCAACCGTGCTGCCGACCCCTGGAGGAGAGATCGACGACGCACTCCAAGTGATGCGCCTCCCAAGGGACGACCTAAGCCGCGTGCGGCAAATGATCAAGGCGATCGATAAGTTTGCCCTGGTAAATCTTGACTGAATCGCTGGTAACTGTATGCTCAAGTTGTCTGTCTCTGACGTCCGGAAACGTGCAGGATATGAGCCAGAAAGCTGATGAGCGGGCTGTGAAGCTGGAAGAGTCCGCCAAGCGTATTGACGAGCTAATGCAGGAGCGGGTCGGCTTCGAGCAGACCATCATTGAGCTCCAAGGCCGACTCAAGGAGCAGCGAAAAACCCATCAAGGTACGTTGAATTCCATTCTCAAAATCGTACACGTAGTCGATAACTCCATGGTCTGAAACCTGCTTATCACCGCAGAACTTAAAAAACTCTTAGATTATAAAGAGGGGTTGCTTACTGATTTGAAGAACATGCTGAATCGCCGTGCAGATGAAGTCGAGAGTCTGCGGAAGGTGATGGCCGATACAGAGAAACAGTTCTTCGACTGCCTTCAGCAGATCAAGACTCTAGGCGAGGAGAAGGAGCAGTGCTAGAAGGAACTCGACGACTTAAAGGCAGCAGCCCAGGAACTCGTAGAGATGGTGGACCCTCGGGAAGACGGCGCTGAAGATGAGCCACCACTGCTGGATCGACTTCGCGGGGCACCGCAAAAGATCCTCAACTTCGTCACCGAGGCCGCCACAACATACGTGGGTCATGCTTTAGGCCTTGTGAAGTCCTTCTGGCCAAAGGCTCGGCTAGAAGTACTCGCAGGGGGCACAACTGCTGATTGTACTGATGAAAACTTCCGCGAGTACTTGCTAGAGGTCCAGCCAGTTGCTGAAAAAATTGTAGAAAACATGGTCCAGGATTGAACCGTTAGTATTTATGACATTTGTAATATAAGAAACCACCTTAGTCCTCCTGTGGCCTTATATGAAGTCTGAGAGCCTTGTCTGCTCTATAGCAGGGACATGCTACCTCTGAGTGCAGCGACTCAGAGAGTAGTCAAAATAGCTCTTCAATTGAGCTCATCGGGTAAGCTAGATAAAATCCGACCGGGGGGATCCAACGTGCCCGGAACACGCAGTTTATGGCGCGACGACTAGGATGCCCGTAGCAAACAGTCGAAAACTACCCTGAGTGCAACGACTTCAGGAGTAGTCGATATAGCCCATTATGTGGACATGTCAAACAAGTTAGATAGAACCCAAGCCAGACGGGCCTAACCAGGTTGAAAAAACACGATTGTCATCGCGACGACCCATATGCCTGTAGCAAGTAGTCGATTTGTATAAAACTTGAGCGTGGCCAAAGCCTCCGCATTGTATTCAAGAGTTGACATTTCGGGTCATGTGGCACAAAGCCGCCATATTGACCCAAAAAAGAAAAAATGTGCCCTTGGCGTGCACAGGAATTGAAAACGAGTCTGCTTAGGGTTAGAAACGTCGCAGGTGTTGAAACTCCGGTGGCCAACATCGCCAGGGTGACGGCCATCCTCGAGCGCAGTCATGATCCGGATATGCATCAAGCACTCCTTTACACGTAGAGGGCCTGGATCCAGCTGGATCAGCACAACCCGGCGTCCACCATCAGGGAGGAGCGCGTGGGTGAGAGTTGGAGCCAGGCTCACAGCCGAACGGCTGGCAGCCGTCCTCGACACCAGCTCAGCAACGACAACGCTCGCGGGAGCCAGACCCCTGGCGGGAGGCAGCAGCCACAGCCAGGAGGTCATCCGCGACAGGCCAATCATCGACTTCCTCCAGAAGACCTACGCCAGCACATTAATGAAGGTCGCGACGCGCGGACCATGATCTCCTCCAGGCGCAAGGTCCGCGAAGAAGTTGAAACCGAAGGTACTGATTGTAGCGACCGATTCCCAGCTTTCTCTGCATGTTTCAGTAGCTACAAGTACCCAGAGGGCTTCAAACCGATCGGCATCACCAAGTACGACGGCAAGCAAGCTCCTCAGCAGTGGCTCCGTTGCTACTCCACGGCCATTGAGGTCGCAGGGGGTTCGAACATCACCAAAGTCGTCTACTTCCCGATGGCTTTGGACCCTGCACCGCTCACGTGGTTGGAAAGCCTCAGCAACAACTCCATTGACTCCTGGGAGCGACTCAAGAAGTTCTTCATCGACAACTTCCAGAGAGTGATCACTCGTGCAGGTACTTGTCACGATCTTGCCCAGCGTAAACAGGAACGTAACGAGCTCCTGCGGTCCTACACACGTCACATCTTCGACATCTGCGCCACCATCACGAACTTTTCGGAGGATGACATCATCGACTGCTTCTACAACGGCATCACCGACCCAGGCATCTATAGAGATTTTGGGCGGAACAGGCCAAAGACCGTTGCAGGCCTTCGTGATATGATGCACAATTGGTCCGAACAGGAGGAGAAGATGCGGGAGCGGTTCCCACGGCGTCAAGATAGCAATCTGAGGTGCCTAAACGACAACCGCAACGACAAAGGCCAGCGGGACTTTTCGGGTCCGCCCCGAAAATGAAAGCCAGATGATATCATCGCGGCTATCGATCGTCCTTCACGGGGCAAGAAGTCGACAACGCAAGAGGAGTTCGAGAAGCTCCTGCAGAAAAAGTGCCCATGGCATCCAGGTGCCAACCACGCCGCCATTGACTGCTACCACCTTCGAAGGACGTTCAGCAACTCCAGTGGTGGAAAGAAGAACAAGAAGCCTGCGGACAAAGAACCCGAGGACGACGATCAAGAGGACCACGGGCGCAACCCAAAGTTTCAAGACGCTTTGAAGGTCGTCAACGTCATCTTCGGGGGAGATGAGGATTTTGGCTCCAGGCGGGACCAGAAGCTGCTTCTCCAGGAGATTTTGTCCGTCGAGCCGGCGGTACGACGACCACTCTGTTGGTCAGAGGTCCCCATCTCGTTCTCTCACTAAGTTCATGGCAGTGCCGCATTACGTTTATCTGCTTCTCAAGATGTCAGGACTCAGTGGAGTACTCACTCTCCGTGGCGACTTGAAGAAGTCGTACAACTGCAATCAGGAGGTGATCCAGTATGCTTCGACTACTCGCGTGCCAGATGCTTTGGGAGAAGTACTCACGGCCGCGCAGCAGCTTTCCCAGTCCGGGCTAGAGATTCCCTGCAAGAAGGCTAGCAAGTCGAGCATCCAGTCGACTGATGATGTGGCCCTCAAGACGATCCATCTCCAGGAGGGAGATTCATCTAAGACCGCTGTCATCGGCGCGGGCTTAGGTGAAAAATAGGGACTCGCGCTCGTCATCTTCCTTCAGGCTAACCGAGACATATTTGCGTGGAAACCAGCGGATATGCCAGGGGTGCCCAGGGAGTTGATCGAGCATGCTTTGAATGTACACCCAAAGGCTACGCCTAAAAAGCAACGCCTGCGAAAGTTTGCTCACGATAAGCGTGAGGCCATCAAACGGGAGATAGCTAAACTTCTCGCGGCTGGATTCATTAAAGAAGTAATCCATCCAGAGTGGGTAGCGAATCCCGTTCTTGTAAAGAAAAAGAACAATGAATGGAGAATGTGTGTCGACTATACTGATCTCAACAAGCACTGCCCAAAGGACCATTTTGGGCTGCCGCGCATTGACCAAGTTGTCGATTCGACGGCTGGTTGTGTCCTGCTTTATTTTCTTGATTGTTACTCAGGTTATCATCAGATTGCGCTCAAGGAGGAGGACCAAATCAAGACCGCATTCATCACCCGTACGGGACATATGCCTACAAAATCATATCCTTCGGGTTGAAGAATGCAGGAGCGACCTATCAGCGTGCGATCCAGATGTGCTTCGCGGATCAGCTGCACCAGAATGTTGAAGCCTATGTGGACGACGTGGTCATCAAGACCAGGGAGTCCAGCGACTTGATTGCAGATTTGGCAGAAATATTTAGCAATCTGTGCAGATTTCGGTGGAAACTCAATCCTACCAAGTGCAATTTTGGAGTGCCTTCAGGGAAATTGCTCAGGTTCATTGTTAGCAACCGGGGCATTGAAGCCAACTCTGTAAAGATCATGGCCATCCCTGATATGGGGGCTCCGGCCACAATCAAGGATGTGCAGAAGTTAACAGGATGTATGGCGGCCCTGAACAGGTTCATCTCCCGACTCGGGGATAGAGGACGACCCTTCTTCAAGCTCCTGAAATGCCAAGATAAGTTCCAATGGATGGAGGAGGCCGAGAGGGCCCTGCAGCATCTGAAACATCACCTTCAGTCACCTCCGATCCTTATAGCACCATTGCCAAGGGAGGATCTACTACTCTACATCGCGGCAACAACTCATGTTGTCAGCAGTGCTATTGTAGTCGAGCGAGGCAAGGAAGGCCATGCGTTTCGAGTGCAGAGGCCTGTCTACTTTGTCAGCGAGGTCCTCTCCGAATCCAAGGTACGGTATCCAGCTGTTCAAAAGATTTTATATGCAATCTTAATCACATCAAGAAAGCTACACCATTACTTCGACGAGTACAAGATCATTGTGATTACGGATTTCCGGTTGGCAGATATTCTTCATAATCAAGATGCCACGGGGCATATATCCAAGTGGGCAGTGGAACTGGGGGATTTGTCAATTGACTTCAAGCCACGCACTGCAATCAAGTCACAGGCTCTAGTCGATTTCATGGCTGAATGGAGGGAGAATCAAGTCCCAACTCCAGTCGACAAGCCAGAGCACTGGACCATGTATTTTGATGGGTCCCTCAAGCTCGATGGCAGCGGCGCTGGTGTTCTGCTTATTTCTCCACAAGGTGAGCAATTGAAGTATGTCCTTCAGATCCTGTGTGTGGTATCCAACAACGAAGCCGAGTATGAAGCCTTGCTTCACGGGCTTTGTTTGGCGATATCACTAGGGATCAAGCGACTACTTCTGTATGGCGATTCTCTTCTTGTCGTTCAACAAGTCAACAAAGAGTGGGACTGCAACAAGGAGACGATGGATGTTTATGTCCAGGAAGTGTGCAAGTTGGAAAGCAAATTTTCTAGCTTGGAGGTTCACCATGTGTTGCGGGAGCACAATGTTGGCGCGGATATCCTATCCAAATCGGGGTCAACACGTGCTCAGGTCCCGCCGGGAGTTTTCATCCAGGAGCTCAAGCAGCCATCCATCAGGTCTTCTCCACAGGTAACCATCAATGCGGGCCCCCAACAACCCGATCGAGAGGTTATGGTGCTGGGGGAGGACTGGCGAGAGGCTTTTATAGACTTCATCCAAGATCAAAGGCTACCAGCAGGAATTGACGCCAGGAGCGCGGAGGCGGCACGCGTCCTGCGCAGAAGCAAGGGTTTTGTCCTGGTCGACGGCAAGCTCTATCGGCACGGCGCTCGGTCAGGAGTTCTCATGAAGTGCGTCATAAAGGAAGATGGCTACGACATACTGCGGGAGATCCACGAGGGTGTCTGCGGCAACCACGCAGCTTCAAGAACGCTGGTGGGGAAAGCATACAGGACCGGTTTCTGGTGGCCCACTGCAGTGACCGACGCGGAGGATCTCATGCGCAGGTGCCAAAATTGTTAATTCTTCGGCAAACAGACTCATGTTCCAGCCCACAGCCTCATCACCATACCACCATCCTGGCCTTTTGCTTGTTGGAGCCTCGACATGATTGGGCCCTTCACAATGGTGCCAGGCGGTTTCACTCATGTTCTGGTGGCTATCGACAAGTTTACCAAGTGGATTGAGTACAAGCCGATAGCCAAGCTCACACTAGATCGGGTTGTCGACTTTATCTCGGACATCTTGCACCGTTTCGGCTTCCCCAAAACCATCATCACAGACTTGGGATCCGATTTCACAGCCAACCAATTCTGGGAGTTCTGCGAGAATGCATGCATTGAGGTTAAATATGTCTCAATCGCACACCCAAGGGCCAATGGACAAGTCGAACGGGCGAATGGTATGATAATTGACGGCCTCAAGAAGAGACTTTATGATGAAAATAGCAAGAAGGGGGGCAAGTGGATATATGAGCTGCCACATGTCATCTGGGGGCTTTGGACTTAGCCGTCCAAAGCCACAAGACAAATGTCTTTCTTCCTTGTATACGGATCTGAAGCTATTTTACCGGCCGATATCATGTGGAAGTCTCCAAGGGTCGAAATGTACAATGAAGGCGAGACGGACAAGGCGAGGTAGTTCGAGCTCGATTCTGTTGAAGAGACTTGCTGCACCGCTCTTGTTCAGTCAGCTCGATACCTGCAGGGGATCCGGCGATATCATGATCGCAACGTGAGGGAGCGGTCATTCAGCATTGGTGATTTGGTCTTGCGTCTCATTCAGGACGAATTCGGCCTACACAAGCTCAACTCAAGGTGGGAGGGCCCGTTCATCGTCAAACAGGTTACAAGGCCAGGGTCATATCGACTACAATGTCCCGAGGGTCAGGATGTCCCAAACTCCTGGATAGCTGAATTCCCGGGGGCTTAGAAGATCTTTTTTTCTCGAATCAATTTGGAGGCTGTGTGCCACAAGATTTGGGTTGTAAATTCCTTTATGGGCACACGGAGGCCGCGGTCACGTGCAACACTTATATAAATTGACTTCTTGTCGTGACTGTTACGGAGGCTACGGCCACGTTCATATCTTATTGACTTCATTTTTTGACGGAACCCTCGGCTCCGTCCAAATCCTCTACATATTGACTTCCGCCGCGACCTTGGATGGTCGCACGCGACAGCAGTCACATTTTCCCCAACATAATTGATCCGTTTGACTGGTTTATACCCAGTTTGTTGGATGAGCTCGTACAAAGAGCTACCTCGACTACATCCTGAGTGGTTGCACCCAGGGTAGTCTCGTTTCTGCCAAGAGCACAGCAGACCAGCGGCGACACCCGCATTTGCTCCCAACAAGTCCGATCCATCCGTCCGGGTCCTACCTAACTTGCGGAGCGCGCTCATATGAGGAGCGACCCTGACTACGTCCAGAGTCGATGCACTCGGGGTAGTTTTGCCTTAAGCATGGCAATCGCGCGACGATGCTCGCGTTCTTTTCTAACAGTTTTAGACCCGCGAGTTCGGGTTGTGGACAACTTGTTAGATAAGTTCCTACATGGAGCTATGGCTACCTTTAGGGTCGTTGCACCCAGGGTAGTGTCCACTACCTAAGCCTTGTAAGCCTGGATTCCAATTCAGCCTAGGCACACACACAAGTAGAGACATCAAAAGAAACCATATATACAAGGAAGTGAATACTTATTTTTAGTACCCTAATCCTGCATTACACTTTGAACTATACGTTCTGATACAGGTTGGGCTTCTAGGAGGTATCTGTCAAACTGATCCACGGTGCAGTCCGCCGCCATTCCTTGAGCAAATATTTCCCGCTGCGCGTTTGGCAGGAAGGACTTCACAATCGCGAGGGCATTGTTGATGCATGTGACAGGAGCCTCAGAGAGGAATTTGAATATTTTCTTTGGGGCCTCGCGGAGCCGCTCTAGCAAGTGCCGAGGGTTTGCTTCGCCTTCCTCCGGTGGATCCACCATGTCCACCAGCTCCCGGGCGGCCCCCTGAGGTCTTCGAGTTCTTCGCCCAGCATCTTGATTCGCTGAAGGCCGTCGACGAACTGTCGCTCAGTGTCGCCGACCACCTTCTGCAGCCTCTCGACATCATCTGTACGGCGATAGAGCAGGTTCTTCACATCAGTAAGTAGCTCTTCTTTACTCATTAAGATTCTCCTAAGCTCTGTGGTGGAAAGCTTTTCAGAATCCAGGATGAGTCGTCCAGTGCAAGTACTCGAGGGAAGCAATGGCTTACGTTGGTGCACTTTCTTTTGCTCCTTTGAGCTGCTCCTGGTGCTCGTGCTTTTGTGCCTCGAGCTCCTTCTTCTGTTCTTCGAGTTGTCGCTGGAGCTCAGCGTTGACTTTCTCGAGATGCCAGTTCTCCGTCTTCTCGTCGTCAACGCGTCTCTTCAGCACAGCAAGTTCTTTGTGGTTACTCACAACTCCCCGCAGTTTTTCTGATATCCTCTAGGAGTCAGTGGTCACATTCTGCATAAGGAGGGAAATCCAGATAAGCAACTCGCCATGGTCACCAGCAGGAAAGTGCTCAGGTTTTACCATGACAAAGTCACACGCCTTCTTGAAGTTTTCTATGTTGTCATCTGTCAGCAACGGGTCATCCGCCAGGTCGGCGGCGATGGCATCTCGATAACCCGACCCAGTCAGGAGCAGCTCAACGGGTCTCTTGGAGGTTCCCACGGCTTCTTCAGAAGCCGATTGCTGAGCACCTGCAATCACAAATATTCTCAGCATACAGCATGCGGATCCCGACAGCTAGCTGGGGCGGTCAGATGCTTACCTGTGCCATTTGTAGGAGCGGCACCAGGGGCCTCAACTTGTTCCTCGCCACCGGCTCCGGCCTCGACTAGTCGGAGCTCGGGAGGCGACAGGTCGGGCAGCGTCACGTCTGCCCCGGGGGCTGGCTCCGCGGGCGCTGACCCTTCTGGGGCTAACGGCTCAGGGCTGGCGCAGCTGTGACTGGCCCCGCGCTTGAAGATTCCTCTCGGGTCGAAGACCCGAGGGCTAGGGTAGTCGAAGCCGGCGTCAGCTGGAGGTCCGCGGCACTTACAGCTCTAATGCAGCCGAAGTCAGACAACACACAAGTTGAAAGATCCAAAATTTATTGTGTAACCAGAGGCAAACTTACAGTGTAGACTTCAACTTGATGGCTCTTCTCACCCGTATGGCCTGTCGCGGCGTCCCCGTTGCTGGCGGCGGGGTTTCACCAGCTTGTGGCGCGGTCCCCGCCACGGCGATGGTGACGGCTGTGGCGGCCGATGGGGCTATTTCTTCTTCTTCGGGCTCGGCCCGGGAGGAGGAGGCGGAAGGACTACAGGAGGACATTGTAAGCATGACATAATATCAACATATGGCAATACAATAGGGCAACAACAAGTACACGGAAGATTCAACTTCTTGCGCCTTCCATTTTCGCACTATCCGATGACCTTGCGGCACCAGCGGCAAAGCGCCGGTCAACTCCATGACTGGCTCGGAGGAGTTGTCCCGACGCGCTTCTTCTTCAGCTCCCTCCTCCGCCTGGGAGCTCACATCCTCGGTGGACCCGTTGCTGCGCTGAGCTGCGGTAATGTGAGCCCTCTTTGCCTCAACAGCGGCACTGGGGAGGAGGTGGTCCGGCCGGGGGATGTCGGTTCACGGCGGATAGCTGCGGTACAGCTCTGTGTGTCCCTGCAGAAGTTTCTTCAGTCAGTAATGGAGTAATAGAGGTTGATTTCAACAAAAAGAAGTCGAGTACTCACTGGTTTGGGCGGATTTCGCGCGGAAAACAACGTTGGCACATACGGCATGGCGTCCACGTCTAGCAACACCCTCTGGACTCACTGGAGTGCGGCTTCGTCTGATAGTTACTCTGCGCACATGCGAGAAGGATCAGTGGAGCCTGTGTACTCGAATCCAAGTTGGTGGCATTGTTGGATTGGCTAGACGCGGCGTTTGAAGAAGGAGAACATGACGGAGGCACCGGTCACTCCCGCTGTGGCAGAACCAACCTGAATTATACCGGCTCAAGTACGCGAGTCCTCTCTTGAGGGCTACCTCGTGCTTCAAACGGTATAATACCTTGGCCTGTTGGGTAACGTCCCGATAAACCACCGATTGCAGGATCACACAAGGTACCTCGCACGAAGGCGAGTCTAGAGATATAAAAGCCATTATACTTTACATCACAGGCAGTTATATTACAAAAGTACACCAAACACCATCAGTTCCCAGTGAAGGGAGATTACTACAAAACAGTTTTAAGTTTTTAAGCCAAAGCAGCGGAGTTTAAAAGCGTAAATATTGTACACGTCATTATTACAGATATCATGCTAGCCTTGGCATGATATCACTCGGCGGAATCTGTGTTGGCCGGGGACGGATCCCACTCCACGGACCAACCATCAGGCAAGGGGTAGGGCCACGGTGTAATGAATGATGGCTCATCAGGGAGATTACCTGAAGTAAATCAACAAAAGCAAGGCTGAGTATACTAATACTCAGCAAGACTTACCCGTCTCATGGTATACTTAGCCATGTATCTAGACTTATGCAGGCTTCTCAGGTTTTGGGTAAAGTTTTCAGCTGAAAAGCAACAAAGAGTAGATCCTTATTTCCAACTTTTAGCTTTCAGATTCTAGTTGATTAACCATTCTAGGTAAGCACCTATAACTACTCACACATGGTAGAATCTTTAATCAAACATCATCTTTAATAGTCACAAAGTTCCTCTTGTTACTCTATGTGGCAAAGGGATTAACCAGTCTCAATCTCCGTGAGAAACGGACGATTCTTGAATCGAATTTCAAAACCTTGCAAGGGTAAACCTAACACACACGCTTGGAACACCAAAGGGTCGTTTCGAAGCAACCGTTTGCCTTTCATTCCGACTCGTGGATCAGGGCCACCACAAGCGACTGCAGGACCATACGCACTTCCAAAGTGCAGGACGTACGTCTGTAGCGCGGATACAAAACCCGTACTCCTGGTTGCCCAGCAACACGCATTCCTACACATCGAACAAAGTAACCAAAAGAAGCAAATACATGTGGTGGGGGGTATGTCCACTCCTCGGGCCGATTGGTTACTAGGCTTACCGCTTACCATATTTCACGGTATGTGGCTAGTACTTTCAAACGCTTAACCACCGCTACCACACACTGCGGCCTTATCCAATTCAACAATACAGACGGGGTATCATCGCAACCATGATACCTCATAAAACTCCCGTCCATCATCCTTATAATGATAACAGGAATGTAAACATCACAATGCCTATATCGCGCGAGTGACAGGAAATCACTCGACTTTTACCGGTCCTATAAGCAGAGCAGCTATTCGGACTCAAGTACTAATGTTCAATACATCGGTTCCTAGAATTATGCAGCTAAGGTTTCCAAACAACTCCTAAGAACTTAATGCATAAAGACATATATAAATAGTATAGTTTGCAGTGTAATAAAGTAGGGGTTATGTCCGGGGCTTGCCTTCGCTGGTGGGGTTGGGGTTAGTCAAATTAATATCTTCCGAACCTTGGTTCGGGGCTTCAGAGAACTCCGCGACAAAATTCCCGGGGTCTTCAGAATAAACTCCTTCTGGTTCCGGAATAAGCTCGTAGTCACCGTCAGCGAGAGCGGTCGAGTCTATATGAGATGCAAAGTTACAAGTTATGGAATGCATATACTTTTATATTAATTCACAATAAAGTTGCAATCCAAATAAAAGAACATTACATTTCGACAAATAACCTAACTACCCTGCACTGGGCAGTCATTTATCGAGTATTAATTATTTTATCTAAATACATTAATTAGCTAAGTTAACTCTACTAAGTGACTAACTAGTGGCAGGGGGCAACAGGTTGGGTGTGTTTCTAATAATTATATTAAATAACTTTACTTATTTATTATATTAATTACTTACATGAACCTTAAGTTACTTCTAGTTATATTATATCTAATTTGTTTGATACCTAATCCTTGATTGGAAATCTAATAACAGATTATACTATTAAAGAATAGTACCTTAAGATATTTCCATGATTTTTGAACATTTAAATGTATGAATATTAATTATACAAAGTAAATTACACATTATTTCTAATTAAACTTGCACATCAAGGAAATAATACTTAATTGCTAGGATAGTTATTTTTCTTAAATTCTACATGTTAAAAGAAAACTAATACAACTGGTTTCACCATTTTATCATTTTTCTATGAATTACTATGCATTTCTTAAGCCTACAAGTAATCAAACTTAACATTTAAATTAGATCATCAAACATTCAGAAACTGAATTTTATCCCTTAAGTAAAGTTGTAGATCTTTATCTAAGGATTCCAACAAAATTTAGTTTGCATTTTTATGATTTTTCCCCGAATTGATATAGAATTTCAAAGTCGAGGGTCGCGGCGGTCGGAAAAGGAGATCTCGACGAGAGCCCGAGGGGGCGGCGGAGGGGTCACCGTCGACGACAGTGCTCCGGCGGTGAACGTCGGCAACAAACCTGCGCACGAGCTTCAGTGAGACACGGGGAACGTGTAGGTACCATCAATTGGAAGAAAACACATCGGGTCACAAGTAATCGACGAGGACAGTGGCGGCGGCAGCGAGGAGGAATACCGGCGATCGTCGGGGAGGCAATGCAAAGCACTAGAGATACCACAAAGTGGCCGTAGAGCTTCGGGGTGGTGATGTGGTGCTGTCTAAGGGGTCATGGGGGTGTGGGGAGGCTCGAGTTGCACTGCCTACGGTGAGACCGAAGGCGGCGGCCGGAGAGAAACGACGCGGCGGCGCTCCGGTGTCCGAGCGGGGAAAAGGAATGGCCGGGGAGCTGCGCGAGGATGATGTGTAGCTGAAACTAGGGTCAGTGCAGGTGGAGCAGCTGTGGAGAGGTGGGGCGACGGTGAGCTCGAGCTCGCCGGCGTTCGGGTGGAAGAGGTGGCGGTGTTCTGAGGCGTCGGAGTGGAAAAGGAAAAGAGAATGCGACCAATAGCTCCACGAGGTAGTTGTAGTGCTCAAGCGCGTGCAAACACGAGGATCGGGTGCTTGGTTTGGAGCTTGCCACGGCGACGGCTCGGTGGCGGCCGAGCGGCGGTGGCGCGCGCGTGGCGAGCGCAGGGGACGCCAGGAAGGGAGAGGAGCAGAGGTGGGGGGAGGTAGGAGGCGACGCGTGGGCATGTGTAGCAGCTGGAGGTGGCGCTGCGGCGACGGTGAAGCGGCGGCCAGAGGGCAGCGCTGCCGGCGGCAGAGCCGAACAGAGCAGGACCCACGTGCGGGAGGAAGAAGAAGAGAGGGGAGAGGTCCGAGGGACGGGTTTGTGATTTCCAGAAAGTGTAGGGACCTCTCGGTAAACTAAAATTTCTCACTGCTACAAAGGTCAAATAAGAAAATGGTAAACATGAAAGTTGTAGAGTTTTTTAAACTCTACAACATTGCTTTAGGTCTTAAGTTCAGAAAATCAAATTTTACAACTCTTTAAGTTAAGTTTATGAATAAAGGTAGAATTTGACTTACTTTTGTCTTTATTCAAATAATTTGATCAAACCTTGGGTATGTTTACAAATTTTCCTGAAATGTAATGATTACTTGTATTTTTACATATTGGTCCTCAACTAAACCTGATTTTGACTTTTATATTTCAACCATTTCACATGTAAACCCTTATATTTTTATGTTAATCACATATAGGTCCTTAGTTTTATACATAGTCTATTTCTCTTAGGTTTTAACTTAATATTTATACTTTTCTTCTCTATAGACATTTGATTTTTGACATTTAAGAGCATTTTTACACAATTGCACATAGGAACTTATAAAATTCATAATTTACAAATATGCCCCTAGTTCTCTGTACAACTCACATACACCTTAGCATGCATACATATATCACACTATTACCTAGTATCTATCTCTCTAATTACCTGAATGTTACAGCCTTCCCCCCTTAAAAAGAATTTCATCCCAAGATTCCGAAGCTGAACAGAATTGGAGGATTAGATTTGGGGATTGGCTTGAAGGAAGTCTGGGAAATTTCGTTGAAGATAAGACTCCATTTCCCAAGTCGCTTCTTCCTCGGTGTGATGATCCCATAAGATTTTGTACATCTTAACTGCCCTTCTTCTGGTGAGTCTTTCCTTAGTATCCAGGATTCGAAGAGGTTGTTCGATGTACGATAGATCGGGTTCAATCTCAATGGCACATGTCTCAACGATTTCCGTGGGTACTTTGATACACTTCTTAAGTTGAGAAACATGGAAGACATTTTGAATGGCAGCTAATTGAGATGGAAGGCGAAGTTTGTAAGCCACTGGGCCACAAACATTGAGAATTTCGAAAGGTCCGACATATCGAGGTGCTAACTTCCCTTTTATGCCGAAACGTTGGACGCCTTTGGTAGGAGATACTCGGAGATAGACAAAATCTCCTACTTGGAATTGCAGAGGTTTCCTCCTCTTATCTGCGTAGCTTTTCTGTCTGGACTGAGCAGTTTTAAGATTAGATTGAGTAACCTTAACCTTATCTTCGGCTTCAATGACTAGGTCTGGTCCGAAGATTTTGCGTTCACCGGTCTCAGACCAACTCAGAGGAGTTCGACATCTGCGACCGTATAATGCTTCGAAAGGAGCCATTTGAAGACTAGCTTGATAACTGTTATTATAAGAGAATTCAGCTAGAGCAAGGCACTTGTCCCAGCTTGTACCATAGTGAATAATACAAGCCCGGAGCATGTCTTCAAGGATTTGATTGACTCGCTCAGTCTGCCCGTCAGTTTGGGGATGATATGCGGAGCTTCGAATCAATTTAGTTCCCAGAGCTGATTGCAATTGCTCCCAAAATCGTGCAATAAATTGGGGCCCTCGATCAGAGATGATGGTTTTTGGAACCCCATGCAATCGAACGATTTGTTCCAGATAGACTTCGGCATACTTCTTAGCAGAGTAAGTGGTATGCACAGGAAGGAAATGAGCTGTTTTGGTAAGTCTATCAATGATTACCCATATGGAGTCATGCTTTTGAGATGTATTGGGAAGACCGACAATAAAATCCATGCTAATGTCTTCCCATTTCCATGACGGAATGGGTAATGGTTGAAGTGTACCAGAAGCTTTTAAGTGGCTGGCTTTGACTCTCTGGCAGGTATCACACTCAGATACGTATTTGGCAATTTCTCTTTTCATTCTGGTCCACCAAAAATGTTGCCGTAGATCTTGGTACATCTTGGTGCTACCAGGATGAATAGAGAACTTGGATAAATGTGCCTCATCAAGGATTTGTTTGCGAAGTGGATGATCCTTAGGCACAACAATTCGATCATTGAACCACAGGACTCCTTGATGATCAGTGTGAAAACATCTATATTTAGCTTCTCCCTGAGATAGCTTTGATTTAATGATTTTGATACCCTCATCATGTAATTGCGACATGATGATTCTATCTCGAAGAGTAGACTCAATGGATAGCAGATTCAGACTACCTTGAGGAATAATCTCTAGATTGAGTTTTCTCATTTGATGGCAAAGAGTGTCACTAAAGGTAGATACGGATAAGCAGTGACAATGTGACTTGCGGCTAAGTGCATCCGCAACCACATTAGCCTTGCCTGGATGATAGTGTACCTCAAGGTCATAGTCTTTAATCAATTCCAACCAACGCCTTTGCCTCATATTTAGGTCAGCTTGAGTGAAAATATACTTGAGGCTCTTATGGTCAGTGTAGATATTACACTTAGCACCCATAAGATGATGTCTCCAGATCTTGAGAGCGTGGATAACTGCTGCCAATTCAAGATCATGTGTGGGATAATTTTGCTCATGAGTCCGAAGTGCTCGGGATGCATAAGCAATAACCCGGTTGTTTTGCATAAGAACACAACCAAGGCCAGTTCCAGAAGCATCGCAATAGACATCAAAAGGCTGAGTATTATCCGGCTGAGCTAGTACTGGAGCAGTCGTCAGAAGTTTTCTCAAGGTGTGAAATGCTTCCTCACACCTATCATCCCAGCGGAACTTAACTTCTTTCTTAAGTAGCTCAGTCATCGGTTTGGCTATCTTGGAGAAATCTGGAATGAATCGGTGATAATATCCCGCCAATCCAAGGAAACTTCGGATTTGATGGACTGAAGTTGGAGGTTTCCAGTCCATAACCTCTTGGACTTTGGTTGGATCAACCGATATGCCTTCATTTGAGATAGTATGTCCCAAAAATTTCACACTATCCAGCCAGAATTCACATTTGGAGAATTTGGCATAAAGGCGATGATCACGTAGTCGTTGAAGAACGACACGTAAATGATTAGCATGGTCTTCTTTAGTTTTGGAGTATATTAGAATGTTGTCAATGAAGACCACGACGAATTTATCGAGTTCTGGCATAAATACCGAATTCATGAGATACATGAAATATGCCGGTGCATTAGTGAGTCCAAAAGACATAACCAGATATTCATAAAGTCCATATCTAGTTGAGAAGGCCATTTTTGGAATATCACAAGGCCTAATCTTGATCTGATTATATCCACAGCGTAAGTCAATCTTAGAGAAGACCTTAGCTCCGGCTAGTTGATCGAATAAAATGTCAATGCGGGGAAGAGGGTACTTATTTTTGATAGTAACCGCATTGAGTGGACGGTAATCGACACATAGCCTCAGACTATCGTCTTTCTTCTTGACAAAGAGAGCAGAACAACCCCAAGGTGAAGCACTTGGACGTATATATCCCTTATCAAGAAGATCTTGGAGCTGAATTTTCAGTTTTGCTAATTCATTTGGAGGCATGCGATACGGCCTTTTTGAAATAGGAGCAGTGCCCGGTTGAAGTTCGATGATAAACTCGATGTCTCTATCTGGTGGCATTCCAGGCAAGTCGTCTGGAAAGACATCGGGGTATTCACATACTATAGGAATATCCTTGACTTTGATATCTGTGATAGCATAAGTGCAAGGATGCAAACATTTTGGCTGAGGCAGATAAAGAATAGTAGCCCCACGATATGGTGAATCAATTTCGATAACTCGGGAAGATATGTCTAACCGGACTCGATGTTCAGTCATCCAGTTTGTCCCAAGTATAATATCAATACCTTCCAAACTTAGTAAAACCAAATCAGTTTTGATTTCAATGCTACCTAACTGAATTGGCACACTTTTAACCATTTGGTTGGAGGTAATTTTTCCTCCAGGGGTAGAGATCATATATGACCTTTGAGTGAAATAAGGATCAAGTCCTATCCGGGTACCACAGTTGTTACTAATAAAGCTATGTGTTGCTCCAGAATCAAATAAAGTAACAACTGGTTTGTGGTGAATAGAAAATGTACCCGACATGACGGGAGCTCCATCTGGAAGTTCTGCCAGAGTGGTGAAGTTAATTCGTCCTTGCCGGACTTGCATCACCGGCTTCTTGCCCTTGTTCTGGTTACCCTGAGTAGAGCTTTGCCCTGGATTAGGTTTCTTGGGCCGCGGACAATCTTGGATGAAATGATCCGCACTCCCACAATTGAAACAGCGATAATTGCTGCCTCTCTGTGGCACTTGTTGAACATTTGGCCGTGGGCCAGATGGTTGTGATTGTTGCGGAGGAACAGGAGGTCTGTACCTTCCCTGCTGTTGGGGCGGCCTGAAAACCAATCTACCAGTTGGGGCATTCCGCTGCGGTGCTCTGAATGGGGTATTGGGAACAACCCGATACCTCGGTGATTGAGCACTCGAGGGTCCAGTAGGGGTCTTCCTTTTCTTCTCAGCATAATGTGCCATGATGCAATCTTCTTGAGTTAAGGCCATATTAACCAGCACGTTGAAAGTATTTGCCCTCACAAGATTCAGGCGTTCCTTGAGCTTGGTATTAAGGCCTCGACGGAAACGATCTTGTTTCTTAGCATCGTTATCCGCATGATATCCCGCATATTGACACAGATGATTGAAATTCTATGCGTACTGCAGGACTGTACTGGTGCCTTGAGTAAGAGCTAGGAATTCATTCAATTTTCGCTCCAGCAATCCTTCCGGAATATAATGTGCTCTAAAGGCTGCCCGAAATTCATCCCAGGTGATAACATGCCCTGCAGGTTGCATGGCATAGAAATTGTCCCACCAGATCCGAGCAGTACCTCGGAGTTGCTGGGCGGCAAAGGAAGCTTTGCTTGAGTCCGCACAAGGTATTGTCAATAGAGCGAACTTCGATTCAATGATATGGAGCCAAGCATCGGCATCCAAGGGTTCTTCAGCTTTACTGAAAAAGGGAGGCTGAGTACTGATGAAGTCCTGATAACTGGCCACGGGAGGATTGCGGTCATCACGACCTCCGCGGAACTGTTGATGTTGCTGGTTCAGTTGTGCTTGAACCAGCAAGTTGAGCAGCTCAGTTTGCCGATCCATAACCTCGGCAAGGTTAGGAGGTGGTGGTGGCGGTTGTTGAGAACCGCTAGCCTGATCTGCCCGGAAACCTTCCGGGGTTCCGCGCGTGGCTCCAACCATCTGAAACAAAGGAGATGTCCATCATTAACCATATAGCCTTACTCCCAATTTCAGAAGATATATGACTTAGATAAACAATGCACACACTCCATTCAATCATCTCATTTCAGAATCATAAGGATAATGAACAAGATGATAAAATAGGAAACTTATATTACAACACTGATCCTGATTGTTCTCCGCATCACACATCCGAAAGATCCCTACTCAGGCCATCTATGTTACAACAAATGGCATGAGATCTAGCTAAGTTACACACTACCTAGGTTATTACACTCCCCACAAGTTACATCTAGCTAGTCGACGATTTACGACACTAGAAATCGTCAAAGTTGCCTATAGATGACTGACTGCCAGAGGGAGAGTGATAGGGACTAAGAACTGGGTCCCCATGCTCAGAGTCAATCTCTGAAACACCCTCAATCTCTTCTGGATCTTCTTCTTCTTCTTTAGGTATTATGGGTATAACGGGAAGTATCGGTTGCTGCTGCAGTTCCTCAATGTGAGCCTGGGCATCATCAGCTTCAAGTATCAGATCATGAATTTGTGCCTGTAGGAACTCAATAACAGTGTCACGCTGAGTGATAATATGATCACTCTCATTGATCTGATCTTCTCGATGAAGGATTGTCTTATCCCTTGCTGCAATGATTTCATCCTTTTGAGTCACCAAGGCTTGTAATTCCACTATTTGGGTCACTTGACGGTCAGCATTCCGATAGTGGCTTTGAGCCACACCAGTTAACTGACTCACACCGTGACGCAGTAAAATCTGATAATGATGTTGCACATCCATAAACCTGGTAATGATACGGACGGTTTCTTCAGCCAGATCTCCTAACATATGACCAAGATGTTCTGTCCGAAAATTCCATTCCGAATTATCAGGGTCAATGGTAGGAAATAAACCAATAGGATATGTAGCAACTTCCATCGGATGCTGATTGCAGAAAAGTTTGATAGCTTCCAAGGCAGCAGTTTCAAGGGTATCAACCAGACGATATCCAACCACTTCCACTTCTATGGGATGCCATGAGGAGCAGAAAGGGTGTTGAGGAATTATCATCTTAACCCGGCATCGAGGAACTCCTTCTTCATGATATTCTACCCCATCATATTGAGGAGGCTCTGTATAATGAAACAGACTTAAGGATTCCCACAAGAGACGAGGAAACCCTTCCCAATGTAAAGCATTGGTGTGGAAGTGCCCTTCCTGATCCCAAAAGGCATTGGAAGGAGCAGCCATCTGCGACAACAATGCAAATGGTAAGATATATTTACCCTGCGGAAAGCTCTCAAGGTAAATGGATTAAGATAGCTGATTCTGATAACAGCAAAGGCTGGAAATCAGATGGATACTTAAGAAACTTAGCTAAAGATTGCTATTTACCCAAACTAAGAAATACCAACATGTTACCTAGTTCTTAAAGCAACAAAATTAAAGATCCATTTTGTTGATTAATGTATTATGCATGGACGCACTATTCGATCTCACAACCAAAAATAACTGCCGAATATCTTCGGTCTTACGTAGTTAATCTCGGTGGCATAATACATACATCTCTCACTATTAACTAGTCGATAAGCCCTATCCGTCCTAGTTTCGTAATTGTGGTTAGTGTACCTGCAGAAAACCACAATACATATATATATATCCAATGAAACTTTCATGCCAGCATGTCATGAAAGCGTCCCCATTCATTACTGCTCACTATAGAAACAGCATCTGTACAATTACCGCCGTACAGACAACGTTAACATACGTTATCGAAACAACGTATTCACGGGGTACCGCAAAATGCCGGGGTATGAACAGCGATCGCCATACCCTGCGCCGAACCATCTACTCCCAATGTAGTCAACCAAAGTTGGTACATTGGCAGCATCTCAAGTAAGCCACTGCTTGAGAAACAGCGTTCGGTTCGCATCACCGACAGGAAGGCCAAGCTCCCTCAGTTGGCTGAGGATCCTTACCTTCTTACCTCACGATCGAAGATGTCGTTACAGAAAGTAAGGTCGGGTTGTGCATAAATTTAAGTTTCAACAGAAAAGTAATGCTGGAAGTTAGAGTTATATATATATAGTACAACCACCTCTATTCTCCCTTAAATATCACCCTAGGGCTTTACGTACTAAGCACAACTTTAACGAATCCAACGTACCTTTTGCAAAATACTTTGTTGGTTAAATTTTATACCGAAAGTATTTTTAAGGCACTTCATATCTCCAGTGTACACTTGTTAGCTCTCATACCAGCTGTGGCAGAACCAACCTGAATTATACCGGCTCAAGTACGCGAGTCCTCTCTTGAGGGCTACCTCGTGCTTCAAACGGTATAATACCTTGGCCTGTTGGGTAATGTCCCGATAAACCACCGATTGCAGGATCACACAAGGTACCTCGCACGAAGGCGAGTCTAGAGATATAAAAGCCATTATACTTTACATCACAGGCAGTTATATTACAAAAGTACACCAAACACCATCAGTTCCCAGTGAAGGGAGATTATTACAAAACAGTTTTAAGTTTTTAAGCCAAAGCAGCGGAGTTTAAAAGCGTAAATATTGTACACGTCGTTATTACAGATATCATGCTATCCCTGGCATGATATCACTCGGCAGAATCTGTGTTGGCCGGGGACGGATCCCACTCCATGGACCAACCATCAGGCAAGGGGTAGGGCCACAGTGTAATGAATGATGGCTCATCAGGGAGATTACCTGAAGTAAATCAACAAAAGCAAGGCTGAGTATACTAATACTCAGCAAGACTTACCCGTCTCATGGTATACTTAGCCATGTATCTAGACTTATGCAGGCTTCTCAGGTTTTGGATAAAGTTTTCAGCTGAAAAGCAACAAAGAGTAGATCCTTATTTCCAACTTTTAGCTTTCAGATTCTAGTTGATTAACCATTCTAGGTAAGCACCTATAACTACTCACACATGGTAGAATCTTTAATCAAACATCATCTTTAATAGTCACAAAGTTCCTCTTGTTACTCTATGTGGCAAAGGGATTAAGCAGTCTCAATCTCCGCGAGAAACGGACGATTCCTGAATCGAATTTCAAAACCTTGCAAGGGTAAACCTAACACATACGCTTGGAACACCAAAGGGTCGTTTTGAAGCAACCGTTTGCCTTTCATTCCGACTCGTGGATCAGGGCCACCACAAGCGACTGCAGGACCATACGCACTTCCAAAGTGCAGGACGTACATCTGTAGCGCGGATACAAAACCCGTACTCCTGGTTGCCCAGCAACACGTATTCCTACACGTCGAACAAAGTAACCAAAAGAAGCAAATACATGTGGTGGGGGGTATGTCCACTCCTCGGGCCGATTGGTTACTAGGCTTACCGCTTACCATATTTCACGGTATGTGGCTAGTACTTTCAAATGCTTAACCACCGCTACCACACACTGCGGCCTTATCCAATTCAACAATACAGACGGGGTATCATCGCAACCATGATACCTCATAAAACTCCCGTCCGTCATCCTTATAATGATAACAGGAATGTAAACATCACAATACCTATATCGCGCGAGTGACTGGAAATCACTCGACTTTTACCGGTCCTATAAGCAGAGCAGCTATTCGGACTCAAGTACTAATGTTCAATACATCGGTTTCTGGAATTATGCAACTAAGGTTTCCAAACAACTCCTAAGAACTTAATGCATAAAGACATATATAAATAGTATAGTTTGCAGTGTAATAAAGTAGGGGTTATGTCCGGGGCTTGCCTTCGCTGGTGGGGTTGGGGTTAGTCAAATTAATATCTTCCGAACCTTGGTTCGGGGGTTCAGAGAACTCCGCGACAAAATTCCCGGGGTCTTCAGAATAAACTCCTTCTGGTTCCGGAATAAGCTCGTAGTTACCATCAGCGAGAGCGGTCGAGTCTATATGAGATGCAAAGTTACAGGTTATGGAATGCATATACTTTTATATTAATTCACAATAAAGTTGCAATCCAAACAAAAGAACATTACATTTCGACAAATAACCTAACTACCCTGCACTGGGCAGTCATTTATCGAGTATTAATTATTTTATCTAAATACATTAATTAGCTAAGTTAACTCTACTAAGTGACTAACTAGTGGCAGGGGGCAACAGGTTGGGTGTGTTTCTAATAATTATATTAAATAACTTTACTTATTTATTATATTAATTACTTACATGAACCTTAAGTTACTTCTAGTTATATTATATCTAATTTGTTTGATACCTAATCCTTGATTGGAAATCTAATAACAGATTATACTATTAAAGAATAGTACCTTAAAATATTTCCATGATTTTTGAACATTTAAATGTATAAATATTAATTATACAAAGTAAACTACACATTATTTCTAATTAAACTTGCACATCAAGGAAATAATACTTAATTGCTAGGATAGTTATTTTTCTTAAATTCTACATGTTAAAAGAAAACTAATACAACTGGTTTCACCATTTTATCATTTTTCTATGAATTACTATGCATTTCTTAAGCCTACAAGTAATCAAACTTAACATTTAAATTAGATCATCAAACATTTAGAAACTGAATTTTATCCCTTAAGTAAAGTTGTAGATCTTTATCTAAGGATTCGAACAAAATTTAGTTTGCATTTTTATGATTTTTCCCTGAATTGATATAGAATTTCAAATTTGACAGCATATTTTCATAAAGGGGTCCTTCGGGTACTATTCATCTGGGTCTAAGGCTTTGCGCATAACCCCCTGTATTTTTGATTCTTCTAACCCGAGGTCCTTGGGCTGTGAACCGAAGCAGAGCCAGGCGAGGGGGGGGGGGGTCCTGTTCCGGCGACGGTGGTCACCGGCGGCGAGGTCCAAGGGAAGGAGAGGGCTCAGGGGCTTACGGGGGTTTGAACGCACCACGTGTCGAGGGTCGCGGCGGTCGGAAAAGGAGATCTCGACGAGAGCCCGAGGCGGCGGCGGAGGGGTCACCGTCGACGGCAGTGCTCCGGCGGTGAACGTCGGCAACAAACCTGCGCACGAGCTTCAGTGAGACACGGGGAACGTGTAGGTACCATCAATTGGAAGAAAACACATCGGGTCACAGGTAATCGAAGAGGACAGTGGCGGTGGCGGCGAGGAGGAATACCGGCGATCGTCGGGGAGGCAATGCAAAGCACTAGAGATACCACGAAGTGGCCGTAGAGCTCCGGGGTGGTGATGTGGTGCTGTCTAAGGGGTCATGGGGGTGTGGGGAGGCTCGAGTTGCACTGCCTACGGTGAGACCGAAGGCGGCGGCCGGAGAGAAACGACGCGGCGGCGCTCCGGTGTCCGAGCGGGGAAAAGGAATGGCCGGGGAGCTGCGCGAGGATGATGTGTAGCTGAAACTAGGGTCAGTGCAGGTGGAGCAGCTGTGGAGAGGTGGGGCGACGGTGAGCTCGAGCTCGCCGGCGTTCGGGTGGAAGAGGTGGCGGTGTTCTGAGGCGTCGGAGTGGAAAAGGAAAAGAGAATGCGACCAATAGCTCCACGAGGTAGTTGTAGTGCTCAAGCGCGTGCAAACACGAGGATCGGGTGCTTGGTTTGGAGCTTGCCACGGCGACGGCTTGGTGGTGGCCGAGTGGCGGTGGCGCGCGCGTGGCGAGCGCAAGGGACGCCAGGAAGGGAGAGGAGCAGAGGTGGGGGGAGGTAGGAGGCGACGCGTGGGCATGTGTAGCAGCTGGAGGTGGCGCTGCGGCGACGGTGAAGCGGCGGCCAGAGGGCAGCGCTGCCGGCGGCAGAGCCGAACAGAGCAGGACCCACGTGCGGGAGGAAGAAGAAGAGAGGGGAGAGGTCCGAGGGACGGGTTTGTGATTTCCAGAAAGTGTAGGGACCTCTCGGTAAACTAAAATTTCTCACTGCTACAAAGGTCAAATAAGAAAATGGTAAACATGAAAGTTGTAGAGTTTTTCAAACTCTACAACATTGCTTTAGGTCTTAAGTTCAGAAAATCAAATTTTACAACTCTTTAAGTTAAGTTTATGAATAAAGGTAGAATTTGACTTACTTTTGTCTTTATTCAAATAATTTGATCAAACCTTGGGTATGTTTACAAATTTTCCTGAAATGTAATGATTACTTGTATTTTTACATATTGGTCCTCAACTAAACCTGATTTTGACTTTTATATTTCAACCATTTCACATGTAAACCCTTATATTTTTATGTTAATCACATATAGGTCCTTAGTTTTATACATAGTCTATTTCTCTTAGGTTTTAACTTAATATTTATACTTTTCTTCTCTATAGACATTTGATTTTTGACATTTAAGAGCATTTTTACACAATTGCACATAGGAACTTATAAAATTCATAATTTACAAATATGCCCCTAGTTCTCTGTACAACTCACATACACCTTAGCATGCATACATATATCACACTATTACCTAGTATCTATCTCTCTAATTACCTGAATGTTACAGCCTTCCCCCCTTAAAAAGAATTTCATCCCAAGATTCCGAAGCTGAACAGAATTGGAGGATTAGATTTGGGGATTGGCTTGAAGGAAGTCTGGGAAATTTCGTTGAAGATAAGACTCCGTTTCCCAAGTCGCTTCTTCCTCGGTGTGATGATCCCATAAGATTTTGTACATCTTAACTGCCCTTCTTCTGGTGAGTCTTTCCTTAGTATCCAGGATTCGAAGAGGTTGTTCGATGTACGATAGATCGGGTTCAATCTCAATGGCACATGTCTCAACGATTTTATCTAAATACATTAATTAGCTAAGTTGCAATCCAAATAAAAGAACATTACATTTCGACAAATAACCTAACTACCCTGCACTGGGCAGTCATTTATCGAGTATTAATTATTTTATCTAAATACATTAATTAGCTAAGTTAACTCTACTAAGTGACTAACTAGTGGCAGGGGGCAACAGGTTGGGTGTGTTTCTAATAATTATATTAAATAACTTTACTTATTTATTATATTAATTACTTACATGAACCTTAAGTTACTTCTAGTTATATTATATCTAATTTGTTTGATACCTAATCCTTGATTGGAAATCTAATAACAGATTATACTATTAAAGAATAGTACCTTAAAATATTTCCATGATTTTTGAACATTTAAATGTATGAATATTAATTATACAAAGTAAATTACACATTATTTCTAATTAAACTTGCACATCAAGGAAATAATACTTAATTGCTAGGATAGTTATTTTTCTTAAATTCTACATGTTAAAAGAAAACTAATACAACTGGTTTCACCATTTTATCATTTTTCTATGAATTACTATGCATTTCTTAAGCCTACGAGTAATCAAACTTAACATTTAAATTAGATCATCAAACATTCAGAAACTGAATTTTATCCCTTAAGTAAAGTTGTAGATCTTTATCTAAGGATTCCAACAAAATTTAGTTTGCATTTTTATGATTTTTCCCCGAATTGATATAGAATTTCAAAGTCGAGGGTCGCGGCGGTCGGAAAAGGAGATCTCGACGAGAGCCTGAGGGGGCGGCGGAGGGGTCACCGTCGACGACAGTGCTCCGGCGGTGAACGTCGGCAACAAACCTGCGCACGAGCTTCAGTGAGACACGGGGAACGTGTAGGTACCATCAATTGGAAGAAAACACATCGGGTCACAAGTAATCGACGAGGACAGTGGCGGCGGCGGCGAGGAGGAATACCGGCGATCGTCGGGGAGGCAATGCAAAGCACTAGAGATACCACAAAGTGGCCGTAGAGCT
Source organism: Panicum hallii (assembly GCF_002211085.1). Taxonomy (NCBI): domain Eukaryota; kingdom Viridiplantae; phylum Streptophyta; class Magnoliopsida; order Poales; family Poaceae; genus Panicum; species Panicum hallii. The sequence goes on along the minus strand of NC_038047.1, from coordinate 11,090,058 downwards.
TCGGGGTGGTGATGTGGTGCTGTCTAAGGGGTCATGGGGGTGTGGGGAAGCTCGAGTTGCGCTGCCCACGATGAGACCGAAGGCGGCGGCCGGAGAGAAACGGCGCGGCGGCGCTCCGGTGTCCGAGCGGGGAAAAGGAATGGCCGGGGAGCTGCGCGAGGATGATGTGTAGTTGAAATTGGGGTCAGTGCAGGTGGAGCAGCTGTGGAGAGGTGGGGCGACGGTGAGCTCGAGCTCGCCGGCGTTCGGGTGGAAGAGGTGGCGGTATTCTGAGGCGTCGGAGTGGAAAAGGAAAAGAGAATGCGACCAATAGCTCCACGGGGTAGTTGTAGTGCTCAAGCGCGTGCAAACACGAGGATCGGGCGCTCGGTTGGGAGCTTGCCACGGTGACGGCTCGGTGGCGGCCGAGCAGCGGTGGCGCGCGCGTGGCGAGCGCAGGGGACGCCAGGGAGGGAGAGGAGCAGAGTTGGGGGGAGGTAGGAGGCGACGCGTGGGCATGTGTAGCAGCTGGAGGTGGCGCTGCGGCGACGGTGAAGCGGCGGCCAGAGGGCAGCGCTGCCGGCGGCAGAGCCGAACAGAGCAGGACCCACGTGCGGGAGGAAGAAGAAGAGAGGGGAGAGGCCCGGGGGACGGGTTTGTGATTTCCAAAAAGTGTAGGGACCTCTCGGTAAACTAAAATTTCTCACTGCTACAAAGGTCAACATGAAAGTTGTAGAGTTTTTCAAACTCTACAACATTGCTTTAGGTCTTAAGTTCAGAAAATCAAAGTTTACAACTCTTTAAGTTAAGTTTATGAATAAAGGTAGAATTTGACTTACTTTTGTCTTTATTCAAATAATTTGATCAAACATTGTGTATGTTTACAAATTTTCCTGAAATGTAATGATTACTTGTATTTTTACATATTGGTCCTCAAATAAACCTGATTTTGACTTTTATATTTCAACCATTTCACATGTAAACCCTTATATTTTTATGTTAATCACATATAGGTCCTTAGTTTTATACATAGTCTATTTCTCTTAGGTTTTAACTTAATATTTGTACTTTTCTTCTCTATAGACATTTGATTTTTGACATTTAAGAGCATTTTTACACAATTGCACATAGGAACTTATAAAATTCATAATTTACAAATATGCCCCTAGTTCTCTGTACAACTCACATACACCTTAGCATGCATACATATATCACACTATTACCTAGTATCTATCTCTCTAATTACCTAAATGTTACACCCTTCATCTTCTGTGTCTCGATGATGTCCAGCAATTCCCTGACTTGATCCATGTCTCCACTGGAAGGTTCAAGATTCCACTCCAGCCTCACTACAGGCGATCTGTTTGATTTCACTGGGAGTTGGGGAGCATGGTTCTCGATATAAAACCAGTGATTTTTCCACCCAGGAAGGTTGGAGGGGAATTTGTATGATAGATATTTGTCGCCGCCTGCTGACGTAGTTGGATGCCGGCGCCCCCTGCAACGGAAAGGTTCTTTGATGTGGGCTGTGGTTTGATACGGAAGAGGAAGCGGAAAAGATCCCAGTGGGGTTCGATTCCGAGGAATGCTTCGCAGAAATAGATAAAAATCGAAATGTGGCAGATGGAATTCGGGTTGAGGTGATGGAGCTCAAGCCCGTAGTAATACAGAAGGCTGCGAAAGAAAGAACAAGAGGGGAGGGACAATCCCCGTTCGGCAAAATGGAGAAATGTGACGATTTCGTCAACATTTTCCATGGGAAAGGCTTCACGGAAAGAGGGGCGCCAGTTAACCAGACTCTTCTCTTGCAGCAACCCCTCGGAAACCAGCTTATTCAGGTCGGTGAGGGAACACTTACTGTGTGTCCACTCCGCGGTCGACTGCTGCGCCTCTTTCTTCCTCCCTTCGATCTCTGACTTCTTGGGCGCCACCTCCGATTCGCTTGCCACGAGATGCTCGGGGGCTGCGGGGAGAGGGGCGGGGAGATCGGGGTCTGGGGACTTCTTTGGAGGAGGCGGCGGCGGGGCGTGGCTCTGATTGGGGATTTTTGTGGCTCTTGGCAAAATGCAGATTGGAAGCACAGTTTTTCTCACTGTTGCCGCGGGGTTAAATAACCAGCGGGGTGGGGAAAAGTTACTGTTCCGAAGTTCAAGAGTCATTTTTTGGGAATATTCCGAAGATGAGGGGTCATTTGGTGGACTGTTTGGATTAAATATTCGATTAATCATTTTTTCAGGGCTAATTAGCCCAAAAAAGGGGTGTTTTCCGAATTCATGATCTAATTTCCATCATTTGTATCATCATCTTGGTAATTTCTCAAGTTGTCATTTTTTAGCTTGCATGCCACGGTTTTCGGATCCTTATCTCCAAATTTGTGGGATTTTGATTCAAGGCTCGGGGGCTGCGGGATATGTGGCATCGACTACTTATTTTTCAAATTTCTTTGAAGGATAAGGAGGATTACAGACTAATGGGACCCTCAGCCTGATTCTCCGATTCAACCTAAGGCTTCGGGGCTACTCCATATGGAGTGCGATTTTTAAATAGCACACCATAACAAAAATTCAGGGCGTGAGCACCTCATAGCTTCGATGCAGCCAAGCAAGTACTCGAAGAAGGACTTCAAGATGAAGCTTCAGAAGAAGTCGAAGACTGCTTCGAAAGTACTCGATAAGCCTGCAGTACTCAGCTACGAAGAGCTCGGGGGCTTGTCAGACCCGGGGCCACGGGACTGGGTACATAACGTAGTTTAAAGAGGTCTAAGAGATTAAGTCTGCCTTATCTCTTATTCATCTTGTTTATCTCTTATTTATTCCGTTTAAATAGGAGATAAGGCTAACCGATACAGGGGGAATCTACTCGAGATGTGTTCTGGTATGATTCCTTAGCTGGTGTTGGTTAGTATCTTTGTAACCCTGCCCTCTCGGATATATAAGGGAGGATAGGGACCCCACTCAAAACAGACGATCTCCAGATCATTCTACACCAAAGGAATACAAACCACCATACAGGACGTAGTGTAGTACGCACCTTGCGGCCCGAACCTGTCTAAATCTTGTGTTCCTTGCACCTTCGAGTTCCTGATCTCGGCGTCTCCTCACCCAAAACTTACCACCTTGGGCATATCCCTCGGTGGGCAGCCGGTTAAACACCGACAACCCCAGCCCTCGAGCCATCAACCCTAGAGGAGCCCACGCCCGCGGAGCTAGCCCCCGAGGCAGACAGGACGCTGCCCGACCTGCCACCCCCCGTACCCGAACAAGCCGAAGCCAGAGCTGGTGGTGAGGAACAAATCGAGGCCCCTGACGCCGCTCCTGCGGATGGCACAGGTAAGTGTCTGACCGCCCACGGTTGGCTGCTTAGACCCCAAGCATTATGTACTGAATGCATCTTGACTTGCACGTGCCCAGCAACCACCTTCTGAAGAAGCCGCAGGGACCTCAAGGGGTCCTGGAGATCTGCTGATGGCCGGGCCGGCGTACCAGAACATCATCACCACAGATCTAATGGATGATCCAATGCTGATGGACAATAACATAAAAGCCTTCAAGTCCGAGAAGTTGTATGATTTTGCCATGGTAAGATGTGATTACTCTTCTGCTAGTATACGTTGTCGAGTTGCTTATCTTAATCTCCCCCTTTTTATGCAGAACGTGATCATGCACTCATAGAAGAAGTCCGAGAAGTTGAAGACAGTCGTGAGTGGTCACCAGGAGCTTGCTGCCAAGGAAAAGCGCATATCCAAAGAGCGGACGGAGAACATCTATCTGCAGAGAGAGCTCGACAAGCTGAAACAAGAGAAGACTGGAGAGACGTGGCTTCTCAAGAACGACCTCTGCAACCTCGAGAAGGCCCACTCCGAGCTCCAGGAGCAACTCAAAGAGCAGAAGAAAGCGCACCAAGGTAGGCCCCTTTCTTATCTCGAGTACTTTTCCCTTAACAATTTATCTTGTGTTCTGAAAATACCTTCACCGCAGAGCTTAGGAAAATCTTAACATATAAAGAAGAGCTGCTTACTGACGTGAAGAATATGCTGTATCACCATACAGATGACGTCGAGAGGCTGCAGAAGGTAGTCACCGACACTGAACAACAGTTCGCCGATTGCCTTCAGCAGATCAAGACGCTAGGCGAGAAGGATGAGCGGCGGCAAAAGGAGCTGGAGGACCTCAGGGGGGCCTCCCAGGAGCTTGTGGACATGGTGGATCCACCAGAAGAAAGTGAAGCAGGCAAGCAACCTTTGCTGGAATGACTTCTCAGAGAGCCGCAAAAGGTCGTCAAATTCCTAACGGAGGCCCCGGTCGCGTGGGTCAGCCACGCGCTCGCCTTTGTAAAATCCTTTTGGCCAGAAGCACAACTGGAGATGTTCGCACAAGGAGTGGCTACGGAGTGCACTGAAGATCAATTCAACAAGTACCTCTAAGAAGCCCAACCTGTAGCGGAACAGATAGTGAAAAATGTATTGCAGGATTAGAATGTAAAAAATAAGTACTCGTTTTACTTGTATATATTTTTATTTGATGTCTCTACTTGTATGTGCCTTGGCTGAATTGTCGTCCAGATTTGAAGGCGAAGTAGTAGACACTACCCAGGGTACAACGACCCTAGAAGTAGTCATAGTGGCTCCGAGTAGGAACCCATCCAACAAGTTAGACATATCCCGATCGAGCGGGTCTAACCAGTTAGGAAAGAACGCGAGCATCGTTGCAAGACTGCCATGCTTATGGCAAGGAAAATGAAACTACCCCAAGTGCAATGACTCTGCGCGTAGTCGAAATTGCTCCTCATACAAGCACATCCAACAAGTTAGGTATGAACCAATCGAACGGATCGAACTTGTTGGGAATGAATGCGAGCATCGCCGCGAGACTGCCGTGTTTATGGCAGAAAATGAAACTACCCCGAGTGCAACAACTCTGGATGTAGTCGAAATAGCTCCTCATGCGAGCTCATCCAACGAGTTAGGTATAAACCAATCGAACGGATCGAACTTGTTGGGAAAAATGCGATCATCGTCGCAAGCGACCATCAAAGGTCACGGCGGAAGTCGATTCCTATAAAGTGGCCGAAGCCTCCATCGCAACTCATGACAAGAAGTCGATTTAACATGAACGTGGCCATAGCCTCCATCACAACTCATGACAAGAAGTCGATTTAACATGAACATGGTCGTAGCCTCCGTCACAACTCCTGACAAGAAGTCGATTTAAAATGAATGTGGCCGTAGCCTCCGTCACAACTCCTGACAAGAAGTCGATTTAAAAGATGTGAACGTGGCCGGAGCCTCCGTCTATTAACAGAAAAATTTGCATTCCGAATTTTGTGACATGTAGCCTCCAAATTGATTCGGAAGAAAAAGGCTGCCTAGGCGTCCGGAAAATAGCTATCATGGCGTGCTTCTTCATGGGTAGAACTTGCGTAGGTTCTAAATGTTCCAGGAATTCGGGACATCTTGGCCCTCGGGGTATTGTAGTCGATATGACCCCGGTCTTGTAACCTGCTTGACAACGAACAGACCTTCCCACCTTGAGTTGAGCTTGTGTAAGCCAGTCTCGTCTTGGATGCGGCGTAGGACCAGATCACCTATATTGAACGATCGTTCCCTCATGTTGCGATCGTGATATCGCCGGATCCCCTGGAGATATCGGGCTGACTGAATAAGAGAGGTGCAGCGAGCCTCTTTGACAGAATTGAGCTCTAACTGCCTTGCTCGTCCACCTCGCCTTCATTGTACATTTCAACCCTTGGGGATTTCCACATGATGTCGGCCGGCAAGATAGCTTCGGAACCATACATGAGGAAGAATGTAGTTTGTCCTGTGGCTTTGGACGGCTGAGTCTAGAGCCCCCAGACGACATGTGGTAATTCGTGTATCCACTTGCCTCCTTTCTTGCTGTTTTCATCATAGAGTCTTTTCTTGAGGCCATCAATTATCATGCTGTTCCCCCTCTCGACTTGACTGTTGGCCCTTGGGTGTGCAACAGAGACATATTTAATTTCGATGCACGCATTTTCATAGAACTCCCAGAACTGGTTGGCCATGAAGTTTGATCCCAAGTCCATAATGATGGTATTTGGGAAGTCGAAGCGATGCAAGATATCGGAGATGAAATCAACAACTCGATCTGGAGTGAGCTTGGCTATCGGGTTGTACTCGATCCGCTTGGTAAACTTGTCGATAGTAGCCACCAACACATGGGTGAAGCTGCCTGGCACGGTTGTGAAGGGCCCAATCATATCAAGGCTCCAGCAAGCAAAAGGCCAGGATGGCGGTATGGTGATGAGACTGTGGGCTGGGACGTGAGACTGTTTGCTGAAGAATTGGCAGTTTTGGCATCTCCGCACAAAATCCTCAGCATTGGACACTGCGGTGGGCCACAGCTCTGTATGCTTTCCCCACCAGTGTTCTTGAGGCTGCGTGGTTGCCGCAAACATCCTCATGTATCTCCCGCAGTATGTCGTGGCCGTCTTCTTTCGTGGCGCACTTCATGAGAACGTCTTAATGTGCGCCACGTCGGTAAAGCTTGTTGTCGACTAGGACGAACCCCTTACTTCTGCACATGACACGAGCTGCCTCTATGCTCCTTGCGTCCATCCCTACCGATAGCCTTTGATCTCGGATGAAATCGATATAAGCCTCTCTCCAGTCCTCACCAAGCATCATAACCTCCCGATCAGGTTATTGAGGGCCCACATCGGTGGTTACCTGAGGTGAAGACTTGATGGATGGCTGCTTTAATTCCTGGACAAAGACTCCCGCTGGAACCTGTGCACGAGTAGACCCCAGCTTGGATAGTATATCTGCACCAACATTATGCTCCCGTAACACATGATGAACCTCCAGACCGGAAAACTTGTTTTCCAGCTTGCGCACTTCTTGTACATAAGCGTCCATCGTCTCCTTATTGCAGTCCCACTCTTTATTAACTTGCTGAACCACGAGAAGTGAATCACCATAAAAGAGTAGTCGCTTGATGCCCAGTGATATCGCCAAACGTAGCCCGTGAAGCAAAGCTTCATACTCGGCTTCATTATTTGATACTTCCCAAAGGATCCGGAGAACGTACTTCAGTTGTTCGCCCCGTGGAGAAATAAATAGGACTCCAGCGCCGCCGCCATCAAGCTTAAGAGATCCATCGAAGTACATGGTCCAATGCTCTGGCTTGTGAACTGGAGTTGGGATTTGATTCTCTCTCCACTCAGCCATAAAATCGACTAGAGCTTGAGACTTGATTGCAGTGCGTGGCTTGAAGTCAATGGATAATGCCCCCAGTTCCACTGCCCACTTTGATATACGCCCCGTGGCATCTTGATTATGGAGAATATCCGCCAATGGGAAATCCATAATCACAGTGATCTTGTACTCGTCAAAGTAATGGCGCAATTTTCTTGATGTAATCAAAATTGCATATAAAAGCTTCTGAACTGCCGGGTATCGTACCTTGGATTAACACTGCTGACAACATGAGTTGTTGCCATAATGTAGAGTAGTAGATCTTCCCCCGGCAAAGGTGCTGTAAGGATCGGAGGGGACTGAAGGTGATGCTTCATGTCCTGTAAGGCCCGCTCGGCCTCCTCCGTCCATTGGAACTTGTCTTGGCGCTTCAGGAGCTTGAAGAAGGGTAGTCCTCTTTCCTCGAGCTGGGAGATGAACCTCTTCGGGGCTGCCATACAGCCTGTTAGCTTCTGCACATCTTTGATTGTGGCCGGAGCCCCCATATCAGTGATGGCCGAAATCTTCATAGGGTTGGCTTCAATTCCCCGATTGCTTACGATGAACCCGAGCAATTTCCCTGATGGTACTCCGAAGACGCATTTAGTTGGGTTGAGCTTCCACCGAAACCTGCATAGGCTGCTGAACGTTTCTTCCAAGTCTGCAATCAGAACATCGGGATTTCTGGTCTTGATGACCATGTCATCCACGTAGGCTTCAATGTTGCGATGCAGCTGATCGGCAAAGCACATTTGAATAGCATGCTGATAAGTTGCTCCTGCATTTTTCAAACCAAAAGATATAGTTTTGTAGACGTAAGTCCCACACGGGGTGATGAATGCCGTCTTGATTTGATCCTCCTCTTTGAGCGCAATCTGGTGATATCCTGAATAACAATCAAGGAAACAAAGGAGGACGCAACCTGCCGTCTCCATCCCCCCGAAGATGATGTTGATGGTCTTTGAAGCATCCTGGAACTTCGGGTTGCGCCCTTGGTCCCCTTGGTCATCTTCTTCGAGTTCCTTGTCCATGGGCTTCTTGTCCTTCTTGCCACCACCGGAATTGCTGAAAGTCCTCCGAAGGTGGTAACAATCAATTGCCGCATGATTGGCCCCTGGATGCCATGGGCATTTCTTCTACAGGAGCTTCTCGAACTCCTCCTGCGTAGTCGACTTCTTGCCTCACGAGGGATGATCCACAGCCGTGATGAGAGCATTCAGCTTGCGCTTTCAGGGTGGACCCGGATAGTCCTGCTGGCTCTTGTCATTGCGGTTGTCATGAGGGCGCCTCAGATTGCTATCTTGGTGCCTCGAGAACCACTCCCTCATCTTCTCCTCCTGCTCGGACCAGTCGTGCATCATGTCATGCAACCCCGCAACAGTCTTTGGCCTGTTCAGCCTGAAGTCTCTGTAGATGCCTGGATCGGTGATGCTGTTGTAGAAGCAGTCGATGATGTTCTCCTCCGAGATATTCGTGATGGTGGCGCGGACATCAAAGAAATGGCGTGTGTAGGATCGTAGGAGCTCGTTATGTTGCTGTTTACACTGAGCAAGATCGTGACGAGTACCTGCATGAGCGATCGCCCCCTGAAAGTTGTCGATCAAGACCTTCTTGAGCCGCTCGCAGGAGTCGATCGAGTTGTTGCTGAGACTCTCCAACCACGTGAGCGGCACAGGGTCCAAAGCCATCAGGAACTAGACGACCTTGGTGATGTTGGAGCCCCCTGCTACTTCAATGGCAGTGGAGTAGCAACGTAGCCATTGCTGAGGAGCATGCTTACCATCATACTTGGTGATGCTGATCGGCTTGAAGCCCTCAGGGTACTTGTAGCTGCTGAATCGTGTGGACAAAGCTGAGAAATGGTCACTGCAATCAGTACCTTCCGTCTTGACTTCTTCATGCACTTTGCGCCTCGAATCGATCACGGACCACGCATCGCGGCCTTCATTGATATGCTGGCGTAGGTCTTCTGGAGGAGGCCGATGATTGGCCTGTCGCAGGTTATCTCCTGGATGTGGCTGCTGCCTCCCGCCAGGAGCCTGACTCCCGCGAGCGTTGTTGTTGTTGCTACGCTGAGGTCGAGGACGGCCACCTGCCGTTCGGCTGTGAGCTTGGCTTTGGCTCTCGCCCACGCGCTCCTCCCTGAGGGTAGATGCCGGGTTTTGCTGATCAGGTTGAATCCAGGCCCTGTGCGCGTAACAAAGTGCTTGACGCACGTTCAGATTATTGCTGCGCTCGAGTATGGCCGTAACCCTTGCGATGTTGGCCACCGGAGTCCTAAAGCCCCGCTCACTTATGGCAGCAAATTCGGCATCAAGCTCGCGATGCATGGATCGCATGCGCTCATTGACCCTCCTTCGGTGAGCTGCGCGAGCCCTGTTCCAGGTCCTCCATGCCTCACGATCGGCATCATTTTCATCGCCGGCGTTAGCTGTGGCTTCGTCTTATGAGACCGCATCAAATTCATCGATGGGCAAGTCGCCATCGTCCTTGCCTTCTTCCACCATCAGCACCTGGCGTGAGATGAGCTCCTCAGAGCTCTCATGGACTAGCTCAGTCAACTCCTCCACCACAGTGGCTAATGGCCTGCCCTCCTAAAAAGGCAAAGGCTCGAGGTGGGCCACAAGTCGGTCCTCAGCCTCGAGTAGATCAGAAGGTTGCATGCCCTTCCAATGCACGAAACGCCCCTCCGAGGTGGAGGAGATCATTGGATCGCTGGCACTAAAACAACCCGAAGTCCCCGGACGTGCGGTGGCTTCGAGCCCATCAAGTTGGAGCAGAGAGTCCAAGTCCTTCTCTAATGCGGAGAGGGACTCGGAGATGTCGGCCTCCTGGAGATCAGTGGCCAAATTACGTAGGCTGAGTCCTGATCGGCTACACGAATTCTCAGATTGGAACGAGTCCAACCCAAGGAAAGTTGATGCAACGCCGGATGAAGTCACGCCGAAAGCAGACTCCACCTCGATCCTTGCAGCGGATGCATGGATTGACAAGTTGTCGAAATCATCGACGAACTTGTCAAGGTCACTGTGAGGATCCACCGCAGGAGTTTTTGGCTTCATGTCGACGAGCAATCAATGAAAACTGCCTGTACCATCTGCGATGCAGACCCACGAGCCAAAAACAAACGTTGTACCCTAAGAAGGTACTGACCTGGTGAACTGGAAAGATGCCATCAATTCGCCAGTGGATCTTCGATGCGCTCCCCTACCTAGCGTGCCAGCTGTCGGTGTTTCACCGGCTGCCCTCCGAAGGGTATACCCAAGGTCGTAAGTTTAGGTGAGGAGACGCTGAGATCAGGGACTCGAAGGTGCAAGGAACACAAGTTTCAGACAGGTTCGGGCCGCGAGGTGCGTTACCCTACGTCCTGTGTGGTGGTTTGTATTCCCTTGGGTGTTGATGTTTTTGAATGGGTCCCTGCCCCCCTAATATATCTGGTAGGTCAGGGTTACAAGAATCCTAGTCCAATACTAGATAAGGAATCGTAACCGAATAGAACTCGAGTAGATTCCTTCTGTACCGACTAGCTTTGTCTCCTATTCATACGGGATAAATAAGAGATAAACGAGATAAATAAGAGATAAGATGGGCTTTATCTCTTAAGCCTATTTAAACTATGTTATGTACACAGTTCGGTGGCCTCGGGTCTGACAATGACCACATACTCTGTGGCGGAACCGCCTGAATTATTCCGGCTCAAGTGCGCTAGTCATCGCTATACAGCCGATACTATCTCAACACACTTCAAACGGAACAACCCATTGGTCTGTCGGGTCTCCGCCTGATGCAACCACGGTTCAACAGGATCGAAGCAGGTTTACCTCGCACGAAGGCGCGTTTACAATCGCACAACAGCTCACCAATTTTTAATTCACAGAATATTAAACATCATTACAAACATTTCAAAATTAAGTATACTTATACAAACATTGTTTGAAAAAAAAACACAAGCTATGCAAGCTTGTGTAGAGTCACAGCGGAAGAAATTAACACGTGACTACTACGTTGAGAAGGTTGACACCATGTTCAGCCTGAAACTTGGTATCATTCCGGAGGGTCACTACCAGCCGGGGACGGATCCAACTCCACGGACCAGCCAAATGGGACAGAGGTTGGCCATGCAGGACTATCCGTGGGGTTCTCAAAGGTCATACCTTAAAAATTCACTAGCAAGACTGAGTATACTAATACTCAGCAAGGCTTAACCGCTTCATGGTATATTTAGCCATGTAACTAAACTTATGAAGGCTTGAAATGGTTCTGGGTTTAATTTCAGCTGAAAAGCCACAAAGAGTATGAGCTAATTTTCATATTTTAGCTGTCAGATTCTAGTTTCATTAATCATTCTAGGTTAGCACCTATACTAGACAAACAGGGTAGGGATTAGCATCCATCCAGATTATTCCATAATGGTTACTGTTCTTACTCTATGTGGCAGAAGGAATAAGCAGTCTCAATCTCCGCGAGAAATGGACGATTCTGAATCGAATTTCCAAACCTTGCAAGGCAAACCTAACTCACATGCTTGGAACATCCAACGATAGTTCCGAAGCAACCGTTTGCCTTTCATTCCGACTCGTGGAACAGGGCCACCACAAGCGACTGTAGGACCGTACGCACACCAATTGTGCAGGACATATGTCTGTAGCGCGACTACATGACCGTACTCCTGTCCGCTGTGCGGAACGTACTCCCGCACGTCGGTGCATGAGAAAATCCAATTTACGGGTGGTGGGAGGTATGTCCACTCCTCGGGCCGATTGGTTACTAGGCTTACCGCTTTACCATATTTCATGGCATGTGGCTAGTACTTTCAACGCTTAGCCACCACTACCACACACTACGACCTTATCAACTTTTATCAACATAGACGGGATAACCTTCCGAGTCATGATACTGCACATGACCCCGTCCATGATCCTTATAGTGATTGCAGAATAGTAAACATTCAACTCCTATATCGCGCGAGTGACAGGAAATCACCCGACTTCTGCCGGTCCTATTAGCAAAGCATCTATCCGATAAGGACTCAGGCACAATACATAGGTTCCTAGTATCAATGCATCTAGGGTTCCATTTCAACTCCTAGACTTAATGCAAGATATAATATATACATATAGAATTGCATAAATGTAGTAATTTGAAATACTGGGTTATGCACCGGGGTTTGCCTTCTTGAGCGGGGCTGGGGGCAGGAGTGTCAAGGATTTCCAAACTTTGGTTCGGAGCTTCAGTTAGAGTCTCAACGACGCTCACTGGGTCTTCAGAAAACCCTTGCTCTTGTTCCGGGACTAGATCGTAGTCTCCGTCGTCGAGTGTCATTGACTCTACATGATATACAAGGATTTGATTTAGATGGTTCTCTAGTTAAGGGTTTTATTTCACAATAAAGTTGCAATCCAATAGAATAATACACATACATTCATAACGCAAAAGGTTTAAATATAAACTTATTATTGGTATCCTAATTCAATTATCCTAATTAGTTGAATTAATTGAATTAGGTTAACAAGTTTGATTTTTAATTTGAAATTCATAAAGGCTATGGCCTTAAATTTTTGTGGATAAGTTTATTCCTAGTGGATAAGCTTACTATAAATTTTTCATAATTTTCTGAAAATAAAAGCTACAGTAGTTGATTAAGTTCAAGTTTCAAGTTCAAATACAAATCTTAAGTAAAACAGTGTTGTAAATTCCTAAAATATTCACCATGGACTACTCTATTGTAGATCATCACATGGTAAAAAGATCTATGTATAAAAACCTTAACAACAGGCTTAATTAGATTTAAACTCTTTCAAGCTTGATTTGCATAAGTTTAAATTAACTTAAGCTAGAATCTAGTATTATAGGTGAATTTCTCACACAAGATCACCTATACCTTAAACAAGCTACTCACCAAAATTCACAGGTAACAAAATTAACATGTAAAAGTTACACACATTACACTCTTTTGCTTGAGTTTAAAATAACTTAACAAGCATTGGGTTTCAAACCATACTCTATTAATCAAAGTTGTAGAGCTAAATTTTAGGAGTATAACAAAATTGGTTTGGCTATTTTTGGATTTTTTTACAAATTCCTATGGATTTTACAAATGGGCTGATTTGAATTAGAGAGGGATATTGATTTCCTACAGATAGGCCCTTTAAAAGATTTGAATCATTACAAATAGACCCTTGGTCGGGTTTTACAGAGGGGCAGATCGATGGCGACCAAATCCGGCGAGGGGGCTCATCGGCGGCGATGGGCAAGTGAGGGGAAATGTTTAGGAGCTCACGGCGGTCTCGGGGGTGGCCGGGGTTGATGCAGAGAGGGGCTATGGCGGCGTATTGACGGCGAAGCCGAGCGGGCGGCGGAGCTTCGAGGGCGGCGGCGGTGTTCCGGTGGCTAGGGTGCTGGGGGGCGGTGGAGGAGTAGCTAGAAAGCTTCTACAGGATGATGTAGTGCTGCTGGTGCCCTTGGCTGGGGTTGAGGGGCGGTGTAGCGTTGGGTCGACGGCGAGGCCGAGCGGTGGTGGAGCTTAAGCTCGCCGGTGCTGTGGGGGACGACGCTCGGGTGCGGGAAAGCGAAATTGGATGGGTCAGTGAGCTGCAGGGAGTCACGGCGGTGCTCTAGGAGCACTGGACCGGGGATGGGAAGCGGCGTGGGTGGCTGACGACGGCGGCCAGAGGCTGCGGCGGCGCTCCGGCAGGGTGTGGTGGTCGGGAAAGGGAAATTCAGTGGAAATGCACTGGTTTGAGCGTAAGAAGGAGTCCGTGGGAAGCTCCAGGATGTGCTTAAGGCCTAGAAGAAGGCGTGGTTGCGCGGGAGCAGGAGCTGTGATGAGGACATCACTGCCATTGATACAACCACAACGACATCCCCTTCACCACATACAGCGGAACCAGGACCAATGACACGGGCCCGTGCACGTGAACTTAATTATCAGGTGAACTCATTCCTAGCTGTTCAAATTAATTCTTCCTCAAATGGAGTACTATTAAAGCCTTGTGATGACTTTATTATTCTTAGGTGCTTGGGAGTTGAACCAGCTAGGAGTGGAGAATGGAACAATGCAATTAAAGCTGCTAAACCCGAAGGGACTTTCGTAACTGCAGCAAGTACCAGTTTCAAGGGGCCATATCTTTCAACTCCCAAGGTTGTTTAAAGCAAATAAATGCTTGTTGGAAAGATCTCTTCGTGTACTTTCCAATGGATCAAGAATCAATGGCAGATCAAATACGAAACATCCAGAAACTCCTAAGGAAGCCTCATGACTACATCCCGTGTATCTAGTATTCCTTTCTATTTAAGCAAGTAGTAGCCACAAAAAGAACTTGGGTTTTGTTTGATGTAAGTTAGCTGCTGCTACTTCCTTGTAAACGCGTGTGTCGGCTAGACCACCTGAATACTTGTATCAGAACCCCACCTTCTATCGAATTCGTGAGTGTATGCTTGTTATCTTGTTCTTGCTTGTTCTTCGATTGCTTGCAGGTTCAAGGCTGTTCTTGGCATGGCAAGAACAGCAACAACCGGAGCCAGTGTAACTATCGCTAAGGCGCAGCACCCTTGTGGTTGTTGTAGTCGGGTAGCACAACGTCGACCTCCACCCCAAATCGTAGTTATTAGGAGATGGTGTACCTGTCGCTCAAGGCGCCACACCATCTTGGTTGTGGTAGTTGGGCAGCCAACGTCGGCCTCCACCAAATTCACACCACCACCATCTCTCATCGAAAGATCGGGCTCCCTCGTACCCGTCGGGGTTCATCAAGCTGGCAAGCCGGCGGGAGGTGTGGTGGCTCGGGCGGCAGCGGCGCGACGTGGAGAGGCAGGAGCAGGCCAGCGCGGGCCCGGGAAGCAGCGACGCGGGTGCTGGGGCGGCACGTGGCACGGCTTAGAGCGGTGTGGGGGTGGCCGATGCGCGGCACATGGCCGGCGAGGGTGGCGGCACATCAGGTGCAGAGAAACAGAGGAGCTGATGGCTGGAGGTAGACGAAGGGGTCCTGTTTGCAATTTCCCGAAAGTGTAGGGACTCCACTGTAAAGCCTAGATAACTTTCAGACCATAGCTCAAATGAAAATGTTTTCCAAAAGCAAAAGTGTAGGGTTCAACAAGATCTACAACTTTGCTTTAAGGTTCAGTTGCAAAAGAGCTAAGGATTTGAATATACTTTGAAACTTGGCTAAATTTTAAACTTTAATTAAATCCTATTTAAAAACTACACTACACTTACATCCTATGTGTAGTTTCATCTATATTTGGGATTTAAAAGCAAGTTCTTGACTTTTGCAAAACAACCTTCATATATTTGGATTTTACCTCCCATTCTCGCCCATTTAACACTAAAGGACCTAAATGTTCCAGAATATATAAAAATATCCTTTTCCCTTTGTATTTAAATTTTAGCACATACACAAGATCAAACATGCACACATTATACTAGAATTTAGTGTATTTGTTCCTAAGTACCTGAACATTACAGCCTTCCCCCCTAAAAAGAATCTCGTCCCGAGATTCCGAAACAGAATGGATTGGGCAATTAGATTTAGGAATTGGCTTGATGGAAATCTGGGAAATTTCGTTGAAGATAGGATTCGGTTTCCCAAGTCGCTTCTTCTTCAGTGTGATGGTCCCACTGAATTTTGAACATCTTGATAGTTTCTCTTCTAGTGCTTCTCTCTTTAGTGTCTAGCACTCTGATTGGATGTTCTGTATAGGTTAGATCAGATTCGATTTCGATGGCTTGGGGATCGATGATCTCGGTAGGAACTTTGACACATTTCCTAAGTTGAGATACATGGAAGATGTAATGGATGGCCGCTAACTGAGGAGGAAGTTGAAGACGGTAAGCTATGGGTCCATAGATTTTGAGAATTTCAAAGGGTCCGATATATCGAGGGGCTAGTTTTCCTTTTATGCCGAACCGTTGAATACCTCGAGTGGGAGATACTCGAAGATATACGAAGTCTCCGACTTGAAACTGTAATGGTCTTCTTCATATGTCAGCGTAGTTTTTCTATCAAGATTGGGCTGCTTTCAGATTGTTTTGAATAGTCTTCACTTTTTCCTCTGCTTCAGTGACAAGGTCAGGTCCAAATATCTTACGTTCGCCGGTTTATGACCAACTTAAAGGAGTTCGTCAATGGCGACTGTACAATGCTTCAAACGGAGCCATCTTGAGACTCGTTTGATAGCTGTTGTTGTAAGAAAATTCTGCCAATGACAAGCATTTGTCCCAATTCTTGTCATACTAAAGTACACAGGCTCTAAGCATATCCTCCAGAATCTGATTTACCCTTTCAGTTTGTCTGTCTGTCTGAGGGTGATATGCGGAGCTTCAAATTAATTTAGTTCCAAGAGCATGCTGAAGTTGCTCCCAGAACCAAGCGATGAATTGTGGTCCACGATCAGAAATGATCGTCTTGGGCACTCCATGAAGATGAATGATTTGATCTAAATAGATCTCGGCATACTTTTTGGCATTATACGTAGTATGCACGGGAAGGAAATGGGCAGTTTTGGTTAATCGATCAATGATTACCCAAATGGAGTCATGCCTTAGAGAGGTGTTGTGTAAGCCAACAATAAAATCCATGCTGATATCTTCCCACTTCCAAGAGGGAATGGGTAGAGGTTGAAGAATACCAGCAGTCTTTAGATGACTGGCCTTAACTCTTTGACAAATATCATACTCCGAAACATACTTTGCAATTTCTCGTTTCATAGGAGTCCACCAAAAGTTCTGTTTCAGATCCTGGTACATCTTAGTACTGCCAGGGTGCATGGAGAATTTGGACAAGTGGGCCTCGTCCAATATCTACCTACGAAGCTTATAGTCCTTGGGTACAACGACACGTTCGTTGAACCATAGAACCCCTTCGTGGTCTATTCGAAAGCACTTGTACTTTCCTTCTCCTTGTGCTAACTTTTGCATAATGATTCTGACCCCTTTGTTACACTGTTGTGCTAGAACAATGTTATCCCAAAGTGTAGCTTCAATTGAGAGATGATTCAGGCTGCCTTGAGGAATGATCTTAACATTGAGTTTTCCCATCTCCCAACAAAGAGTCTCATGGAAAGCCTCTACTAACAAGCAAGAGCAATGTGCCTTGCGACTAAGTGCATCCGCAACGATGTTGGCCTTGCCTGGATGATAGTGTACTTCTAGATCATAATCCTTGATAAGTTCTAGCCAGCGTCTTTGCCTCATATTTAGATCTGCTTGCGTGAAAATGTACTCGAGGCTTTTATGGTCAGTATAAATATGGCACTTTGTACCCATCAGATGATGTCTCCAGACCTTAAGTGCATGGATGATAGCTGCGAGTTCAAGATCATAAGTAGGATAGTTCTGTTCATGAATCCAGAGTGCTCGCGATGCATAAGCAATCACTCGGTTGTCTTGCATAAGTACACAACCAAGTCCGATTTCCGAAGCATCACAATAGATGTCAAAAGGTTTTGAAACATCCAGTTGAGCCAGAACTGGGGCAGTAGTGAGATGTTCTCTGAGAGTGTGGAATGCCTTCGCATTTTTGATCCCAGGAAAATTTAACTCCTTTCTTTAATCATTCAGTCATGGGCTTGGCTATTTTTGAGAAGTCAGGAATGAAACGATGATAATAGCCAGCTAGACCAAGAAAACTACGGATCTGATGGACTGACGTTGGAGGTTTCCAATCCATCACTTCTTGTACTTTACTGGGGTCAACGGATATACCGTTACTGGAAATAGTGTGACCCAGAAATTTAACGGTATCCAGCTAAAACTCACATTTAGAGAATTTGGCGTACAAGTGGTGGTCTCTTAGTCTCTAAAGAACAATACGGAGATGGTTCCTATGATCTTTCAGATTTTTAGGGTAGAACAGAATGTCATCAATGAAGACCATAACAAATTTGTCGAGTTCTTGCATGAAGACAGAGTTCATGAGATACATGAAATATGCTGGAGCATTGGTAAGACCAAACGACATGACTAGATATTCGTAGAGTCCATATTTGGTGGAAAAGGCTGTTTTTGGAATGTCACTCGACCTGATCTTGATTTGATGATAGCTAGAACGAAGATCAATCTTAGAGAATACCTTGGCTCCGGCTAACTGATCGAACAGAATGTCAATGTGGGGCAGAGGATACTTGTTTTTGATGGTTACCACATTGAGGGAACGATAATCTACACATAGCCTTAAGCTATTGTCCTTTTTCTTCACGAATAGGGCTGGACAACCCCATGGTGAAGCATCGGACGAATGTAACCCTTATCAAGGAGGTCCTGGAGTTGGATTTTTAATTCTGCCAGCTCATTGGGTGGCATACGATAGGGTCTCTTAGATATGGGGGTTGTGCCGGGTTGTAGTTCTATGACAAATTCAATATCCCGGTCTAGGGGCATTCCAGGCAAATCATCTGGAAAGACATCTGGATATTCACAAATAATAGGGATGTCCTTTAACTTGATCCCTTCTATAGCATAGGCACAAAAGTTATTGCACTCCCGTTGTGGAAGATAGAGAATGGTAGCCTCATGATCAGGTGAATCTATCTCCACAGTTCGGAAAAAGATATCTAATGATACTCGGTGCCTAGTCATCCAACCATGCCTAGGAGGACATCCATTCCTTCTAGGTCCAATAACAATAAATCTGTTTTGATCAAAATACTACCCAGCTGAATTGGCACCTTTCTATAGATTTGATTTGATGAAATTTTACCGCCAGGAGTCGCTATCATATAGGCTCCACTAGTAGGATAAAGATCCAAGCCTATTTTTGTTCCACATTTTGAACTGATAAAACTATGGGTGGCACCAGAATTAAAAAGTATAATCACAGGTTGATGGTTGATAGAGAAAGTAACCGTTATTATTGGCGCACCCTCGAGGAGTTCGGAGAGAAAGTAACCGTCATTATTGGCGCACCCTCGAGGAGTTCGGAGAGAGTCGTGAAATTCACCCTCCACTGGAGGACTTGTACCATCTTCTTCTTGCCCTTGCCCTTGTTGTTTGGGTTGGATGTCTGCCCTTGGAAAGATCTTCGGGGTTGGGGGCAATCCTTAATGAAATGGGACGGGCTGCCACAGTTGAAACAATGATAGTTGTTGTTTCCTTGGTTGGATGGCGGAAAGCTTGGCCATGGGCCTTGCTGCTGTTGCTGCTGGGGTTGTGGTGTCGGTGGTCGATTGAATCGAGCCTGCTGGGGTGGTCTGGCTACCCATCTGCCTGGCAGAGTGTTTCGAGGCGGGGCTCGGGTAGTAGTGTTCTGGACCAACCGATACCTTGGCGGTTGTGCAGTTGAGGGTCCAGTGGGTGTCTTCCGTTTCTTTTCTGCCCGGTGGGCTGAGATGCAGTCCTCTTGAGTGATGGCCATATTGACCAATTCATTGAAGTTGTCGGCCTTTACCAAATTCAATTGTTCCTTAAGTTTGGTGTTCAGGCCTCGATGGAAGCAATCTCGTTTGTGGGTGTATGTATCCACATGATAACCCGCATATTGGCACAAGTGATTGAAGACCTGTGCATATTGCATAACAGTGCGGGTTCCCTGAGTCAAATTCAGAAATTCATTGAGCTTTCACTCAATAAGTCCCTCTGGAATGTGGTGCGCTCTGAAAGCGGTCCGGAATTCATCCCAGGTGACAATATGACCAGCCGGCTGCATGGCATGGTAATGGTCCCACCATATGCGGGCAGTGCCGCGGAGTTGTTGAGCTGCGAAGAGTACCTTGTTCTCGTCTGAGCATGGCGCAGACAACAATGCGAACTTAGACTCTACAGTGCGGAGCCATGCCTCAGCGTTGAGGGGCTCGTCTGCTTTATGGAACAGTGGGGGCTGGGTGCTGAGAAAATCTTGATAATTAGCCGATGGGTGTTCATCACGACCTCGGGACTGGTGATGAAATTGGCCCATCTGAGCCTGCACTAGCTGGTTGAGGAGTTCTGTCTGTCGGGCCATGACCTCTGCTAGATTTGGCGGGGCTGGTGGCGGTTGCTGGGAACCGCTAGCTTGATCTGCCCGGAAACCTTCCGGGGTTCCACGTGTGGCTCCAACCATCTGAAACAAAAGGGATGTCCATTATTAACCACATGTCCTTACTCCCATTTTCAGATGACATAATATTGCTAAGCAGATATGTAGGTCACATATTCTGCTTAACCAACTCATTCCAGGTGTGAAGATATTGAAGCAAGATAATAGAACACAAGGCTTATATTACAAAGCAGACATATTACATTAGCATGGTTCGATTGCTACGGGTTAGGCCATATGTACATATGCCACATATACTACAACAAGTGGCTCTAGGTCTAGATAGGCTACTCACTACCTATGTCACAACATTCTACACTAGGTACATCTGAAAGATTGACGATTTTAGATGGACTAAAAATCATCGAGGTTGCCTACGGAGGACTGGCTGCCGGATGAGGAGTGATCTGGCTGAGGATTAGGTTCTGGGTCTCCATGCTCGGAATTGAGATCAGAAACTCCTTCAATTTCCTCCAGGTCTTCTTCTCCACCTTCAGGTACTACAGGTACAACAGGAGGTACTGGCTGCTGCTGGAGTTCGTCGATGTGAGCATGGACGTCATCAACTTTAAGGATAAGGTCGTGAATTTGCTCCTGGAGGAACTCAATGATCGTGTTGTGTTGAGTGATTATTGCATCACTCTCATTAATCTGATCCTCCCGGTGAAGAATAGTCTCCTCACATGCTGCGATAATCTCCTCCTTCTCCGTGACCAAGGCTTGAAGCTCTACTATCTAAGTGACCTGTCGATCAGCATTTCGATAGTGACCTTGAGATATACCAATCAACTGACCCATACCGCAGCGTAGCAGGATCTGATAGTTGTGCTGGACATTCATGAACCTGATAGTGCCACGGAGTGTTTCTTCGGCTGAATCTCCCAGCATATGACCATAATGGGCTATCCTGAAATTCCACTCAGGATCACTAGAATCTATTGCAGGGAATAAGCCAATAGGATACCCTGCAACTTCCATGGGGTGCTGGTTGCAGAAAATGTGGATGGCCTCCAGAGCTGCAGTTTTGATGGTGTCGACGAGACGATAACCAACCACATCGATCCCGATGGGCTGCCACTGAGAACGAAAAGGGTGCTGAGGAATAGTCATCTTGACTCTACACCGGGGAACACCTTCCTCTCTATACTTCACTCCATCGTACTGGGGAGGCTTGGTGTAGAAGAATAGACTAAGTGATTCCCATAAAAGATAGGGAAAACCCTCCCAGTGCAAGGCATTGGTATGGAGATGCCCTGCATGATCCCAGAAGATGTTTGAAGGAGCCGCCATCTGAAACAAGAATTTAGATGGTGAGATTTGGAAGAATACTGAAAATCCAACTAAGGCTGTCACAAGAATCCTATTAAAACCATACTAAAGATAGACAACACTTTACCTGTCCTTAAAAGAACAACACATTCAAGCACTCATTTTGCTTCTTAATGGATTATGCATGCACGTAATATTCGACCTCACAACCGAAACAACTGTCGAATATCTTCGGACTTACGTGGTTAATTTCGGTGGCATATCACATACGGCTCTCTCTAATAACTAGTCGATAAATCCTATCCATCTTAACCTCTTAATCATGGTTAGTGTACCTACAGAAAACCATATTCATATAACATGAACCTTTCATGGCAGCACGACACGAAAGCATCCCCAAACAGCACAGTTCACTATAGAAACAGCATCTGTACCATTACCGCCGTACAGACAATGTTAACATATGTCATCGGAACAACGTATTCACGGGGGTACCGTGTAAAATGGGGGTATGAACAGCGATCACCATACCCTGCGCCGAACCATATACTCCCAATATATTCAACCTAAGTTGATATATTGGCAGCATCTTAAGTAGGCCACTGCTTGAGAAACAGCGTTCGGTTCGCATTACCAATGGGAAGGCCAAACTCCCTCAGTTGGTTGAGGATCCTTACCTTCTTACCTCACCATCGATGGTGTCATTACAGGAAACAAAGTTGGGTGGTGCATGAATTTAAATTTTGACAAAAAGTAGTGCTGCAAGTCAGAGCTATACTTTTCACACATATATATATATTAGTAGCCACCTGATTACTCCCATATAAATCCCTAGGGCTTTGTGTTCTAAGCACCAACCTTAACGAATCCAACGTACTTCGTAAATTGATTTGTTAAGCAAGTTTTTATCCTGAAAATATTTTTAAGAGCTACTGCAGTTGTAAGAGTAAACCTACAGCTCTGATACCAGCTGTGGCAGAACCGCCTGAATTATTCCGGCTCATGTGCGCTAGTCATCGCTATACAGCCAATACTATCTCAATGCACTTCAAACGGAACAACCCATTGGTCTGTCGGGTCTCCGCCCGATGCATCCACGGTTCAACAGGATCGAAGCAGGTTTACCTCGCATGAAGGCGCATTTACAATCACACAACAGCTCACCAATTTTTAATTCACAGAATATTAAACATCATTACAAACGTTTCAAAATTAAGTATACTTATACAAACATTGTTTGAAAAAAAAAACACAAGCTATGCAAGCTTGTGTAGAGTCACAGCGGAAGAAATTAACACGCGACTACTACGTCGCGAAGGTTGACACCATGTTCCGCCCGAAATTTGGTATCATTCCGGAGGGTCACTGCTAGCCGGGGACGGATCCCACTCCACGGAGCAGCCAAACGGAACAGAGGTTGGCCATGCAGGACTATCCGTGGGGTTCTCAAAGGTCATACCTTAAAAATTCACTAGCAAGACTGAGTATACTAATACTCAGCAAGGCTTAACCGCTTCATGGTATACTTAGCCACGTAACTAATCTTATGAAGGCTTGAAATGGTTCTGGGTTTAATGTTAGCTGAAAAGCAACAAAGAGTATGAGCTAATTTTCATATTTTAGCTGTCAGATTCTAGTTTCATTAATCATTCTAGGTTAGCACCTATACTAGACAAACAAGGTAGGGATTAGCATCCATCCGGATTATTCCATAATGGTTACTGTTCTTACTCTAGGTGGTAGAAGGAATAAGCAGTCTCAATCTCCGCGAGAAACGGATGATTCTGAATCGAATTTCCAAACCTTTTTTTTTCGAAAACGCAGGAGAGCTGCGCTTCTTTTCATTAGAGAGAGAAATGGTAGTCCCCTTACATTAACCTTGTCTCATACAGGGACCAAATATGAGACTCGGTTTACAACTCAGAAAAGAAAAGAGCTAACCAGGAAAAAACAAAACTGAAACAAACTTGACTGAACCATCGAGCTGCCAGATGTGTCGATCTTCTTGGTCACCATGGAGATTGATGTTCATAATACAGTCCCAAAGTCTCAAAAATCCTCAGATCCCGTGCCAAGATAACCCGCCTCCATTTCTAATGTCTTGCAGCCATTGTTCCTCGGCAAGAGCATCAGCCACAGTCCTAATCCTTCGAATTCTCGGAGCAATGACAGCAAACACCGTCGGCGCCAAAGTTTCAATAGAGCAGCCATGTATCCACCGAACAGTCCAAAAGAGAGTATTGTTCCCGTTGCCTACTTCCATGGTAACCGCAACCGCAAACAAAGCCAGGGCGTTAGGATGAGAAGGAAGCTCTAAATCAGTCCATGGCCTATCCATCCGTGTCTTCTTAAACCATTACCACCGCATCAGTAAGGCCCAAGACATGACCTCCAAGTTTGGTATGGCCAAACCCCCAAGATCATGGGGGCGCGTGACTTTAGACCATGCCACCAAACAACATCCTTCATTCGCCTTCTCTTTTCCTTGCCAAAGGAAACCCCTCAGAATTTTTTCCACCGCTTTGATGAACCATTTGGGAACGTTCATAGCTATGAGCAAGTACACCGGGATGGCAGCCAAGACAAACCTTACCAAAGTCGCCTGACCAGCTTTGTTCATGAGTCCTGCCTTCCAACCGGGAAGTTTATCCGCAATCTTCTCAATCCATGGCATAAGATCAGACTTTCGTAGCTTCTTATTGGACAAGGGAAGTCCCAAATAAGTGCATGGAAATTCTGAAACTGCACAAGGAAGTGTCTCATTGATCACAGTTGCAGGGACTTCTTCACACTGAATAGGCACAATATTACTCCTCTGCAAATTTGTTTCCAACCCAGAGGCTTCCCCAAATATAGTAAGGATGTCTCTCGTTAGTAGCAGCTCATCTTCTACTGGTTTAATGAATAACGCAACATCATCAGCATAAAGTGATAGCCGCTGACCCGCAACCCGGGTGGATAGCGGCTGCAGCAACCCTTCTTCTTGTGCTTTCACAAATAAACTATTCAGAACATCCATGGCAAGAATGAACAACATAGGGGATAGAGGATCCCCCTGCCGCAGCCCTCATTGATGTTGGATTAATTCTCCCAGCTCACCATTTAGAAGAATCCGAGTTGAAGAGGTGGAGAGCAAATTAGCGACCAAATTGCACCAAGTCGCACCGAAACCCAAATGCCGCATGGCTTCCATCAAGAAGACCCAACAAACCGAATCAAATGCTTTTGTGATGTCAAGTTTGAGGAATAGACTAGGTACCTTCTGACGATGCAAAGTTTTGACTGTCTATTGAACTAGCATAAAGTTGTCATGAATAGATCATCCTCTGATGAATGCACTTTGATTTGTTGCAACCATAGCATCCAGTCGTGGGGCAAGACGGTTGGCGAGGATTTTAGTGATAAGCTTAGCAAAACTGTGTACTAAGCTTATGGGCCGAAAGTCCCTTGCCGTGTTAGCATCCACTTTCTTTGATATCAAGGTAATGTAGGCCGCACTGAGCAGGCCGAGACCCCTAGCATCACCTTGCTGTAGGGTTCATATTGCAGCCATAAAATCCGATTTAATCACCGACCAACAAGCCTTATAAAACCGACCTGTATAGCCATCAGGCCCTGGCGCCTTGTCGGCCGGCAGGGACCTAATGGTTTCCCATACTTCATGCTCCGTAATTGGAGCATCGAGCTCGGATAAATCCAGTCCTTCTCTGTGACAAAATTCCAAGTCCAGTGCATGTGTTCTGATGGAAGCCGTACCCAAAAGCTGCTCATAAAAATCAAACAATACCTTGTGCTTGTCCTCCTGAGATGTTGCCATATGATCCCCATCAAGAAGTTTAGGAATATAATTTTTCCGCTTCCTGTACGCTGCCTGCTTGTGAAAGAACGATGTGTTCGCATCCCCGTCTTTCAGTTGTTTAACTTGAGACCGGAGTCTCGCAATAGTTCTTTCCAACGAGGCCAGCTGCAACCAAAGTTTTTTGAGCTCTTTTCTCAGCCATTCCTCCCCTGGGCTCAAACTCCTTGAGTCCTGTGCTACTTCTAATCTGTGCAGCACTTCCCGCGCTTGAGACAATTGGGTTTTAATGTGACCAACTCTCTTTGCACTCCAGGCCTGTAGCGCACGTGTGAGGTGTTTGAGCTTGAAAGATATGCGCTGTAAATGGCACATTGGTTGCACCGGCTCCTCCCAAGAAGTGACAACCGTCTCCATAAAGCCCGGCAGCCGTACCCAAAAACTCTCAAAGTGGAACCATTTCTTTCCTTGGACTCCATCCTGGAGACCTAAAATAAGTGGACAATGATCAGACATCTCAGTTGCATGGCTGTGTAGAACACAATCCGGATAAATATCCTCCCAGTCCGTGGTGCACAAAACCCGGTCCAGCTTGACCAATGTGGGAGAGTCTCTCTCATTAGACCATGTGTATCTTCGACCGATCAGGGGAATTTCCTTTAACTCCATCTCATTGACAAATCTACGAAAGCGCCCCATCATTGCTCTGTTGACATTTTTGTTGTTTTTGTCTTCTGAACTATAAATCATGTTGAAATCCCCTGCAAGCATCCACGGCCCATTACAGTAGCTTCTGACTTCTCTTAGCTCCTCCAAGAAAGCAGGCTTGTCCGCATCTTGATGAGGACCATATATACCAGAGAACCACCAAGCTTCTTCACCGTCAGCTTGGAACATGACTGAGACCGAGTGAAGGTCAATTCGATGGGACTCGACGGAGATCATCTCTGAACGGCAAGCCACCAGAATCCCACCCCTCGTCTCTTGTGCAGCAAGATAAACATATGAATAGCCTTGCCCCAGGATGGATAGAACATCAAAATCAGAAATAAGAGCCAATTTGGTTTCTTGCAAACACACGATAATCGGCCCACAAGATTGAACCACCTGATGAACTGTGTCACGCCGCGCTCTGTCATTCAAACCACGCGCATTCCAAATCAAGCAATTAACAGACACCATTGATTACAAATAAAATCAAACAACCGACACAACCCCACCTCGAATCGCCGAGGCCTCTCCCATTGCTCGCACCTCATCCTCAGGAGGCGCGTTCCAGCCAAAGAGGGCAGCCAAAGCCCTCAGATGTTCATGACTCAGCGTCTGATTGAAGATCAGTGAATAATCATCAAGGCAGTCGACTATAACTTTGTCTTCGGTATCAGTAAATCCAAGTTGGCGGCACACTGAAGCAGCAGCGCCGGGCACCATTTCTGGGGAAAGCTTTGCCACCCTGCGACTCCGCCTTGGTTTGAAGTTGGCTGGCAAAGTTTTCTTACGCCTCTTGGGCACAGGCGGCGCCTGAACCGCCACTCCTACCGGCTTGGACACTTTGGATATGAAAATCGATCTTGGGGAGGCTGGAGAAACGGGATCGTTCCCATGCGTCGGCACAACAGTTGTACACACTTGATCATCAATTGCAGTCGAGTCCGCCCTAGGCGGAGGAGCGGCCGCGTCTACAACTCCCCCTTCATTCTGAAGACTAGGTGGGGGAGACATGACAGCTCCTTCAACGCCCTGAGTTGCTGGTGACACTCTTAGAGAAGCCATCATCGGAGAACTTTCCAGCGAGCGAGCAGCACCCTAGGCTACGCAATGAATGGGCTGTTGGGCCACCTCTCCTTGCTCCGGTCCAGAGACCACAACAGAATTTGAATATGGATTAATTCCCAATTCCTGGATAGCAGCATCCAGTAAATCACATTCAACAGCCTGCCGCATACCTGAGTCTCCAACATCAAAGGATGGATTAATGGCGAGGGCAACGAGATCGTCAAGGATTTCCTCGACTCCCGGGGTAGCCGATGGCATCGTCCCAGGGGCAGGACCCAAAGAGGCTGCCGGTGCATGAATGCTGCCATCCTCCACATGTTCGCCATTCTGAAGGTGGGGGCCGAGCCGCGCATGCATGGATCGACGAGCAGGCATGCTCCCTCTTGATGAGCTGCCATCCAAGTTCCGAGGAGAGGCCCTCAGAGATTGGGAATCCTATCACCGGCGATGGCGGCCGCTCCGGCCATCCTCATCCTTCGGCGGCGGCGGTGGGGGCGGTGGAGGAAAGGGAGGCGGATCAGCCAGCAACAGCGCCGGCTCCACCGACTGCCCAATCGAGATAGTAACAGGGTACACCAGTCCCTCTTCACCGGCGGCTCCTCTTCCACCATGATTGGTGGTTCGACGATGACCAAATCCATGGCGGGTGGGATCAGGTCCGGACGGGTGCACCAGACCGATAAACGAAAGACGGAGTAGTCGCGGCGCGCCACCGTACGCCACCGTATCCGGGTGTAGCTCCCTGACAAAACCCCACCCATCCAGCAGGTGTTCTGCCGTCTCCAGTTCCCAAGCATGTGCCGGGATTCCTCGCAGCTAAACATCGACGAGGTGTGGCAGGGTCACCCCAGTTGCCTTGTTGAGGCGTGACCAACGTCGTAGGTGCAGTGTAGCTACCGGTAGCTGGATCGGCCGGCCGTTGTAGGTGGATTGTGTTTGAACATAGACAGGATAACCTTCCGAGTCATGATACTGCACATGACCCCGTCCATGATCCTTATAGTGATTGCAGAATAGTAAACATTCAACTCCTATATCGCACAAGTGACAGAAAATCACCCGACTTCTGCCGGTCCTATTAGCAAAGCATCTATCCGATAAGGACTCAGGCACAATACATAGGTTCCTAGTATCAATACATCTAGGGTTCCATTTCAACTCCTAGACTTAATGCAAGATATAATATATACATATAGAATTGCATAAATGTAGTAATTTGATTCGGAGCTTTGGTTCGGAGCTTCAGTTAGAGTCTCGACGATGCTCAATGGGTCTTCAAAATACCCTTGCTCTTGTTCCGGGACTAGCTCGTAGTCTCCGTCGTCGAGTGTCGTTGACTCTACATGATATGCAAGGATTTGATTTAGATGGTTCTCGAGTTAAGGGTTTTATTTTACGATAAAGTTGCAATCCAATAGAATAATACACATACATTCATAAAGCAAGAGGTTTAAATATAAACTTATTATTGGCATCCTAATTCAATTATCCTAATTAGTTGAATTAATTGGAATTAGGTTAACAAGTTTGATTTTTAATTTGAAATTCATAAAGGCTATGGCCTTGAATTTTTGTGGATAAGTTTATTCCTAGTGGATAAGCTTACTATGAAGTTTTCATAATTTTCTGAAAATAAAAGCTATTGTAGTTGAATTAAGTTCAAATTTCAAATTCAAATACAAACCTTAAGTAAAACAGTGTTGTAAATTCCTAAAATATTCACCATGGACTACTCTATTGTAGATCATCACATGGTAAAAAGATTTGTGTATAAAAACCTTAACAACAGGCTTAATTAAATTTAAACTCTTTCAAGCTTGATTTGCATAAGTTTAAATTAACTTAAGCTAGAGTGTAGTATTATAGGTGAATGTTTCACACAAGATCACTTATACCTTAAACAAGCTACTCACCAAAATTCACAGGTAACAAAATTAACATGCAAAAGTTACACACATTACACTCTTTTGCTTGACTTTAAAATAACTTAACAAGCATTGGGTTTCAAACCATACTCTATTAATCAAAGTTGTAGAGCTAAATTTCAGGAGTATAAAAAAAATTGGTTTGGCTATTTTTGGATTTTTCTACAAATTCCTATGGATTTTACAAGTGGGCTGATTTGAATTAGAGAGGGGTACTGATTTCCTACAGATAGGCCCTCGAAAAGATTTGAATCGTTACAAATAGACCCTTGGTCGGGTTTTACAGAGGGGCAGATCGACGGCGAGCAAATCCGGCGAGGGGGCTCATCGGCCGCGAGGGGCAAGTGAGGGGAAATGTTTAGGAACTCGCGGCGGTCTCAGGGGTGGCCGGGGTTGAGGCAGAGAGGGGCTGTGGCGGCGTATTGATGGCGAAGCCGAGCGG
Source organism: Panicum hallii (assembly GCF_002211085.1). Taxonomy (NCBI): domain Eukaryota; kingdom Viridiplantae; phylum Streptophyta; class Magnoliopsida; order Poales; family Poaceae; genus Panicum; species Panicum hallii. The sequence continues at coordinate 11,060,648 of NC_038047.1, read as the reverse complement.
GCCGCGGAGCTCCGAGGGCGGCGGCGGGGTTCCGGTGGCTGGGGTGCTGGGAGGCGGTGGAGGAGTAGCTAGAAAGCTTCTACGGGATGATGTAGTGCTGCTGGTGCCCTTGGCTGGGGCTGAGGGGCGGTGTAGCGTCGGGTCGACGGCGAGGCCGAGCGGCGGAGCTTAAGCTCGCCGGTGCTATGGGGGATGACGTTCGGGTGTGGGAAAGCGAAATTGGATGGGTCAGTGAGCTGCAAGGAATTGCGGCGGTGCTCTAGGAGCAGTGGACCGGGGATGGGAAGCGGCGTGGGCGGCTGACGATGGCGGCCAGAGGCTGCGGCGGCGTTCCTGCAAGGTGTGGTGGTCGGGAAAGGGAAATTCAGTGGAAATGCACTGGTGTGAGCGTAAGAAGGAGTCCGTGGGAAGCTCTAGGATGTGCTTAAGGTCTAGAAGAAGGCGTGGTTGCGCAAGAGCAGGAGCTGGCAAGCTGGCGGGAGGCGTGGCGGCTCAGGCGGCGGCGGCGCGACGTGGAGAGGCAGGAGCAGGCCAGCGCGGGCCGGGGAAGCGGCGGCGCGGGTGCTGGGGCGGCACGTGGCACGGCTTAGAGCGGCGCGGGGGTGGCCGGTGTGCGGCACATGGCCGGCGAGGGTGGCGGCGCATCGGGCGCAGAGAAACAGAGGAGCCGAGGGCTGGAGGTAGACGAAGGGGACCAGTTTGCAATTTCCCAAAAGTGCAAGGACTCCACTGTAAAGCCTAGATAACTTTCAAACCATAGCTCAAATGAAAATGTGTCCGAAAGGAAAAGTGTAGGGTTCAACAATATCTACAACTTTTCTTTAAGGTTCAGTTGCAAAAGAGCTAAGGATTTGAATATACTTTGAAACTTGGCTAAATTTTAAACTTTAATTAAATCCTATTTAAAAACTACACTACACTTACATCCTATGTGTAGTTTCATCTATATTTGCGATTTAAAAGCAAGTTCTTGACTTTTGCAAAACAACCTTCATATATTTGGATTTTGCCTCCCATTCTCACCCATTTAACACTAAAGGACCTAAATTTTCCAGAATATGTAAAAATATCCTTTTCCCTTTGTGTTTAAATTTTAGCACATACACAAGATCAAACATGCACACATTATACTAGAATTTAGTGTATTTTATTCCTAAGTATCTGAACTTTACATACTCGAACAATCCTACTGCCCCTGGTACTCTGAACGCGGTCTTGTGTATATCCTTTGCAGCCATGAAAATCTGGTTATAGCCGGTGTTGCCATCCATGAAACTCAAAATCTTGTGACCTGCAGCTGCGTTGATCAATGTCAATGTGATAGGCATCAAGTATTCATCCTTCAGAGTAGCTCTGTTGAGGTCTCTGATGTCCACGCAGACTCACCATCGGCCATCTTTCTTTTGCACAGGTACGACACTTGAAATCCACTCGGCATACCTGCACGGCCTGATGAATCCTGCTTCTAGCATTTTCTCCACCTCCTTCTTGACTTCCACCAGAACTTCAGCCTTCATTTGTCGCGCTCGCTGCTGAAATGGTCAAAATCCCATCTTGAGAGGGAGCCAATGCTTGACTATGCTCCTATCCAACCCAGGCATCTCCGTGTAATCCCAGGTGAAGCAATCTACGTATTCCTTCAGTAGAGCTATCATTGGCTCTCGTAGACATGGGCTTAACTTTGTGCTAATAAATGTTGGTCGTGGCTTATCCCCAGGACCAATGTCAACCTCTTCGAGCTTGTCAGCCGATGCAAACCCGTATCCTAGCTTTCCGTCATCTGTCAAGTCAACGCTGCAAATGGACAAAGAATGTGACGAAAAGAGTTTCGGCCGATTGTTAAGATCGGCCGCTTTATAATCTTCATTAATCCTTGAAACTTTACAATCAATGTATGGCCAGCTGCTAGAGCATGCCTCCTTGTAATCATGCAAAACACTTGTCATCAAAAGTTTACATTTTATTTTTTGGGGCCGATCGCGGGGATCGGCCTTGCCAAGTGCGCCAGAACAGCTTGCCGTTTCGTCTACTTTGTAAGGCCAGTGGATAATACCAGCCTCACCCCATTTTTTGTAGCCTCCACACGATCATAGCCTTCCAAGCTGATTCCTGAAATCGGCTCTTGATCGTGTATGTCCCAAATGCTCATGGTGGCGTGTGAAATCTCGATCGAGTTATCCGCATGAACCACCTCTACCTCGTCTCCATCCCACTGAATCAGGCATTGGTGCATCGTGGAAGGGATGCAGCAGTTGGCGTGAATCCAATCCCTGCCAAGTAGGATGGTTTATGTACTCTTGCTATTGACGATGAAGAAAGAAGTGGGAACGGTCTTGCATCCCATGGTCAGATCAACACTAAGGACGCCTTGTACCTCTGATGTTTGGCCATTGAAATCGCTCAATGTGACGTTGGTCTTGACTAGATCTCCAGTGGACCGCCCCAACCGATGCAGCACTGAGTATGGCATTATGTTAACCGCAGCACCGGTGTCGACCAACATCTTGTTGACAGGCTGGCCGTGTATGTAACCCTTGAGGTATAAAGCCTTCAAATGCTTGTAATTCTTCACTCGGGGCTTCTCGAATATGACTGGCCGCGGCCCCAAGTCAAGCTGGGCTACCGGTAACTCTTCACGGCCTCGGGCGTGGAACTCCGCGGGAAGTACGAACACCATATGCGTGTTAGCCGATATCTTCCCATCGGCTCTTGTTGGCTTTGGATGCCACTCTTTCTTAGGAGGGCGTGATTCTCTTTTCTAGGTGTAATGAACTTTTTCCGCCAAATCTGGGCACGCCTTTCTTAGAGTCTCAAGATATCTGGCCTCGGCTTCCTCTAGACTGCGCAGCCACTGTACCCAGCATTTCTAGGAACAGTTAAGTCCATCAGGGCACCAGTGCGGCTGGTGATACTTATCCTCCTCCTCTTCAAAGTCCACCATTTTGCGTGGTGGCTGAATTTGCTCATGCTGGGGCTGCACAGGTCCCAAACATCAAAACACCGAGACCCCTTCTGCATCACACTTCCGAGATCTACACTCTGGGCAATTCTCGATGGTAGGCATTCAGCTCATACCAGAATCCCAGCAATACTTGAAGAATGGGCAATGCCAATGATCACGTGTATCTCCCCACTTCTTCAAACTTTTCCCAGTACGGCGCTCATACTCTTCATCCTCTAATTCACGCTGGAGACGTTGTTGGTACTTGTATTCATACTTTTTGAGGAGATCAGAAGAAGCCAGCCATTGATTCCTGACATGCCTTACTTGCTCCTCCGTGATATATCCCTTTCCCCCCTTTTGGGGCCGATCACAGGGATCGGCCTCTTCATTCCTAGCGTGGCGATGTGGCGCGGGCCCTGCCATATTGATGCCAAATGCAAAATCCAATTGTCGTTTTGCAGATTGATCATAACCCTCTACCATATTCACGCTTGGGAAAGGCTGGGTGTCGACCTTCATGGCATTTTGACCTAAGATCAATCGGCCTTGTTCAATAGCCAATTGGATCTGCCGACGGAGTTCTTTGCAGTCGCTAGTGTTGTGAGTGAAAGAATGATGCCACTTGCAATATGACCTCCCTTGCAGTTCTTGTGCTGTAGGAAGCTTACAGCCTTTAGGTAACTTCAACTGCTTCTCCTTCAATAACAGATCAAATATATATTTAACCTTGCTCACATCAAAGTCAAAACCTTTTGCAGGTCCTTCCTGTTTCACCCACTTACAGGATATGGGATTTGCCTCCCGAGTCCACTCTGCAACTGCTACTTCTTGGTCATCCCCAGAATCTTCAGCGTCTTTTGTGTTGATCAATGTTACCTGACACTTGAACCTGTCCTGGTACAGTTCTGGGTGGCGCTGCTCATATGATGTCAATTTCTGCACTAAGTGCGCCAATGAATTAAACTCCAATTGGAAGACCAGATCCTTGATCGGCTTCACTAGTCCCAAGGATGCCAGCTCGACTGCCTCCTTTTCTGAAATACGGGTCAAGTAGCCTCGGTTCTTAACCTCTCTGAAGCGCTGGATATATTTTGCCATGGTTTCCCTCGCTTCTTTCGAACTTGTGCCAAATCGGCAATTCCGGCCTCTACAGCTTCCGAGTGGTATTGAATGCAAAACTGCTCCTCCAGCTGCTTCTAGGTGCGGATCAAGTCAGGGCCTAATGATGTGTACCATCCAAAGGCTGGCCCTGTAAGAGACTGCAAGAAGAACCTTACTCGCAAGGGATCCGACACTGAGATCATCCCTAACTGTGCCAAGTATCGGCTCATATGCTCGATGGAGCTGGATCCTTCCACTCCACTGAACTCAGTGAACTCAAGGAGCCAATACTTAGGCGGCGGAGGAATTAAATCATATTCATTGGGATACGGCTTAGTATAGCCGATCGCCCGCCTCTTTGGTAAAATGCCAAATTGATCCCTTAAGATAGCACTGATTTGGTCTACCGTCTGCACTCCTGGGGCCGAGTCCGTACTGTCATGACTTGGCCCGGTGGTGTAAGTAGCCAGCCATGCTTGTTTATCACCATCTACTCCAGAAACTCCTCCATCTGCCCTCTGCACTAAATGTATCGAATTATTGTTGTCCGGTATATACGCACACATGTACCCATGCGGGATATCCTTAGGCGGCTCGCTGAAGAACTGGTAATCCACAGGGTCACCTCCCACCTTTTAGATGACGTAAGCCAGTGAGCCGTGTGATTCTGGAGCCGTGAACTCATAAGGCAACGGTGGCTTGGCCTGGAACGGCAATTCCCCTTTGTGACTCCCTAGGGTAGGTCCCATTGGAGAGTACTGATGCTTCATGATTTCCTGGACCACGCGCAGCACAACACGCTCGAAAGCGTTCACCAGGCCCTCAGAGTGCCGATGCAGTGAGTGGGCCACCATGTAGTTCACCTCCTGGCGCAGAGCTCTGGTATGATCCTCTGAAGGGGTGGATAGGTCCATGTCATCAAGAGCCCCTTCAGGCGAGAACCCCTTCCACCTAACGCCGTGGTGGCTGGTTTTCTCAAAAGAGCCGATAAGATCAGCTTCGAAGAGAGCCTTGATCTCATTGTACTTCTGCTTGTGCTCAGCAGGCAGCTCCTCGTACGTGATTGGATCCTCCCTCGACATCCTGACGTTGGAAGTTGATGTAGTTGATGAAGATGGTCCCACCGGGCATGCCAGAATGTGTTGTCGGTCAAAACCCACAGGCGAGCAGCGATAGGCAACACGAGTAGTCGGGACGCTCCCGAGACTGCTGGTGGGCCCCGGTCCCTCGGTCAACGGCCCAGGATCTGGCACACGACCTTGCGTTTGGGTTTGCTAGGCGTGCCACCTGACCTTGTACCTGATCAGGAAGGTGTAGAAGTGATTTCAGTTAGTTTCCTGCATGCACAGACATGTTCAAACATTAGTTCGAGCTGTAATCGGCTCATCGGGTGGTCCCCGATATCGGCTGTAAAGAGCCGATTGTCTTCCAGTATCAGATCGGATCTAAGTATTTAAACAAAGCGCATATATCTGATGGTAATATAAACTTGCTCTATAATCAATAAGCTAATTCAATCTACAACGGTTAAACTTTCACCGCATAACTGGAACGTCCTACGCGTAGTTAAGCCTAACAAATATGAAAGATAATAGAATAGCAACCTAAACAGAGGCCTAAAAACCAACATAGAGCCAATTCCCGGAACAATCCCTCTTTAGACTAATACAAGGTATCAAACATACTACCAGATCATTTAACTCGTTTGAAGGGCCTAATCATGCGGATATTAAGCTAAATCTTTGATGAACAAAGACTAACCATACCAGATTGGATCTACTAATCGGGAATAGAGCAAGGTGCTGCCCTCACGCCCGAGATCAGGCGTGAAGACAGCTAAACGCTTACGGGTAACAAGCAACGCATGAATATAGTATAAATAGCCGAACGCTTCAGAACAAGATAACTAGAGTTACTTGCCATTAACAATACTTCAGAACAAGAAACACAAAGATAAACAGGCAGGAACGATGCTGCCCCAATCACGCGAAGTGTGATCGGGGCTACACGGCAATTACCCGAGAGAAACCCTAGAACAGGGGTGGCGATGCGCCAAGAGTTGTTTGCGAATGGTTGTCCCTTCTTTATTAGTAGTCCAAGGTACATATTTATAGTCCGGAGACTTGACTCTCCTAACCAATCCTAACTGACTACGACATGAATCCTGGCTATCTCTATCTAAACTAATTTAAACGCACACACCTATCTAGATACATGGCCAATCCTGGCCGTAAAACGCCCACACAGGGGCCGATTCGCAAGCCCATTACCATTATCCTTTGAGCCCATCTTGCTCGCAGCCCACCTTCTGGCCCAGCTAAATTATGGCGATAACACCATCGCTGCCCTGATTCGCCGTATACCTCGCGAGTCGGAGTAATCCGACGTCACCACGAGCTTGGCAAAGTCGAGTCGCACGTCCGCCGCTTGCCCTTGATGCCTCAATGCTGCCGAAGCACTACCAGCAAGCAAGAAAACCGAGCCGGCCATCACCGCCGTCATCCGTCGCCGCCATCGAATTCCGGCCACCACCGTTCATCCCCACCGCTGGTGAGCATACCATCGAGATCACCTCGACCTTCTCTTTCTATTTCCCGTCTCAATCGAGCCTCCCGTCGCTCGTAGCGCTGGCAACACCGAGCGCCACACCGCCAGCCAGTGTGAACCAGAGGTAGAAGATGATAGTTTTGCAATTAGGTCCCTAGAAGATCTAGTAACCTTTAGATGAATTTCTATGTCTTGGCCTTTTTCCAGAAAACCCCCTAGCTCAATTGCATCTTTTCAATCCAACCCCACCGGTGGTCTTTTTTACATCTAACCCTAAAATTTTCATAATTTGCGAGCACTATTTTTGTGTCTTGCAAGTCTTCCCTGCTAGCCCCTGAAATCTATAGTTAATCATGTATAGGTCCTTGCAACCTTATTTCATACGTAGTTTCCGTGTTTTAGATCCGTTTTGATCTGTTCTTTTTGCGTTAGTCTTCTAAAGCCCTAAGCTATCATTTAGTAGTATTGTTGTACCATAGTTCTTATTTTTAAAATTAAATATCAATTTAGTTTGAATAATATCCTCTCATCTAGTTTTTCCAACTAAAATCCAATTAGGTATATACTCCGGTTTTCATAATTAATGTTAACTTCATTAATATCAACTTAAATGTGTTTATAATTTAATTTGTTTAGTTCAACACGAATCTTAAAATTTTGTGTTTAGAGGCTGTCACAAGTTCTTTTCTAATTAATTATTGAATTAGTGTAATTTGTACATAGACAATTATATATAACATTTGACTAAGTTGTACCTCGTCTTTATAAATGCAAATATAATATAAGTTAATTATAATTAGGGATATTCTCTTTTAAATATCTTTATATTAGTTTTCTAAATTAAAATAAATGAAAGTCTATAGTTCTTTTATTTCTTTTATAACACAAATCTTCCAATAGTTGTTTCTTTTCAACCCTAGCTCCGTTTTCCGCGTTTCTTTCATTCTCGTGACCGTAGCAGGGAGTCCTATCCTTTTGTACGCTCTTTAAAAGCTTTCCTTTTATTTGGTGTATCTGTTCTTAGTTGTTCTTATTTGTTTGCTTGCTTGTATGCTCGGGTTCGATGCTTGTGTGACGTTAAAAGGAGCGCAGATCCAAGAGCTTTGAAGATTTAGAGATTCAAGAACAAGAGTTGAAGACTCTGAGCAGCTATTCTCTAAAAGAAAGGCAAGTGTTTTCTTGATCATTCTTTTATCCTAACAATTACAATAAATACAACTTTTCTTTATGCATGCATGTGTCTTAACCTGATGGATCCTAATTAAGGATATGCCTAGTCTTTATGATCATTCCTTGCTAACCTAGGTTTTATCTTTGTGTTGGGTAGTTATTGCTTAGTTGCTATAACTGGTTCTGGTTTGGAAATAATTTATAACCATGATAACAACAATGATGATGCTACACCTATTTTATCCATGTTCATTCTCTTTGTGTTGTTAATCACAAGATCATATGTTTTAATCGGAACATGAGAACCACCCAGGAAAACAGTGCAACCACAATATTATATGGCTCTGGTCTTGGCTAATTAATTACAAACTCTAGCTTGTGATGATCTTACCAAAAGGGCAAGAGGAGAGTGCGTTGATGGGGTATAGCCCGGTCCTCTTGAGGCTTAGATATGATCCTGGTTAAGGCATCTTACTCATTAGGGAGGGTTATGACCACTGCAGTCTGAAATCTTAACGGATTGTTATAAGTTAGAGAATCTTTGTAAAGGTCTCGTAGTGAATCCCTTGCCACTCACCTCGGAAGTCTTTAAGAGGCTGGCTACCTCGGGCAAATTGAGAGACATGAATTATGGGTGAAGTGTACAACCCTTGCAGAGTGAAAACTGATATAGCGGCTTGGACCCTCACATGATAATTGAACTTGAAGATGAATTAAATCTTGGATCATGTTTATGGTTATAGTTATGTTTCTATTATACCTGTTCTGTTTCTTTTAATGTGGGTTTTGGTATGAACTTATACCTTAGTAATCAGATGCTAATAAAATTTGACCAACTAAAATTGCTTATCGCAGTAAGCCAGTCAGCCTTTCCTTGCTTTTGGCCTTCATATCATATAATTCTCAACACTTGCTCAGTACCAACCATAAGTATACTCACGCTTGTTATAATTGCTGCTCAGAAGAAAAAGTTGATGTGAAGTCTATTGAAGATGGTGTTGAGTTCTAGGCCTATGCAACCCCGGTTGATTGCCTGTGAAGTTTGGAGTCTTCATTTCTAGGATAAGCTGTATAACTCTGATAATCTTTATAGTATTTTAATTCTATTTACATGATACTGTTGCTGATTATTCACTGATGAAGTCACTATATATATGGAACTTGATCCTGGTATACATATAGTTATGCATTCGGTTTTGTCCTTAAAACCTGGTGTGACACTCCAAATCATGGGTAGGATAATTTTCTTCATGTCGCTTGAGTTGACGAGAGGCATAGGCCACCACTTGGCCTTCTTGCATAAGGACACAACCGAGACCGATGCGAGAGGCATCGCAATAAACATCAAATCTCTTGTGAATATTTGGTTGAGCGAGAACGGGGGTGGTAGTAAGACGATCTTTGAGAGTTTGGAAGGCTTCCTCACAAGCTTGGGACCATTCGAACTTGACCCCATTCTTCAACAACTCGGTCATAGGCTTGGCAATTTTAGAAAAATTCTCTATGAACCGGTGGTAGTATCCCGCAAGCCTAAGAAAACTCCAGATATCGGTGACACTTCGAGGTTGCTTCCATTCAAGAACATCTTGCAGTTTGCTAGGATCCACAACAACACCATCCTTAGAGAGAATATGACCAAGAAAGGATACTTCTTCAAGCCAAAACTCACACTTGCTAAACTTGGCATAAAGACGATGCTCCCTAAGCTTTTGTAGGACAAAATGAATATGACAAGCATGGTCTTCTTGAGTCTTCGAATAGATAAGAATATCATCAATGAAGGTAACCACAAAGACATCAAGTTCCTCCATGAAGATATTATTCGTCAAATACATGAAATAAGCCGGTGCATTGGTGGGGGCCGAAGGACATGACGGTGAATTCATAGAGACCATATCTAGTAGAGAAGGCCATTTTCAGAATATCTTCTTTGTGAATCTTGATTTGATGATAACCCAATCTTAGATCAATCTTGGAGAAGTAACGAGCTCCCGAAAGTTGATCAAACAAGATATCAATGCAAGGAAGAGGATATTTGTTCTTGATGGCGACCTCATTTAACGAACGGTAATCAACACACATTCGCAAACTATCATCTTTCTTCTTTATGAAGAGAGCCGGGCATCCCCAAGGAGAGGAGCTCGGATGAATGAAACCCTTATCCAATAGAACCTTGCTTTTTTTCCTTCAATTCCTTCAACTCATTAGGGGGCATACAGTAAGGACGCTTGGAGATAGGAGCCATCCCAGGCATGAGCTCAATGACAAACTCCACTTCATGATTGGGAGGCATGCCCGGTAATTCTTCCAGAAAGACATCCGGATACTCGCAAACCATGGGAATATCTTCCAACACCGTGGCTTGGGTACCCGTCAAGGCATAGAGACAAACTTCCTTCTTGGCCAGAGAGAGAAGAACCCTATTCCTGGAGGGGTGCAAGAGATCAATGGTGCGTGGCCTACATTTGATAATCCCATCATGTTTACCCAACTAATTCATTCCAAGAATTACATCGAAACCTAACTTATCTAGGATGAGATGATTAGCTTGAAAGGTAGCTCCCTCAATGAGAATCGGAACCTTATCTACAAAATGTCTAGAGATGATTTCCCCATGTGGTGAATCTATATGGTATGGTAGTTAAAGGGTTTGCATTTGAAGTTTACTATGCAACATGAACTTCTTGTTGATGAATGAAAGAGTTGCTCCAGAATCAAAAAGAACAATGGTGGGATAGGAATTTATGAGAAGCGTACCCATGAGCACTTCAGCATCCTCTGGAATTTTATCCGCGATGGTGTAGTTGAGGTAGCGGTGCTTAGGAGCTTGTTGTGGCTTGGATCCTTGACGTGGTGCTTGAGGTGGAGGGTTGTTGGGCCTAGGTGCATTGGAGGCACCACCTTGTCTTGGAGATGGGCAATTCTTGGATATGTGGCCCATGCCACCACAATTGTAGCGTGGACCCCTTACGGAACCACTTGGGTTGTTCCAATGGGCATTGGCTGGCCTTGGAGCTTGTCCTTGAGGAGGTTGAGGGTGGCTTATGACCCACATAGGGCGTGGAGGTTGAGCACCCGACACACGAGGTGGAGTAGGAGGTGGCCCCACATGTGGGCGTGAGGAGCTACCACCCGCCAAGTTGGGAGAGGGGCGCCTGTTCTTGGCTTCAAGCTTCTTCATCTTATGCTCGGCGTGGATAGCAATATTCTCCAAGTCATTGAAGTCATCAAACTTGGTGGTAGAGAGTTTATCTTGCAATTCCTCCAAGAGACCATCATAAAAAATGCTCTTGCTTCTTGGCATCGGTGGCCACTTCTTCGGTTGCATATTGGGAGAGAGTATTGAAGATATTAACATATGTCATTACATCACGATAACCTTGAGTGAGATTGAGAAATTCCTTTTTCTTGATGTCCATAATGCCCTTGGGGATGTGGAAGGAGCGAAATGCCGTCCGAGACTCCTCCCACATGAAGCGGTGATTTTCGGGCCGTGAAGCCCTCAAATTCCGCCACCAAGCCTCGGGGGCATCATGAAGTTGGTGAGCAGCAAATAAAACCTTCTCATGTTGCTCACATTGAATAAGACCAAGATTTTCCTCAATTGCATTAAGCCAAAAATCCGCATCAAGAGGATCCTTGGAGCCACGGAAGATGGGTGGGTTGGTGCAGAAAAATTCCCCATACTTGTTAACTTGAGGCTCTTCCCACTACTAGATTTTTACCCTATTGCCACGGAAAGCATTGCAACAACACTAATTTTGTTGCAATAGATAGGTGTTATTGCCACCTTTTTCAAATTTGGTCGCAATATGTCACCCATAATGCCACAAATAATGTTGCGTTGCAATTTGCGTATTTTTTGTTGCAATAGCTGGGTGGTATTGCCATAGTTATGAGATTTGTTGCAATTTTTGGAAACTTTTACCATGAAAAAACTTACGTTGCGATATTAATAAATTTAGTTGCAATTAGTTGTTTTTATTGCCACCCGATATGAAATGGTTGCGGTAAGTGCCCGATATTGCTACAATTTAACTATGTTGTTCTAATCGCTATGTTCGTTGCAACAGCTTGGTCTATATTGCAATGGTTTTATTGAATGGTTGCCATAAGTAGTCTATATCGCCATGATATGTTTATGTAGTAATAATTTTGATGTCCATTGCAAAAGATCGATCTATATTGCAATGAAAAAAAAGGATTGGTTGCAATTACTTTACATTATCTCCACGTATTTATGGTGTTGTAATAGAATTAAAGTGCGTTGCAAAATATTGATCTATATTGCAATGAAAAATTGAATTGTTGCAATCAGGTGACAAAATTGCCACGAATTTGCTCCGTTGTCATAATGAATTAATTTTGTTGCAAAACATTGTGCTTTATTGCAATGTAAAATTAGTCGTTGATTCAAATAATGTTAATGCATGCTGGATTATATTTAAAAATTAAATAAAAATCTTTGTAGGAGTTAGATTCGAAATCTAGACTTTTAGACCAATACCTTGTAGGAGTACCATCAGGCTATGTCCAATTTTACGTACACTGGAACTACGGTTACCCTTTATACAAGACTAGTTTGTTTATGTATACAGATTGGAATTGTCTTTTTATCTCTCGTGTATCTACCCCTCCACTCCCCAAAAATCCCAATAGGCCCTCTTCTTCTTCCTCGCGAAACCATCTCGCGGGGACATGTCGCATCTGTAGTATACACTCCCTCAAAACCTTTATATAGCATTTATCAATAACAAAATTATATCTCATCATCTAGACCTCATCTTGGTATAGCATTTAACAGTAACAATACTAATATTAAGTAAACTTTTTGACAGCTAGGTAAACATTTACTAAATTACAGGATTTATGCAAAAAAATCATCGTCCGGTCCTTGGCTGGAAGAATTGACAGGTGCAATGAGTCCATCATCAATGTAGGTCTCATTCGTGTCATCTTCTTCATCAGATAAGTCATCATCATTTGGTTCTGGAATAGATTCAGCAAACGCCCTTTGAATGACATTAGCATCACCACTAACTCCTTCTATGTCTGACCTTCTCCAATTGTTCAACTCTTTTTGTGTGTTTGCCACATTCATATCCTCCACACCCACGATCAATGAGTCCATATCAATTTCTCCCTCCTCTTCTCCACCTTCTGGCATGGCGAACAAATTTCTTGGTTTCATTCTCACCACAGTGCACCAATCTAGTTTCTTTGAGCCTTTGACATAAAACACCTGCTCAACTTGTGACCCCAGAATGTAAGGATCATCTAAGTATCAAAATTTAGTTGTATCAATATCTATAATACCATATTGATCCTTGTTGTACCCTCTACTTTTCTTCTTATCGGCAGCAAGCACATCATACCAGTCACACTGAAATACGACAACTTCCTTTTGATTAGGAAAATCAAGTGCGATAATTTTTTTAATCTTGCCATACCAGTCCATATTTTCAGTATTGTCATCACCTCTCACAACAACACCACTATTTTGTGTACTTAGGTTGTTCTCAATGTTGGCAGTTCGAAACAGAAAACCATTGATGAAGCATCTATTGAAAATACGTGCCCTATGGTCTGGACCTTGAGAAAGGGCATAGATGAGATCGCTTGTTTTCCCTTCTTCGTACAGTTTGTTAATCTGTACCAAGTTTAAAATAACCTTTGTCAATATTAGGATAATTTGAATAGGCACAACAATCCAAGTAATAAATTACTAACTCACTTTACGCTCAAACCAGCCAACAAATTGCTCCTTGTGTCGCTTCTCAACATTACGTGGACTATTTTTTTTTAGTTCATCCATATGGTCCCTGGAATAAAGCAACAATAGTGTTTCAATTAGTTTTAAAAATTTATGAAAATACAATTGCAAGATATGTATGTGCCAAAAACATCTTACATAATCCATGGACTGGTCTCATCACTATTTGTTATTATATAGTGCCTCATCCGCTGCATCTCCAACATAGAAATTGACTCTACTATAAATCCTTTCTTACTATAGTCAATGTTGCCAAATATGCTTAGCCCGGAAGGTGGTTCATTCACAGCAGCACATTCATGACGCTCTGGACGATTAAGCTTAGTATCAATGTCTTTCAAAAACCGAGAACAAAATGTCATGCACTCCTCAGATATATATCCCTCGGCTATTGAGCCTTCCGGGTGTGCTTTGTTGCGCACATAGCCTTTAAGTGTTCGTAGATATTGCTCAATTGGATACATCCATCTGTAGCACACAGGTCCTCCAAGTTTAGCCTCCTCAACTAGATGAATTGGCAAATGCATCATGGTGTCAAATAAAGATGGTGGGAATATCATCTCCAGCCGACAAAGAGTTTCTCTAATCAAGGTGCTGAGATTTTCAAGTTCCTTAGCCTCTAACTCCTTTGAACAAATTGAATTGAAGAATCTACTAAGTTGAATCAATGGGATAACAACATCTTCAGGCAATATGTTGCGTACTGCTATGGGTAAAAGTTTCTGAAAGATAACATGACAGTCATGAGTTTTGAGACTAGACAGCTTACACCCTTGGATATCCACACACCTCTTGATATTAGAGGCGTAACCATCAGGCATCTTCACTCCTTCTAAAAATTTGCATAAAAATTTCTTCTCATCAACACCCAGATGGTACAATGCTGATGGCAAAGTGTACCTACCATTTTTGACTGAAGGATGTTGGTCCTCCCGTATCCCCATATGTTGCATGTCGAGCCGAGCCTTCTCACCGTCCTTTGATTTTCCTTGTAACTCTAGCAAAGTACCCAATATGCTCTCACATATATTTTTTTCAATGTGCATGACATCCAAATTATGCCGTACAAGCAACTTTTCCCAATAAGGCAGATTAAAAAAGTACTCTTCTTCCTCCAGTTGTGCCATCTAGTATCCTCGTCACGCTGCTTCCTCTTTTTCATCGTCTGACCAAATGTCACTTGCTCAAAACTTTCATACTGCTGCAACACCTGTTCACCGGTCAGTGGCACTGGAGGCTCCCTAGTTTCAACCTTGTTATTGAAACTGATCTTGTTACGGAGCCACCTGTGGCCCTTAGGCAAAAACCGGCAATGTCCCATATAGCAATGCTTCAAACCAAATTTCAACCACAAATAATCAGTATCCTTGTGGCAGTATGGACAAGCAAACTTGCCTTTTGTGCTCCATCCAGATAGCATCCCGTATGCTGGAAAATCATTAATAGTCCATAGTAGAATTGCACGCAAAGTGAAATTTTTCTTCTCCTTCGCATCCCATGTTGCAACACCATTAACCCATAGATCTTTTAGCTCATCAATCAGGGGTTGCAAATACACATCAATGCTATTTCCTGGAGATTTTGGCCCGAGTATCAACATAGACATCATCCAATATGGTTGTTTCAAACACAACCAGGGAGGCAAATTGTAAGGGATTAAGATAACCGGCCATGTAGTGTAGGTAACATTCAACATCCCAAATGGATTGAAACCATCAGATGCAAGACCAAGCCTAACATTGTGAGGATCCTTCGCAAATTCCTTGTAGTCATTATCCACATGCTTCCATGCAGGGGAGTCTGCAGGGTGACGCATTTTTTCATCGCGGACCAATCCTTCCTTATGCCACCGCATATAAGAGGATGTGGTCTCTCTCATATATAACCTTTGCAGACATGGAATAAGTGGGAAATAGCGTAAAATCTTACGTGGAAAACGCTTCTTGCCTGCACCAGTACCACTCCCTTCATCATTTTCACCTGCAGCTGCCATTTTCCACCTAGATTCATCACAGATTGGACATGAATTCATTTTAGCATAACCTTTCCTGAATAACACACAGTCATTCACACATGCGTGGATCTTCTGGTAGTCGAGGCCAAGATCTCGAACAACCTTTTGTACTTTATCCAATGTGTTTGGAATACAATGTCCTTCTGGAAGCACAAGTGAGAACAGCTGAGTTATGGCCTCTAAAGCACTGTTGGAGAGACCATACATGCACTTTATCTGAAATAACCTGACAATGAAAGATACCTTTGTAGCCTCCTTGCAACCTGGATAGAGTTCCTTCTGTGCCTCTTCCAATGATTTAATGAAATTCTTAGCACGATCATTTGGCTCTTCATTATTAGAACCTATGATGTCTCCATGTATAGCACCTCGTATTAATGTGGAAACCAGATCATTGATAGAAGCACTATCACCTGTCACACCTTGACTGTCAAATTCTTCATGATCAAAATCTTCACCATTAGCTTCTCCTTGTATGAAACTCTCATCAAAACCTCTGAAAAACAAATGACTTTGGACCTCAGATTGTGTTCTATACGACATGCAACGACATCTTGAACATGGACAGGGTGCAGTCTCCCCTTGGGAGGTGCCTTCAAATGTTAAATCCATGAAATCCTTGAATCCTTTCTGCCACTCAATTGTTGACTTATCCATGCGCATCCAACTCGTATCAACTGACATAATTGATACAAGCACTACTAAGAAAAAAGCATCCAACTGACCACTGCAAAAAATCAACCACAAAACATGCACCCATATTAAAAATATGAAATCACCATACTCTTCAGTTCTAAAACCTTAGCTTGTAATCATGATAGTCAAATTTAAATATGAATCTGTCCACATATTATTAACATTTGCATACAGTAATATAACTATTAAATGTACAAAGAAAAATTGAGTACTTGTCAATATTATTGCAATCCATGTCAGCTCAGATTGGGATGGGAGAGGTCTAGCTACTGGATGCATAATCGGAATTGGAGATGGCTGGTGGATGGGGATGGGACCAATTGGTTCACGTTCCATGCATGAAAACCATAAATTAATCATGCACTTGAATATAACGCCATGCATGGAGAACTGTAGGGTTTTGAATCATGGTATACCTGATCTTGATGAACCACGTGCAGATCAGAGAAACTATCCCTTGCAGAATGCGTGGCTTGCGGCGTCCCCGGCCGATCGTCCGGCGTCCTAGCCTGCTCGCCTGCGATCAGCTGGGCAACAGGATCATCCAACAGGGGGTAAGGCGACAAGAGGTGAGGGCGAGTCTCGGCGAAGATACGTGATGGCGGCGGTGGCTGTGGAGGCGTTTGCTTGCTACACGTATAGGAGATGGGCCGGGCTGGGGAAGGGGCGCTTGTTCCCTCCAACATTGCCTATAATTAGTATAGTATATGTCATATGGACAAATTCACATCAGTCACGCAATGGTTTGCTTGGTCACGTTTGGGGTGACAGGTTGGAGGTTCGATACCTTAAAATTAATATTTTCTAATTAGCTTTCTTTTTTGCAAAATAACATGGCCAACATATTTCAGCTTTGATTTCCTATGTTTTCGTACCAAACATATTACCAATATATCCATCTATAAAATTAATACATATCTACATAATCACCAAAGATGCATCCTTAATTAGATACTACAATCGTAATGTTCTTCTTGGAACCAATGTGTCACTTGTAGTGTCTTGTTCCTCTAATCAACAGAGATGTTGATCACTTAGTATCGATCTTTACTCACACACACGTGCACTTTGAGTCCAAATCCAAAAAAAAACGTACACACACGTATTGAACATGTTTTTTAAATTTTCATTTTTTTGGCCAACAAGAGTACCAATATATTTCTGCTTTTATTTGCCATATTTTTATGCCAATATCTAAGATCCATCCTTAATTTGTACATCCTCAATGCTGTTATTCAACTAATTAAGAATTCGATCATGCGTATGTTGAATCGATCATTACTTTGTACATTACTCGTCTCTTTCTTCTAATGAGTGAGTTTGTAGATCGTACCGTGGCCATGCTCGTATCATAGATGCATATTGTCTAACATGGCCGCATCATAGATGTTATCATCTAACATGGCCATGCTCGCCACGGTGGTCGGCGTGGTGGCCGTGGTGACCGGTCGTGATCGGCGTGGTGGCCGTGCTCACCACGGTGGTCGGCGTGGTGGCTGCGGTGGCCGGCATGGTCGGCATGGTGGCTGTGCTCGCCACGGTGGTCGGCATGGTCCCCACGGTGGTCATGGTCGGCATGGTTGCCGTGCTCACGTACGGTGGTCATCGTGGTCACCGCGGTGTTCGGCGTGGTCATCGCGGTGGTCGGCATGGTGGCCATGCTCGCCACGGTGGCCGGCCGTGATCGGTGTGGTGGCCGTGCTCACAACGGTGGTCATGGTCGGCATGGTTGCCGTCCTCACATACGGTGTCGTCGTGGTCGCCGCGGTGTCCGGCGTGGTCATCGCGGTGGTCGGCGTGGTGGCCGGCCGTGATTGGCGTGGTGGCCGGGCTTGCCACGGTGGCCGGCCGTGATCGGCGTGGTGGTCGTGCTAGCCACGGTGAGCGGCCGTGATCGGCGTGGTGGCCGCGGTGTTCAGCGTGGTCATCGCGATGGTCGGCATGGTCATGTCATCATAGCTCTTGACCTTCCTCGTATCTTAACCTTCCTCGTATCTTATTTCAATTGAGCGTGACAAAATTTTAAACGTGCATGGCATCAAGCACTCAATTTAAACGTGCACACTTTGAGTCCAAAAAAAAACGTACACCCACATGCATACAAACTAACAAGACGCATGCACCTAAACGCTGTTTTCAATTCCCTCCAAGTCACGGCTCCCCCCACCCCACCAGCCTGCCCAAAAATTTCCCACATCAAAGTTGAAAACCAACTCTAATAGATAAGGAAACCCTACCCCTAAACTGGCGCACGTCTCCAATCTCATCCATCGGCCTTCCCAGGCGGCGGTTCTGCGAGCACCTCATTCTCCATCACCATGTCGACGTCTCCTACCGCGCTGCCCTCCCCTGGTGTCGATGACGAAGATCTCTGCACCAACGACGGCGGTCATCCAACTTCACAAGTACAACAACTCGTTGATGTGCAGCCGGGGTTGTATAATCTTCCCCCACTGGGTAACGTATCTTCCTCTTCGTCTTTCTTGTTCTGTATTAGAACGCATCTACTTGCCAATGATTAGTCCCTCCTGTTAGTGCACCTAAGGGCTTACTAGTAATCAATCTTCCTGCTCAATCAATCTAGGGTTTTTCATTACTACAACTAGATTCATCTTGGTGCCCCCTAGTATTTTTTAATGGAATAAGAGGGGCACGCCTGTACTGCAAGCCCCCTAGTAATCCTTGTGTTCTAAATCATATCCTTGGGCTTCACAACTCAGCCAGCTAAGACAAAATATTCTAGTAAGCTTTATCTTAACTTGATGAAAAAGATCATGTTAATTAATTGACTCTTTTCTTTTAATATTTTTGTTAGGATGACTGGTGAGACGTGGACTCTAGCATTCCAGTGCAAGGGGGCACCCCGAGAAAAAGAATTCATCACAGTCAATATTGATAGGGATGATATCTCATTCTACAACTTGCTTTGTATGAAATCAAAATTTGGGTACGCTGATAGGGACTACTTATACTACAAGAAGCGATGTGGCAGGGACATAGCAAATCTTGAGATGATTGATTATGAAGATCAAGCATTATCAATGATTGAAACAAATGAGAACGAGATGAAAGTCAGACTAGTACTGTCAAGGGATGAACCTAGAGAGCAGCAGGTCACCATAACACCCCTGAAACGATCGAGGGATCAGCCTAATACTGATCAATCAGCTACAGATCCACCAATTGATGCATACAAGGTTTGGCTTCATAATCTGCAAAGCGATGAACCAGACACGGGTTAGTTAAAGTGTTGCACCCAACATAATAAATATAGCCAATTTTTTTTCATTATCCACTTCACTGATATATCCATGATGACTTGTAGAATTCCATGATGACTATAGGGATGGGACGATCAAAACATATAAGGAATGCTTGAGGCTGCAAGGAGATCTTCCAATAATTTGTAATTTACTTTTATCCACTGAAAATTCAGATATTCTCAACTTTGCTACTCTTACATACCTTGCTGATGGTTACCTCTGATGCAGTAATATTTTTGGATCAGCATACGAATGATGAACAAGAAAGTCATGATAGTAGCCCAACACCTCCCATCCCATGCTAGGCGTCAAAAGCCTAAGCAAAATGGTGTGTTTTGCATCACAAAATTAATATTATTTGTTCATATCTGCACAATGTGTTCAATTACTTAAATATTCATGGTTTCCTTTGAGGAGCTTCTCAAGGTCCCAAGAAAGTTGGATGTGGTACCCTAAAAGGATTATCGGCTGCCCACAAGAGGATAAAGGGTGGCTTCCAGAAGCTGCAAATTGAATTTTCAGCAAGGCTCGGTGGTCCCATCGGTCCAAACACCCGCTCATTTGTGGATGAAGTGGTAATGTTTACAAGGAAAAGGGCACCACTTATTGGAGTGAAAAGGTGGAAAGAAATAAAGGAAAATGTTAAAAATTCTATAGCATCCGACGTACTTGTAAGTACAATCAATCTTTGTTTTGTAACCATCTAAACTTTGTAATTACCAAAGAGCTCATGTTTTCTTTGTGTTCTATCTTCCAACAGAATAGGTGGGACCTACTAAATACTGAAAATGCAAAGGAAAAGATATGGGACATTGCCAAAGAACAGTACAAGGGATGGCGGTCAACACTCAGTTCTACATATAGAGCATACGATAGTTATTGTGATAGAATGGCAAACAAGCCTGAAGATGTAGATATTGTTGAGTGGCACTACTTGATCTTGTATTTTGGAACTGAAGCATTCCAGGTTCTTTAGATATGGCTTTGTTTTCCCAATTGCACTTGCTAACTGTATTCGTTCACTGCCCATGCAATTCAATTTGTACTGATTTTTTTGCAGAAAGTTAGCAGCCAAAACTCCAAAAACCGCAAGGAACAAAAGACAAAGCATCTGATGGGATCCAAACCATTCTCACAATATAGCTATGAGCAGGTAATAATATCATAAAATCATTTCTTCTTTTCTTCAATGATGAAAAATTCATATGATGCATTCTTGTCATCTTAGAGAGACGCAGAAACTGGAGAAGAGCCAAACGATATATCTCTTTGGATGAAAACTCACACGAAGAATGGTGAATGGTCAAACAGTGCATCTAAGGATGTCTATGTGAGTACTGATTTTTCAATACTCACTAAATGATTCAGAATCCTGTACTACAGTACTTATCTGTACGTTAATACAATTTTCATACTACACTTAGTATCATGCTGCAGAAAAAATTGCAGAAAAAGAATGTGGCTCCGAAAGAGCCTTCCTTACACCAGAAGAGGAAGACATTGTTTTTCAGTCCACTTACAAGCAAAGCACAGGTTGCAAAACATCCAAAATTCATGGTTATGGATACATGGCAAAAGTTCCAACAAGGAGTCAACTGATGGCTGCTAAATTGGAAGAGCAAGCACGTGCTTCAGCTGCAGCTGAACAAAAAAATATTGAGGTCCAAGGAGAGGTAGAAAAGTTAAAACACAAAGTTGCAAATCTAGAAGCTGAAAGGGAAATGATCATTGAAGAAAGTAAGCGGCAGATTCAACACGAGGAGGAGAAGAAGAGAGAGGTATTTAAAGAAGCACTTAGAGAAGAACTTAGGCAAGAAATGCTTTCTATGCTAGCTGAACAGAAAAAAGAAGAATTGCAGCAGGTAATAACTTCCATATTTGCTTACATTCATGAACAATTTGTACATTGTATATGATTCTTAACTTTGATCCTTAATTTTTATATGCAGACTAACCCACACAGCATCCTCCACCCAGAAACGGCAAATGGGCCAGCAATCGGTGACAAAGGCCGCAACACTCGGGCATCTGCTGTTAACCGAAGCCTTTTCCAAACTAACAATATGAATACTTTTATTTCTCCACTACAAGTAAGGGCTTCTGCTACTAAAACACGTTCACGGACAAGGAATGACTCGGTAACAGTACAAACAAGTTGGAAAAATCTTATTTGGACTTTATTTCTATCCATGTTAATCTTGTATGATATTATATATGATTGCCTATTCACTTTAGACTCAAATATGATGTGGAATCTTGCACTCATGTAGTTTTTTTGTTAGGATTGGAAAAGAAGTGAATACCATCTTATCAATTCTGCTTCAAAATTGTTTTACATGGATATATTGATCCTGTTGCCCTGCTCTTCATGTGTTAATTATCTTGTTCTGTGGTAGAGTTCAATAATGTACACTATCTTACTTTAGTTCAATCTCATTTCAACAGGAGGATAAAATCTGAGGTGGAGAGGTCTGGCTTAGGACATGCGTGCTCAAATGAATCAAGAAAACAAAATCAGAACCAACACAATTGAAGATATTGTTGAGTTTCCATAACATTCTTCTAGAATAGGGCCCCTGTTACCTGGATATACAAACATTTACATATGGATTGTCACGTGCTACGATGAATCAGTGCTTACTCTTTTTCAAATACTTTGAAAGCTTTATGGCATGCATATGATTCATTATTTTTGTCAATGCCACCCATATTACAACGAAATCTTTGAGTGGCCTTAGAGCTTATTTCCACCGAATATTAGAATTGCAATAATAGAGACATTTGCAATGATATATTTGCAAGGCAAACGGGGTTAGTGCAATACACTATTTGCCACACAATAGAGCCAATCCCCATGAATTCTTATGCATGGCAATATACCCAATCGCAACAAAATAATTATGAGGCAATATAACCAATTGCAACGAAATAATTTGGAGGCAACATGCGCACAATTGCCACAAATAATTTTGGTGGCAAATTATGCAATTGCCACAAAATCTTTACGTGGCAATATAAACTTTTGCCACCAAATAATTACGTGGCAAATAAAAGAACATGTTGCCACAACATCTTATCGTAGGAGTAGAGTCTTTTGCAACTAAATCTAATGTTGCAATACAACAATGATGGTGGTGGTAATAGAACCAATGGCCACGTTGTTGACCATTGCGAGAAATGGCTAATGCAACACATAAATAGGTGGCAATAAATAATATTGCCTCGACTTTGGTCATTGCAAAACCTACAATTGCAACGCATAAATCCGTGGCAAAACCTACTATTGCCTCGACTTCTGTCATTGCAAAATGTATCAAATGCAATGCATCATTGCGTGGCAAAAACCATATTTATTGCAACAAAATAAAAAAATGTGGCCCAAAGTTTTAACCACGCAACTTGTGGCAGAACCAACTTGAATTATACCGGCTCAAGTACGTGAGTCCATTCCTGAGGGCTCCAACGTGCTTCAAACGGTATAATCCCTTGGCCTGTCGGGTAATGTCCCGATAAACCACCGAATACAGGATCAATAAGGTTACCTCACACGAAGGTGAGTCCAGAGATACAGTCACCATCATATTTTACATCACAGAGAGTTACGTTACAAGAGTTTCCAACAATAGTGCAAAGTTTCAAATTTAGAGAAAACATTACAAACTGTTAAAGTTATGGTTTTTAGCAGCAGAAAACATACGCGACGATTCACAACACGCCATCAAGACGGATGTCATGCTAAGCCCGGGCACGACATCACTCGGCGTCATCAGGGTTGGCCGGGGACGTATCCCATTCCAAGGACCAACCATCTGGAAGAGCATCGGGCCAAGACAGGGGAAGAGTAGGGTCTTCAAGACTTTACCTGAAAAACATATAACTAGCAAGGCTGAGTATACTAATACTCAGCAAGGCTTACCCGGGTTTGAGTATATTTTAGCCCATAACTAGACTCATGAAGGCATTTCAAGGGTTCTGGGTTTATTTTCAGCCGAAAAGCAACAAAGAGTATAATCTACTTTCAAGTTTTAGCTTTCAGATTCTAACTGGATTAGCCATTCTAGGTAAGCACCTATACTAAACAAGTAAGGTAGAGCTTATCATTCATCAAGATTATTCCATCAATAATTACACTTTTTACTCGATGTGGCAGAAGGGATAAGCAGTCTCATTCATCGTGAGAGGCGGACGATTCCTGAATCGAAATTCAACCTTGCAAGGTAAACCTAACACACACGCTTGGAATACCAACAGGGCATTCCGAAGCAACCGTTTGCCTTTCATTCCGGATCGTGGATCAGGTCCACCACAAGCGACTGTAGGACCGTACGCACACCCAATGTGTGCAGGACATACGTCTGTAGCGCGACTACAAAACCCGTATTCCTGTCTGCCATGCAGAACGTACTCCCGCACGTCGGTGCGTGAGAAAAACCAAATTACGAGTGGTGGGAGGTATGTCCACTTGCCGGGCCGATTGGTTACTAGGCTTACCGCTTACCATATTTCGCGGTATGTGGTTACTACTTTCAAACGCTTAGCCACCACTACCACACATATCGACCTTAACATCTTTTAACAAAACAGACAGGGTAAAACCTCAGGTCATGATACAGCACATGACCCTGTCTGTCATCCTTATAGTGATTGCAGAAATGTAAACATGCAACTCATATATCGCGCGAGTGATAGGAAATCACTCGACTTCTACCGGCCCTATTTAGCAGAGCATCTAAGCGATAAGGACTCAGGTACAATCATTGGATTCCTAAGATCTTATGCAACTAGGGTTTCATTTCAACTCCTAGACGTAATGCAAGATATATAATATAATAATGGAATTGTAATAGATTGAAATACTGGGATATGCACCGGGGCTTGCCTTTATTGGTGGGGCTGAAGTCAGTAAAGTTAAGATCTTCCGAACTTTGGTTCGGGGCTTGCGATATTCCTTGGTGACGTTCATTTGGTCTTCAGGAACATCCTCCACAGACTTCTGGGAGATCTTGTAGGTACCGTTTGCGGAAGTAGTCGTATCTACATGCAATGCGACATTACATACAAAGTGTGCACATAAAACTATCTTACTTCACAATAAAGTTGCAATCCAACACTCATTTAACATACTACTCACATAACAATCAAAAAGGATCTAAATTAAACTTAGATAGAGCTTTAGTGAAACAACTAATTAATTGAAGACTACAGCAGAGTCGATTGGAAACAACAGGGGTTTAGCCGATAGAAAGGTGCATCGGTTCCCTAATTGATCGATGAAAGCATCGATTACATTAGGAGAGGGATGATTCCTAAAGCAGTTGTGTCTTAATTGAGATGTGCTTAAGTATTATCCTGGGTAACTAGGTGTGGTTGTATCGGCTTGATTACGTCAACACAACAATTGAGTGACGTACAGCGGATTGGAGTGTGATTGAGGGTATGTGACTGATAGATATATAGCCGATCTCTCAGTCAATAAATCGGCTGATAGAAGTGTGTGGATAAGGATGGAAAAACTAAAGATTTATCGGCTCTATTTGACCGATATGGAGAGCAACTAAAATTGGCTTGGATCGGCCGATGGCAAGAATCCTAAGATTGTGTATACACCTTTGATATATCAACTATATGCAGCCGATGTAGGACAGAACAAAAGAACTGTATCGGCAGTAGCTGATACTAGAAAGGTAATAACCGTATCAGCTAACCAGCCGATGGTAGAAGTATCGACTGACAGCTGTTACACAGGAACATCATAGACTCAAGGAAACGGATGCTTAGCGGCTGAGCTAATAGCCGCCACTGAAGCATAGCTACAGAGATGTATTAGCTAAGCAGCAAATACACCTGAAATAACAAGGATCTTTATACGGAAAGGACATTAAGAAGACCGCAATCAAGACTAGAATAACATCTTGATGGCAGGGATATGAGTACTCGTGTGATAGGATTAACTAAATATCACACATCCCTACTGGAGACATACATCCTATGATTAACCCTTTAGCTACAACACATGCATACAATATAAGGTACAAATAAAGCACTCATTCCCTAATATTTAACCTAGATCACAAATCAAGATTTTCAATTCAAGAGCACAACATAAACTTGTAGAGGTTCACTGATTTGAAATAAAGAAAGCCTTAGAAATTTTACAAAGAACACTGTAGAACTTTTTAAATCGAAGCAATTAAGTCCCTAGTCGGGGAAAACAGAGAATAAGAAGATAACGACGATGTTCCGGCAAAAGGGGTCGCCGGTATTAGGAAGATTCAGTGAATCAGGGCAAACCTTGGGGTAGCCTTGGTTGTGGAGAAGAACAGGTGGAAAGTGAGTTCCTGCGGTCAACAGAATCAGTGATGACAAGAGCTCGACGGTGACGAGGTTCTGTGAGTGACGAAGAAGCTTGCCGGGAATTGCAGTGGGTGAAGAATGGCCGGAGGGGTATTCCTCACGGTGATCCGTGGCGATGATAGCCGATGTTGCCACGGCGATGATGTTCTGGTATTCAGGGATTGAAGAGACTCGAGGAGGAGATCCAGGAGTTTCCTCGAGGTGTTGTGGTCTTACTTGATCGATCGGCGAGGAATAGGAGTTGCTGGATGTCGTGGACTCATGGAAGAAGCCGATAGGGCCGGATTGGTTCGCTATGCTGACTCCTCTGCGAACCTCAGGGTTTCCTTGCTCACGGCTAAGCCTTCTCTGCTCACGCACATGTGCCGCTGAAGCATGGCCGGCACACCCGCGTAGCTTCTTGCAGGACCGCCGCGCTAGGTTGCATCTCCTGCACACTGTTCCTGTACTGCTCTCACACCACTGGCCCTTAACCTGCTCGCGCGTGGCCCGTTGCCTTGCATGCGCACACACCTGCGGAATCGAGCCGAGCCGGCCACCGGTAGAACACTCTCGCTCGCATCCGCGAACGTGCTAGTCCAAATCCGTTCGGACCTTTGCCTTCGCTTCGCCGCCTTTCCTTCCGGCTCGCCGCACCATAACCGCTACCTCGCCTCCGCAATGATAAAGGGAGCTCACCGTGCGTGGCTCCTCCAAGCTCGTCGCATCCGGTCGCCGCCCCGCACATCATGGCTCTGCACGTCATCGCCCTGCACGGTTACTCTTCTTCTTCCTGTTGCCGGACATGCACTCGCCTCGGCCTTGCCGTGCCTCAGCTCCATCCGTGCACGCCTGCACCGCTACTCCGTGCGCTTCTTGCTGTTGGACCCGCGCCCTGGGCTCGCCTGCCCACACCTGTGCCGCCACCTCCGTGGCCTGCGTCGACCACCACCTGGTCTCCCCACGCACGCGTGCCTGCGCGTCGTCGCTGCTTGCCACGGGGAAAGAAGTTCTGGGCGCTGCCGTCTCCAGCTGACCCTCCCAAACCGACCCTTCCGCAGCGCGAGGTCTGCCGGCGCCGTAGCTCCACCCGCGCGCACGCCAGCCACTTGCCTCCACCCAAACCCGTTCTGCTCCGCCAACCGCCCAGCGCCAGTCCTGCCAGCGCCCGCACCAGCGCCGAGCCGTGCTGCTCGTCCTAGCGTGCTGGTCCTCCCGCGCACGCCCACTCCGGCGTTGCCGTGCGCTTGCGTTGAGCTGAGCCGCCGCTGCTCGCGCTAGCACCCGCCTGCCGCCTAGAACCCACTGCTGCTTGCTCGGGCCGTAGTCCTCCTGCGCGAGCACCTGCTCACACGGCACCTGAGCCGCCGCCAGCCACCCGAGCCCGGCGCTCACGCACGCCGCGCGCTGCTCCCGCGCTGCCAGCGCCGCCTCGGGCTCACCCGCGCCACGCGCGCTGCCTGGGGCCGCGCCGCTCTGTCCCCGCTTGAGCCACCGCCTGGGCCGCGCCCTGCGCCCGCCCCGCGAGCCGGCCGAGCGCCCGCCGCCCGCGCGCAGCTCCCGAGCCGCCGCGCCGGCTCGCGCGCACCAGCACGCGCTGCGCCCGCTCGTGCGCTCACGCCGCCTGCCGCGAGCCCCAGCCGAGCCGCTCTGCCGCTGCACCCGCGAGGGAAGAAACCCCCCAGGGCGCCGCCGGTCCTGCAGCCGAACCGAGGGAGGGAAGAAGGAAAGGGAGCGCTGCCCATGGGAAAAGAAAGGAGACGCCAGTGAAGAGATAAGGCAGAGAGAGAAGAAGAACAGGGAAGAAAGGGAATTAGAACTTTCCAAGGACTTATGCGCAATTTTAGAAAACTCCAGGGGCCTTTCTGTAAAACATAATTTTCTCATCAATCTAAAACCCTAATGAAGAAATGCCCAAAATGAAAGTTGGAGAGTTTTTTAAACTCTACAACATTACTTTAGGGCTGAAGTTCAAAAACTCAAAACTTACATCTTTACACGTGAAGTTTTGAACAAAAGTTGGATTTGAATTACTCTTCTCTAAAAGTGTAACTTTATAAAATTTAGGACCTAAATGCAAGCATTTATGACACGTCATGATCACGGGATAGACTCGTCATAATGATTGGATAGACATGTCATGATGACTTGCACTTTTTACACTTTAGTCCTGAGTAATTTTGAAAGTTACTTTTGTAAATCAAATACTTGCACAAAAGGACTTATACTTTTATAAAATTACATAAACACCCTTATCTTTACCATTTTACCCAAAACTTTTACACACCTCAACACACACATTTCAAATACAACTTTCAAATAAACATACATTTTTACAAGGGATAATGTGACACTCTAGGTGTCAAATTGTACCATAATATGTATGAAATGTAATGCATGTGTTGATATGTATAAGATTGGATGTAATTGTAGCAATGAGACCCTATGTGTAATTTTATAAAAATACGAGTCCTTTTGTGAAAAATACATGAGTTACAAAAGTAATTTTCAAAAGTTACTAGGGGCCAAATTATAAGAATGCAAGTCATCATGACTTATCTGAAAACTTGCATTAAGGCCCAAAATTATGTGGGTAATTATGTAGCAAAGATAAAATCTTATAAAACTTAAAATTTGTCCAAAGTTTCAAAATAAAGATGCATACTTTGAGTTTTTGAAATCAAACCCTAAAGCAAAGTTGTAGAGTTTGAAAAGTTGTACAACTTTCATTTTGGTCATTTCTCCATTTGAGCCCTGTATCAGTGGGAAATTTAGTTTTACTTTCAGGCCCTTGAAGTTTTTGCAAATTACAAACAGGTCCTTGGCGCTCTCCCACTCATCTTCTACCTCTGGCTGCTTCCTCTGTTTCTCTGTATCAGCACGCCGCCGCCGTCCTTCTTTATTTCCGGCCGTCAGAGCAGCCCCCCCTCGCCCCCTCTCCACCCCAGGCGCCGCCTTATCCTATCCTTAACCCTATCCTCTGGTTCCCTCGCCCAATACCGTGCCGCCACACCCCTGCCGTCGCCTGCCCGTGCAGTGCGCCGCCAGTACTGCCCCCCCCATGCCGCCGTGGTTCTCGGCTCTGCGCCCCTCCCTCATCTTCTCTTCTCTATAAATAGCAGCACTGAGACCTCCTGAAGCTGACCCCCCACTCCCTGGCGCCTCCCCCTCGCCGGAGCTCTGCTCCCAGCGCCGCCCCCGCCGCCGCCCTACTGCTCCTGCCGGCGACCCACTTCCCGGTCTCCCCAAGCCCGGCCGAGTCCCCAAACGAGTATGACGCGGTTCCCTCTTGCTCCCCATCCCTTTTCCCTTGAGGATTCACCACCCCATCGCCGGATTTAGGAGAGGAACAGAGCTTGCTCCGGCCATCTATGGCAGGAGGACCCAATTGCGAAATCTGAATTCTTTCCAAGGGTCTAAACAGAAGTTTTCAGCCCTTTCAACCTTTCCAATGTGCTGAGCTTGGAAAACTCCTAGAAAATCGTAGAAAATTCAAAAAAATATGAAACCAGTTGCATGTGAATCTCCATTTCAAATTCTATCACTTTTGTTTTATGACCATGCTGTGAAAATGGATGGTTTGTACTGTATTTAGAATAGAAGAGAATGGATGATTGTTATTTCATGTGAGTGCTATTTTTGACTTGCAAATTCAATAGAGAATTATAGAAAATTCCAAAAATTACAAAACCCGTTTTGTTTGAAACTAGGTTTTGAACTCTATAACTTCCATTAAATGAGTTTGACTTGAAACCAAATATTTTTGAACCTATATTGAATCTAAGACATGAAAATGTAATATCTTATCCATAATTCCAATTTTTACCCTATAAGGTTAACTTTGTGATCATGATTTTTGATATACAAATTTCTATAAGACATATAAAGTGATATAAAATCTTCAAATCTAAACTCATAATATAATATAAGTTCTTTTAAGATAACCATCTTGAATTATCTTAAGCAAAAATTTGCTAAGCATACCTTTTAAACTTTAATCAATTAAATCTCTTAATCATGAATTATAAAGTAATCTATTTGTTTTAAATATTCAAAATCTTATAACATTCTTTACTCAAAAAGTTTAAATTCAAATCTAAATTTGAATTTAATTCTAATTGAGGTTTTAATATTTATCTTGGATTAATTCAACTTATTTATAATACAATCAACTAAATCTTTTCAGGAAAGCTTATCTAATTAGATCTTTTAATCAAAATCTTTTAAATACACAATAAGCTGTGTTTAAGTTTTCGAAACTTTATAACTCTAATTACTTAGGGTTCACATTCAAATTTGAATTTAATTTAAACTTGAATACTTAATTTCTATTTTCAATTAAAGTAATGCTTTAGTCATGGGCTAATACTTATGATTCAAGGCTTAGATTCCTTTTTATGCCATGAGTGCTTGAGTGTTAACCTATTGGATTGCAGCTAATCTTTGAAATATAACTTGTGTCCTTCTTGTTGTTTAGTCTTATGTAAAAATTTTCAAGTCTTTTCCTGCTCTTTAGCTATGGAATTTAAGTGTCTTGTGTTGTAGTTGATGAAATGTTTGTTTGTAGATTTTAATCTTGCTAGGACCTTTTCTGTAAAATCAGCACACCCCGGCCTTTATCGATCACATACCTTTAGGATACACTTATCGACTACACACCTATCGGCTAGGTACTCTGTCGGATTAAAATGTAAATCGGCTATGTGTGAACCTTTGTTAAACAGCCGATTTATCTGAGTTTTCACACTAGATCTTAGGATTCTTGCTTTCGGCTAATCCAAGCTGATTTTAGTTGTTTTCCATATAGGTCAATTGTGTCCGATCAAATCTTAATTTTCTCATCTTTACCGGCACACTTCTACCTGCCGATTTGTCGGCTAAGAAGTCGGTCACGTACAACCCATCAGCTATACACCTATCGGCCACATTCTCGTTAGACTAGTTTCGCACTTGTGGTCTCACCAACCTAGTTTAATATTAGTGTTCTGTTACACCC
Source organism: Panicum hallii (assembly GCF_002211085.1). Taxonomy (NCBI): domain Eukaryota; kingdom Viridiplantae; phylum Streptophyta; class Magnoliopsida; order Poales; family Poaceae; genus Panicum; species Panicum hallii. The sequence continues at coordinate 11,029,811 of NC_038047.1, read as the reverse complement.
TAATTCTTGAAATAGGTCTAACTTAACTAACCCTATCGGCTGTACGGCACTCAATTGTTGTGTTGACGTAATCCAGCCGATGCAACCACACCTAGTTATCTAGGGTAACACTTAAGCACATCTCAGTCAAGACTCAACTGCTTTAAGAAACACCCCCTTTGCCAAAGTAATCGATATTTTCATCGATCAATTGGGAAACCGATGCACCTATCCATCGGCTACACAGTCCAAAGTATACCACCCTAGATCAGTAAGATAGCACAATAGACACGCCTCTCGGCTAAACCTGATGCATCCTCATCGGTTATAGCCAAGACCTTTACACTAACCAATTAGATAACCAAACATGCTACCCAATGAAGTTAAAATAAATGTTTAGGGTAACCCACCTTGTTGCTTAACGTAACTAGTTACTTTGGTTGATACCCGATAAATGACTGCCCAGTACAGGGTAGTTAGGTTGTTTGTCGAAATGTAATGTTCTTTTATTTGAATTGCAACGTTATCGTGAATTGAAATGAAAATGTATGCATCCATTGAACTCCATCTTGCATATCATGTAGACTCGATCTCCTCCGCCGACGGAAATTATCAGCTAATCCCGGAACCAAAAGGAGGTTATTCTGAAGATCCCGAGGACTTCGTCAGGGAATTCTCGGAAGGCCCGAACCAAAGTTCGGACGTTATTAACTTGACTAACCCTAGCCCCACCAGTAAAGGCAAGCCCCGGACATATCCCACTATTTTATTTACACTGCAATCTATATCTATCTATATTGTATCTTGCATTAAGTCTAGGAGTTGGAATGAAACCTTAGATGCATGAATCCTAGGAATCCAATGTAATGCTCCCGAGTCCTTATCGGATAGATGCTCCGCTAAATAGGACCGGTAGAAGTCGGGTGATTTCCTGTCACTCGCGCGATATAGGGGTTGTAATGTTTACATTCCTGTTCTCACTATAAGGATGCCGGACGGGAGTTTTGTGCGGTATCATGGTTGAGGTGATACCCGTCTGTGTTGTTGAATTGGATAAGGCCGCGGGGTGTGTTAGCGGTGGTTAAGCATTTGAAAGTACTAACCACATACCGCGAAATATGGTAAGCGGTAAGCCTAGTAGCCAATCGGCCCGAGGAGTGGACATACCTCCCACCACTCGATTTGCTTCTTTTGGTTACTTATGTTCGACTGAGGAAATACGTGTTGCAAGGGCAACCAGGAATACGGGTTTTGTAGTCGCGCTACAGACGTATGTCCTGCACACATTGGGTGTGCGTATGTTCCTGCAGTCGCTTGTGGTGGATCTGATCCACGAGTCGGAATGAAAGGCAAACGGTTGCTTCGGAACTATCGTTGGATATTCCAAGCGTGTGGGTTAGGTTTACCTTGCAAGGTTAAATTCGATTCAGAATCGTCCGCCTCTCACGAAGATTGAGACTGCTTAATCCCTTTATCACACAGAGTAACAAGAGCACTTATATGATAAGTAATACTGATGGTTGAGATAAAGAGCTCTACCTTGCTTGCTTAGCTATAAGTGCTTATCTAGAATGGATAATCACATAGAACTTGGAAGCTAAAAGTTGAACATAAGGATCTACTCTTAGATGTTTTTCAGCTGAAACCAAACCCAGAACCTTTACAATGCCTTCATAAGTCTAATTATGGGCTAAAGTATACCCAACCCCGGGTAAGCCTTGCTGAGTATTAGTATACTCAGCCTTGCTAGATATATGTTTTGCAGGTAATATCTTGAAGACCCTACTCTTCCCTTGCCTTGGCCCTGTGCTCTTCCAGAAGATTGGTCCGTGGAATGGGATTCGTCCTCGGCCAGCACTGGTGATATCGAGTGATGTCGTGCTCGGGCTTAGCATGATATCCGTCTTGACAACGTGCTGTAGATCATCGCGTATGTTTTCCGCTGCCAAAAGCCAAAACTTCAACAGTTTATATTGTTTTCCCTAAGTTTGAAATTTTGTGCTACTTTTGGAAACTCTTGTAATGTAATTCCCTGTGATGTAAAATACGATGGTGATTGTATCTCTGGACTCACCTTCGTGTGAGGTAACCTTATTTGATCCTGTGTATCGGTGGTTTATCGGGACGTTACCCGACAGGCCAAGGGATTATACCGTTTGAAGCACGTTGGAGCCCTCGGAAGTGGACTCGCGTACTTGAGCCGGTATAATTCAGGTTGGTTCTGCCACAGCTGGTATCAGAGCTATAAGGTTACCCTGGAGATACATTTTACCTTAAAAATGTTTTCAGTATAAAAGTTTGACCAACAAAACGTTTGCCAAAGCTGCGCTGGATTCGTTAAAGATTATGTATAGTACGTAAAGCCCTAGGGTAATGTTTATAAGGGAAATAGAGGTGGCTATATATATATATAACCCTAACTACCAGCATTACTTTTCTGTCAAAACTTAAATTCATGCACAACCCAACCTTACTTTCTGTAACGACATCTTCGATCGTGAGGTAAGAAGGTAAGGATCCTCAGCCAACTGAGGGAGCTTGGCCTTCCCGTCGGTGATGCGAACCGAATGCTGTTTCTCAAGCAGTGGCCTACTTGAGATGCTGCCAATGTACCAACCTCGGTTGACTACATTGGGAGTATATGGTTCGGCGCAGGATATGGCGATCGCTGTTCATATCCCCGCATTTTGCGGTACCCCCGTGAATACGTTATCTTGATAACGTATGCTAACGTTGTCTGTACGGCGGTAATTGTACAGATGCTGTTTCTATAGTGAACAGTAATGATTGGGGACGCTTTCATGACATGCTGGCATGAAAGGTTCATTGGTTATATATATTGTGGTTTTCTGCAGGTATACTAACCACAAATTTGAAACTAGGACGGATAGGGTTTATCGACTAGTTAATTATGAGAGACGTATGTATTATGCCACCGAAACTAACCACGTAAGTCCGAAGATATTCGGCAGTTGTTTTTGGTTTGTGAGGACGAGTAGAACGTGCATGCATAATTCATCACCATACAATGCGTGTTTTGGTTCTTTTAAGGATGTGTGATAGAATGTTGATCCTTGGTGTGGTTAGCGGGATTCTTGTGGTAGTGTTAGTTAAGTCTCTTAAGTATCTTTCTGCTTTCCAGTCCTTGCTATATCAAAATCAGTTATCTTGTCCTATTTACCTTGTAAGTCTTCAGCAGGGTAAATAAATTCTATCATCCGAATCTTTGTTTCAGATGGTTGGTGCCACACGTGGAACCCCGGAAGGTTTCCGGGCAGATCAATCCAGCAATACCCAACCACCATCCCCATCACTTTCACATCTAGCCGAGGCTATGGCTCGGCAAACTGAACTTCTCAACCTATTGGTTCAAGCACAGCAGAAGCAACAAAACCAGCAATCCCAAAGTCGTGACGAACCTCTAGCAGCAACTTATCAAGATTTCCTCAGTACTCAGCCCCCGCTGTTCAGCAAAGTGGAGGAGCCCTTGGATGCCGATGCTTGGCTCCGCACCATTGAATCTAAGTTTGCTCTTCTTACGATTCCATGTGCGGATTCCAACAAGGCTCGATTTGCTGCCCAACAATTGCACGGAGCTGCCCGTATCTGGTGGGATAATTATTGTGCTATGCAAACTGATGGCCATGTTATCTCCTGGGAAGAATTCCGTAATGCCTTCAGGGCACATCATATACCTGAAGGGCTGGTGGAACGGAAACTGAATGAGTTCTTGACACTTACACAAGGCACCCGCACTGTATTGCAGTATGCACAGGCTTTTAATCACCTGTGCTAGTATGCGGGCTATCATGCTGATAGTGATGCCAAGAAGCAGGATCGCTTTCGTCGAGGTTTGGATACTAAGCTCAAAGAGCATCTGAACCTTGTCAAGGCGAATACTTTCAGCGAGTTGGTCAACATGGCACTGACTCAGGAGGATTGCATTACGGCACACCGTGCTGAAAAGAAGCGAAGGATTTCCACTGGATCCACGAGTGTTCAGCCCTCGTGGTATCAAGTTGATCAGAATGTATTGCTTGAAGCACCACAGCAAGATGTTCCGATTGGCAGACTGGTTCTTAGGCCGCCTCAACAGCAAGAAGAGTGTCAACCTCCTGTACTTCTACAACAACTACAACAATTTGGCCCGCAACCGAATATTCAACAAGCTCGACAGAAAAGCAACCCTCATTGCTGTTTAAAGTGTGGAAGTGCGGATCATCTCCTTAGAAATTATCCGCAACTCAGAAGACCTAATCAAGGGCAGAGTTCCAGTCAGAATGATCAGAACAAGGGTAAGAGGCCGATGATGCAAGTCCGGCAAGGACAAATTAATTTCACTACCCTTGCAGAACTTCCGGATGGAGCTCCTATTATGTCGGGTACATTCCTTATACACCATAAACCAGTTGTTACATTATTCGATTCTGGAGCAACTCATAGTTTCATCAGTAACAACTGCGGTACCCGAATAGGACTTGATCTTTGCTCTACTAAGGGGTCATATATGATTTCTACCCCTGGAGGAAAGATTACTTCTAACCAAATGGTTAAAAGTGTGCCAATTCAGTTCGGCAGTAAACTAATCAAGACTGATTTAGTACTGCTAAATCTAGAGGGTATTGATGTGATACTCGGGACAAACTGGATGACAGAACATGGAGTGCTGCTAGACATCTCATCCCGAGTTATTGAAATCAACTCACCACATCAAGAAGCCATTATCCTCTATCTACCTCAGCAAGAGTATTTGCACTCTTGCACTTATGCCATCACGGACGTTAAAGTAAAAGATATCCCAATAGTCTGTGAGTATCCCGATGTCTTTCCGGACGACTTGCCTGGAATGCCACCCGACAGAGATATTGAGTTTATTATTGAACTCCAACCAGGCACAGCTCCTATTTCGAAAAGGCCGTACCGCATGCCTCCAAATGAATTGGCTGAATTGAAAATCCAACTCCAAGATCTTCTTGATAAAGGTTTTATACGCCCAAGTGCGTCACCTTGGGGTTGTCCTGCTCTCTTCGTAAAGAAGAAAGACAATAGCCTAAGGCTATGTGTCGATTACCGTCCCCTCAATGCGGTCACCATTAAAAATAAGTATCCTCTTCCCCGCATTGACATATTATTTGATCAGTTAGCTGGAGCTAAGGTCTTCTCAAAAATTGACTTACGCTCTGGTTATCATCAGATCAAGATTAGGCCTTGCGATATTCCAAAAACGGCCTTCTCAACCAGATATGGACTTTACGAATATCTGGTTATGTCATTTGGGCTTACCAATGCACCGGCATATTTCATGTATCTTATGAATTCAGTCTTTATGCCGGAGCTTGACAAATTTGTCGTGGTCTTCATCGACGATATTCTAATATATTCCAAGACCAAGGAAGACCATGCTAATCATCTACGTGTCGTGCTTCAACGACTACGAGATCATCGCCTTTATGCCAAATTCTCGAAATGCGAATTCTGGCTAGATAGTGTGAAATTTTTGGGACACACTATCTCTAGTGAAGGCATATCGGTTGATCCCACTAAAGTCCAAGAAGTTATGGATTGGAAACCTCCAACTTCAGTCCATCAAATTCGGAGTTTCCTTGGATTGGCAGGATATTATCGCCGATTCATTCCAGACTTCTCCAAGATAGCTAAACCAATGACTGAGCTACTGAAGAAAGAAGTTAAGTTCTGCTGGGATACTAAGTGTGATGAAGCATTCCACACTTTGAGAAGACTTTTGACAACTGCCCCAGTACTAGCTCAGCCGGATAATACTCAGCCTTTTGATGTCTATTGTGATGCCTCTGGAATTGGCCTTGGTTGTGTTCTTATGCAAAACAACCGGGTCATCGCTTATGCATCCCGAGCACTTCGGAATCATGAGCAAAATTATCCAACTCATGATCTTGAATTGGCAGCGGTTATTCATGCTCTCAAGATCTGGAGACATCATCTTATGGGTGCTAAGTGTAACATCTACACTGACCATAAGAGCCTCAAGTATATCTTCACTCAAGCTGACCTAAATATGAGGCAAAGGCGTTGGTTAGAACTGATCAAAGACTACGATCTTGAGGTACACTATCATCCTGGCAAAGCCAATGTGGTTGCAGATGCACTTAGCCGCAAGGCACGATGTCATTGCTTATCCGTTGAGGCTATCAGTGACACTCTCTGCAATCAGATGAGGAAACTCAATTTAGAAATCATTCCTCAAGGTAGTCTGAATAACTTATCCATTGAGAATACCCTTCGAGATAAAATTATCAAATCTCAACTACATAATGAGGGTATCAAAATTATCAAATCAAAGTTATCTCTGGGAGAAGTTAAATATAAGTGTTTTCACACTGATCATCAAGGAACTTTATGGTTCAACAATCGAATTGTTGTACCTAAAGATCGTCAGCTTCGCAAGCAAATCCTTGATGAAGCACATCTGTCCAAGTTCTCTATTCATCCTGGTAGTACCAAAATGTATCAAGATCTTCGACAGAATTTTTGGTGGACCAGAATGAAAAGAGAAATTGCCAAATATGTATCCGAATGCGATACGTGCCAGAGAGTTAAAGCCAGTCATCTCAAAGCATCTGGTACACTTCAGCCATTACCCATTCCGTCATGGAAATGGGAAGACATCAGTATGGATTTCATTGTGGGTCTTCCCAATACCCCTCAGAAGCATGACTCCATATGGGTAATTATAGATAGACTTACTAAAACTGCTCATTTTATTCCCGTGCGTACTATCTACACTACCAAGAAGTATGCCGAAGTCTATCTAGATCAAATTGTCCGGTTCCATGGTATCCCTAAGACCATTATTTCTGATCGAGGGCCCCAATTCATTGCACGCTTCTGGGAACAGTTGCAGTCAGCTCTTGGAACTAAATTAATTCGAAGCTCTGCATATCATCCCCAGACTGATGGACAGACTGAGCGAGTCAACCAAATTCTTGAAGATATGCTCCGAGCTTGTGTTATCCACTATGGTACAAGCTGGGACAAATGTCTTGCCTTGGCTGAATTCTCTTACAACAACAGTTATCAATCTAGCCTTCAGATGGCTCCTTTTGAAGCGTTATACGGTCGCAGATGTCGAACTCCTTTGAATTGGTCTCAGACCGGTGAACGCCACATCTTCGGACCCGATCTGGTTGTAGAAGCCGAAGATAAGGTCAAGGTTATTCAAGCCAATCTCAAAATAGCTCAGTCCAGACAGAAAAGCTATGCAGATAAAAGAAGGAAACCTTTGCAGTTCCAAGTAGGAGATTTTGTTTATCTCCGAGTCTCTCCTACCAAAGGTGTCCAGCGTTTCGGCATAAAAGGAAAGTTAGCACCACGGTATGTTGGACCCTTTGAGATTCTTAAAGTTTGTGGCCCAGTGGCTTACAAGATTTGCCTTCCATCTCAATTGGCTGCCATTCATGATGTCTTCCATGTATCTCAACTCAAGAAGTGTATTAAAGTACCTACGGAGATCATTGAAACCACCGCCATTGAGATTGAGCCTGATCTGTCTTACACCGAGCAACCTCTTCAGATTTTGGATACCAAGGAAAGAGCCACCAGAAGAAAGACAGTTAAGATGTACAAGATCTTATGGAATCACCACACCGAAGAAGAAGCAACCTGGGAAACGGAATCTTATCTTCAACAAAATTTCCCAAACTTCCTTCAAACCAATCCCCAAACCTAATCGTCTGATTCTTTCTGCCTTCGAATCTCGGGACGAGATTCTTTTTAGGGGGGAGGGCTGTGACACTCTAGGTGTCAAATTGTACCATAATATGTATGAAATGTAATGCATGTGTTGATATGTATAAGATTGGATGTAATTGTAGCAATGAGACCCTATGTGTAATTTTATAAAAATACGAGTCCTTTTGTGAAAAATACATGAGTTACAAAAGTAATTTTCAAAAGTTACTAGGGGCCAAATTATAAGAATGCAAGTCATCATGACTTATCTGAAAACTTGCATTAAGGCCCAAAATTATGTGGGTAATTATGTAGCAAAGATAAAATCTTATAAAACTTAAAATTTGTCCAAAGTTTCAAAATAAAGATGCATACTTTGAGTTTTTGAAATCAAACCCTAAAGCAAAGTTGTAGAGTTTGAAAAGTTGTACAACTTTCATTTTGGTCATTTCTCCATTTGAGCCCTGTATCAGTGGGAAATTTAGTTTTACTTTCAGGCCCTTGAAGTTTTTGCAAATTACAAACAGGTCCTTGGCGCTCTCCCACTCATCTTCTACCTCTGGCTGCTTCCTCTGTTTCTCTGTATCAGCACGCCGCCGCCGTCCTTCTTTATTTCCGGCCGTCAGAGCAGCCCCCCCCTCGCCCCCTCTCCACCCCAGGCGCCGCCTTATCCTATCCTTAACCCTATCCTCTGGTTCCCTCGCCCAATACCGTGCCGCCACACCCCTGCCGTCGCCTGCCCGTGCAGTGCGCCGCCAGTACTGCCCCCCCCATGCCGCCGTGGTTCTCGGCTCTGCGCCCCTCCCTCATCTTCTCTTCTCTATAAATAGCAGCACTGAGACCTCCTGAAGCTGACCCCCCACTCCCTGGCGCCTCCCCCTCGCCGGAGCTCTGCTCCCAGCGCCGCCCCCGCCGCCGCCCTACTGCTCCTGCCGGCGACCCACTTCCCGGTCTCCCCAAGCCCGGCCGAGTCCCCAAACGAGTATGACGCGGTTCCCTCTTGCTCCCCATCCCTTTTCCCTTGAGGATTCACCACCCCATCGCCGGATTTAGGAGAGGAACAGAGCTTGCTCCGGCCATCTATGGCAGGAGGACCCAATTGCGAAATCTGAATTCTTTCCAAGGGTCTAAACAGAAGTTTTCAGCCCTTTCAACCTTTCCAATGTGCTGAGCTTGGAAAACTCCTAGAAAATCGTAGAAAATTCAAAAAAATATGAAACCAGTTGCATGTGAATCTCCATTTCAAATTCTATCACTTTTGTTTTATGACCATGCTGTGAAAATGGATGGTTTGTACTGTATTTAGAATAGAAGAGAATGGATGATTGTTATTTCATGTGAGTGCTATTTTTGACTTGCAAATTCAATAGAGAATTATAGAAAATTCCAAAAATTACAAAACCCGTTTTGTTTGAAACTAGGTTTTGAACTCTATAACTTCCATTAAATGAGTTTGACTTGAAACCAAATATTTTTGAACCTATATTGAATCTAAGACATGAAAATGTAATATCTTATCCATAATTCCAATTTTTACCCTATAAGGTTAACTTTGTGATCATGATTTTTGATATACAAATTTCTATAAGACATATAAAGTGATATAAAATCTTCAAATCTAAACTCATAATATAATATAAGTTCTTTTAAGATAACCATCTTGAATTATCTTAAGCAAAAATTTGCTAAGCATACCTTTTAAACTTTAATCAATTAAATCTCTTAATCATGAATTATAAAGTAATCTATTTGTTTTAAATATTCAAAATCTTATAACATTCTTTACTCAAAAAGTTTAAATTCAAATCTAAATTTGAATTTAATTCTAATTGAGGTTTTAATATTTATCTTGGATTAATTCAACTTATTTATAATACAATCAACTAAATCTTTTCAGGAAAGCTTATCTAATTAGATCTTTTAATCAAAATCTTTTAAATACACAATAAGCTGTGTTTAAGTTTTCGAAACTTTATAACTCTAATTACTTAGGGTTCACATTCAAATTTGAATTTAATTTAAACTTGAATACTTAATTTCTATTTTCAATTAAAGTAATGCTTTAGTCATGGGCTAATACTTATGATTCAAGGCTTAGATTCCTTTTTATGCCATGAGTGCTTGAGTGTTAACCTATTGGATTGCAGCTAATCTTTGAAATATAACTTGTGTCCTTCTTGTTGTTTAGTCTTATGTAAAAATTTTCAAGTCTTTTCCTGCTCTTTAGCTATGGAATTTAAGTGTCTTGTGTTGTAGTTGATGAAATGTTTGTTTGTAGATTTTAATCTTGCTAGGACCTTTTCTGTAAAATCAGCACACCCCGGCCTTTATCGATCACATACCTTTAGGATACACTTATCGACTACACACCTATCGGCTAGGTACTCTGTCGGATTAAAATGTAAATCGGCTATGTGTGAACCTTTGTTAAACAGCCGATTTATCTGAGTTTTCACACTAGATCTTAGGATTCTTGCTTTCGGCTAATCCAAGCTGATTTTAGTTGTTTTCCATATAGGTCAATTGTGTCCGATCAAATCTTAATTTTCTCATCTTTACCGGCACACTTCTACCTGCCGATTTGTCGGCTAAGAAGTCGGTCACGTACAACCCATCAGCTATACACCTATCGGCCACATTCTCGTTAGACTAGTTTCGCACTTGTGGTCTCACCAACCTAGTTTAATATTAGTGTTCTGTTACACCCTAATTCTTGAAATAGGTCTAACTTAACTAACCCTATCGGCTGTACGGCACTCAATTGTTGTGTTGACGTAATCCAGCCGATGCAACCACACCTAGTTATCTAGGGTAACACTTAAGCACATCTCAGTCAAGACTCAACTGCTTTAAGAAACACCCCCTTTGCCAAAGTAATCGATATTTTCATCGATCAATTGGGAAACCGATGCACCTATCCATCGGCTACACAGTCCAAAGTATACCACCCTAGATCAGTAAGATAGCACAATAGACACGCCTCTCGGCTAAACCTGATGCATCCTCATCGGTTATAGCCAAGACCTTTACACTAACCAATTAGATAACCAAACATGCTACCCAATGAAGTTAAAATAAATGTTTAGGGTAACCCACCTTGTTGCTTAACGTAACTAGTTACTTTGGTTGATACCCGATAAATGACTGCCCAGTACAGGGTAGTTAGGTTGTTTGTCGAAATGTAATGTTCTTTTATTTGAATTGCAACGTTATCGTGAATTGAAATGAAAATGTATGCATCCATTGAACTCCATCTTGCATATCATGTAGACTCGATCTCCTCCGCCGACGGAAATTATCAGCTAATCCCGGAACCAAAAGGAGGTTATTCTGAAGATCCCGAGGACTTCGTCAGGGAATTCTCGGAAGGCCCGAACCAAAGTTCGGACGTTATTAACTTGACTAACCCTAGCCCCACCAGTAAAGGCAAGCCCCGGACATATCCCACTATTTTATTTACACTGCAATCTATATCTATCTATATTGTATCTTGCATTAAGTCTAGGAGTTGGAATGAAACCTTAGATGCATGAATCCTAGGAATCCAATGTAATGCTCCCGAGTCCTTATCGGATAGATGCTCCGCTAAATAGGACCGGTAGAAGTCGGGTGATTTCCTGTCACTCGCGCGATATAGGGGTTGTAATGTTTACATTCCTGTTCTCACTATAAGGATGCCGGACGGGAGTTTTGTGCGGTATCATGGTTGAGGTGATACCCGTCTGTGTTGTTGAATTGGATAAGGCCGCGGGGTGTGTTAGCGGTGGTTAAGCATTTGAAAGTACTAACCACATACCGCGAAATATGGTAAGCGGTAAGCCTAGTAGCCAATCGGCCCGAGGAGTGGACATACCTCCCACCACTCGATTTGCTTCTTTTGGTTACTTATGTTCGACTGAGGAAATACGTGTTGCAAGGGCAACCAGGAATACGGGTTTTGTAGTCGCGCTACAGACGTATGTCCTGCACACATTGGGTGTGCGTATGTTCCTGCAGTCGCTTGTGGTGGATCTGATCCACGAGTCGGAATGAAAGGCAAACGGTTGCTTCGGAACTATCGTTGGATATTCCAAGCGTGTGGGTTAGGTTTACCTTGCAAGGTTAAATTCGATTCAGAATCGTCCGCCTCTCACGAAGATTGAGACTGCTTAATCCCTTTATCACACAGAGTAACAAGAGCACTTATATGATAAGTAATACTGATGGTTGAGATAAAGAGCTCTACCTTGCTTGCTTAGCTATAAGTGCTTATCTAGAATGGATAATCACATAGAACTTGGAAGCTAAAAGTTGAACATAAGGATCTACTCTTAGATGTTTTTCAGCTGAAACCAAACCCAGAACCTTTACAATGCCTTCATAAGTCTAATTATGGGCTAAAGTATACCCAACCCCGGGTAAGCCTTGCTGAGTATTAGTATACTCAGCCTTGCTAGATATATGTTTTGCAGGTAATATCTTGAAGACCCTACTCTTCCCTTGCCTTGGCCCTGTGCTCTTCCAGAAGATTGGTCCGTGGAATGGGATTCGTCCTCGGCCAGCACTGGTGATATCGAGTGATGTCGTGCTCGGGCTTAGCATGATATCCGTCTTGACAACGTGCTGTAGATCATCGCGTATGTTTTCCGCTGCCAAAAGCCAAAACTTCAACAGTTTATATTGTTTTCCCTAAGTTTGAAATTTTGTGCTACTTTTGGAAACTCTTGTAATGTAATTCCCTGTGATGTAAAATACGATGGTGATTGTATCTCTGGACTCACCTTCGTGTGAGGTAACCTTATTTGATCCTGTGTATCGGTGGTTTATCGGGACGTTACCCGACAGGCCAAGGGATTATACCGTTTGAAGCACGTTGGAGCCCTCGGAAGTGGACTCGCGTACTTGAGCCGGTATAATTCAGGTTGGTTCTGCCACAGATAACATAAGAAAAACATGTTTACCAAAACCAACTTTCACTTATTTTGAAATTACCCTTATCCAATTACATTTTGCAAAAACAACCCTAGGTTTTTCTGTAATTGCAAAAATACCCTTTTTACTTGCACTTTAAATTTTCAAAAGTTTCTCATAAACACACACAAGCTTTACACTAACAAACACATACTTCACACTAACAAAAATATATGTCTAACTTACAAGTAATTGAACTGTCACACAACTATTTGCCACGGGTGCCAACGACCATCATGTTGTGGCAATTGATACATATTGCCACGATTTGGCCCCTATTGCTACAATTTTCCAGCGTTGCAAAAGCCCAAATTTCTAGTAGTGTCCCTAGGAGCTTGATTGTCGGCATTGCCCATGTTGCCAATGTGGTTGACTATTTGCACAAGGAGTTGAGTTTGTTGGGCAAGCACGTCCACGAGAGTGGGGTGGATGGGAGGGTTGGGAATGTCGTTGTTATTATTGTTATTCCCACCCGAGCCATTCGCATGGTTCATTCCGATTCCCGAACGCAAATTCATCCTAGCAAGAATTGAGATAGTTTAGCAATCGAGAGTGAGAAAGGAATGATATTAAAGAGAAATGGAGGAAGGATAACGCATAGGTAAACATTTAATAGAAGATTGAGACTTGAGTAACGACCTATAGAAGAAAAGACATATCCGGTCCACTAGAAGCACAAGTTTGAAAAATGCCAAAAAAATCGGGACAGCAACACTTCAAGTTAATTAGGTGCAGATTTGGAGGCCAAAAAGGGTTAAAAAATTGCCACAACATACTCCAACAATGTTATATATGCATGAGTGCAAGCATGCGTGGTATGGGTGCAATATGTCATCTCCTCACATCATTTCACATAATAAAATTGTGGCAGAACCAATATGAATTACACCAGCTCAAGTACGCGGGACCACTCTTGCGGGCTCCAACGTGCTTCAAACGGTATAATCCCTTGGCTTGTCGGGTAGCGTCCTGATAAACCACCGAATGCAGGATCAAACAAGGTACCTCGCACGAAGACGAGTCCAGAGATACAAGAGCCATCACATTTTACATCACATGCAAGTGTATTACATGAGAGTTCATAAGTGACATCAGTTTTCAACTGATGGCAATTATTACAAAACAGTCTTACATTTTAAGTCACGCAGCAGAGTTTTAAAACACGGGCCCTGTACACATCGTCAGTTCGGATATCATGCTAGCCCTGACATGATATCACTCGGAGGGGTCTGCGTTGGCCGGGGACGGGTCCCACTCCACAGACCAACCATCAGGTAGAGGGTAGGGCCACGGTACAGGCAAAGCTGAATCGTCAGGGGTTTACCTGAACAAAAGTTACAAGGCAAGACTGAGTATTCTAATACTCAGCAAGGCTTACCCGTTTCATGGTATACATAGCCATGTAACTAGACTTATGAGGGCCTTTAGGTTTTGAGTAGAGTTTTCAGCTGAAAAGCAACAAAGAGTGGGTCCTTAATTTCAACTTTTAGCTTTCAAATTCTATGTGATTATCCATTCTAGATGAGCACCTATAGCTATTCAAGCATGGTAGAATCTTCAATCAAACATTATTTTTGATAATCATATAATTGTTCTTGTTACTCTATGTGGTAAAGGGATCAAGCAGTCTCAATCTCCACGAGAAACGGACGATTCCTGAATTGAATTTCAGCCTTGAAAGGGTAAACCTAACTCACACGCTTGGAACATCCAACGGTAGTTCCCAAGCAACCGTTTACCTTTCATTCCGACTCGTGGATCAGAGCCACCACAAGTGACTACAGGACCATACGCACTTCCAAAGTGCAGGACGTACGCCTGTAGCGCGACTACATGACCGTACTCCTGGTTGCCCTGCAACACGTATTCCCACATGTCGAATCGAGTAACAGGAAGAACCAAAATACGAGTGGTGGGAGGTATCTCCACTCCTCGGGCTGATTGGTTACTAGGCTTACCGCTTACCATATTTCCCGGTATGTGGCTAGTACTTTCAAACGCTTAACCACCGCTACCACACACTGCGACCTTATCAAATTCATCAACACAGATGGGGCATCATCTCAACCATGATACCTCTCACGAATCCCGTCCGTCATCCTTATAGTGATTGCAGGAAGGTAAACATTACAACTCCTAAATCGCGCGAGTGACAGGAAATCACCCGACTTCTACCGGTCCTATTAGCATAGCGGCTATTCAAACTCAAGTGCTAGTATTCAATACATTGGTTCCTAGGAAAATGTAACTAGGGTTTTTCATACAATTCCTATGAACGTAATGCATAGATAGATATAAATAATATAGGTTGCAGTGTAATAAAGTAGGGGTTATGTCCGGGCTTGCCTTCTTGCGTAGGGTTGGGGGATGTAGTGTCAAAGTTTTCTGAACTTTGGTTCGGAGCTTCAGTTAGACCTTCGACGGCGTTCTCAGGGTCTACAGGAACTTCTACGGCTTGATCCGAGTTCAGCTCGTAGTCACCGTCGGCGAGAGTAGTCGGGTCTACATGATATGCAAGGATGTAAATTAAGGGATGCATATTCTTTTATTTTATTTCATGATAAAGTTGCAATCCAAGTAGTTAACACATATGAACTCATGAAACAAAAGGGGGTTTAGTCTCGAGTTATCATTCATATTTAATCATGATTATAGTAATGGATTTATTGAAAACAGGAACTAAAACAATTTGATTTGAATTCAAATTTCTAGTTAAATTCAAATGTTAGGTAAATATAATTATAAAGTTTTGAAAATTTAATTATAGACTAATTATCAACACATTAGATCATGACAAAAAGATCTAGTTAATTAAGCCTAAGAAACATGCTTAGCTAATTTCAAATCATCTTGAATTTGAATTATCTAAATTCAAAAGAAGTTAAACTACAAAACAGTGCTAGGTTTGAAACTTTAACACAAATTCACATATGATTTGTAAAAGTTACATAGCAAAAATCATAATAAACAAAGCTAGCATGTAGAGTTATACACAAAACATCTCTTAACTTTAGATTTAAAATAGATGCAAAAGTATTTAGTTTCAAACTAAACTTCATTAATAAAAGTTGTAGGGTTTGAAATCTAGTTTCCAACAAAATTAGTTTTGCAATTTTTGGATTTTTCTACAGATTTCTACGAATTTTACAAGACAGCAGCATCAATCGCATGAAATAACAATAGACTTAGGGGGGTCTCGGTATTTTTGTGCTGGGGTCCCTGGAACAAGATTCCTATTTGCACATGTGCTCCTGCCCGACCTCGATGGTGACCGGCCGATTGGCTCAAGCACGTTCTCGCCGGCGGCGAGCTTTCCAGTGGGGAGGGGCTGACCGAGCATGACCCACGGGACCTAGGGAGTGGTTTGGGAGGGAATGTGCTCGACGGGCGGTGGTGGAACATGGCCGGCGACGGGGAGGTGCGGCGGCCGCGTCGGGTCACCGGCGTTCCCGGCGAAGGGCCTGTGAACGCGAGCAAGGAAGGCGCGCACGAGCACCAGTGAGCTGCGGGGAATCGACTTGAGTACCTGGATGGGCTGGAGATCAAGCGGAGGGAGCTGTCGACGGTGAGGTCGAGCTCGGGCGGCTCCGGTGAGAGGCGGCTCGGGGTGGGAGCAATTCCAGCGAAGGAAGGACGGGGGCTGGACTGGATCAGATCGGGGAGCTAGGGGAGAAGGTGGGGAAGCGATTGGCCGTGGGGATTTGGGCGGGGTGGTGCGGTTGAGGAGAATTTCGGCGAGGACAAGCGGCGGCGGCTCGGTGTCGCGAGGAAGAAGAAGAGGCAAAGCAGCTGGGGAGAGGGGGTTCGATCGGGTTTTGTAGCAGCGCATGGCTTGTAGAAGAGAGGGAAAGGGAGAGAGAGAGGGGGCGGTCATGGCCGCGCCCAGGACGGCGGGCGGTGAGGTGGCGGCCGGCGGGTGCTCGGGGAGGCCGTGGCGCGCGCGAGGCAAGATAGCAAGGCTAGGCTAGAGCGGTGGGCAAGGTCGGGGTGACACGTGGGGAGGGGAAGCAGGAGGTGGACGGCGGCGGCGATGGCAGAGCGGCGGCTGGGGGGGAAGCTCTTCGCCGGCGGCAGAAGTGGGAAGCAGAGGAGCAGAGGGGGTTCAGAGGAAGAAGAAGAGAGGGAAAAGGTTCAAAGGACCTATGTGCAAAACTAAAAGATCTTAGGGGCCTTGCGGTAAAACAAAAATTCCCACTAATCTAGAGGCTTTCTGAGAAAAAGCCCAAAATAAAAGTTGTAGAGTTTTTCAAGCTCTACAAAATTGCTTTAGGGCTCAAGTTCAAAACCTCAAGGTTTGCAGCTTTACATGATAGGTTTTGAATAAAGGTGAAATTTGAATTACCTATGTCCTTACCAAAGTGAATTTGATCAAATTTTAACTACATTTGCAAATATACATGGAATGTCATGATAACTTTTACTCTTACATGTTAGCCCTCAAGTAAACATGAAAATTATTTTTACACATCAACTATTTTGCATAAAAGACCCTATGACTTATGTTTTATTTACATTTAGGTCCCTGTTTTTACTTAAAGGCTTATTTTCCTGAGAATTTAGTCTACCCTTTTACACTTCCTTCCTTATGGTAACATAATTTTAACACCTAGCATTATATTTCCCCTAGGTTTTAATGCTATCTTCCACTTCACCCAATTTACATTCAAGGACCTATATTTTATAGAAATTATAGATACACCCCTAGCCTTTTATACTACCCACATATATCATAGCAAGCATGCCTATTTCACACTAGAGTCTAGTGTCTATATCTCTTATTACCTGAATGTCACAGCCTCCCCCCCTAAAAAGAATCTCGTCCCGAGATTCGGAAGCAGAATAGAATCAGACGATTAGATTTGGGGAATTGGTTGGAAGGAAAGTTGGGAAATTTCGTTGAAGATAGGATTCTGTTTCCCAAGTTGCTTCTTCTTCGGTGTGATGATCCCATAAGATCTTGTACATTTTGATCTTCTTTCTTCTAGTGACCCTTTCTTTGGTGTCTAAGATTTGAATGGGTTGTTCGATATAGGATAGATCGGGTTCGATCTCAATGGCACGGGTTTCGATGATCTCCATGGGTACCTTGATACACTTCTTAAGTTGAGAGACATGGAAAACATCGTGAATAGCTACCATTTGAGATGGAAGGCGAAGTTTGTAAGCCACTGGGCCACAAACTTCAAGGATTTTGAAGGGTCCGACATATCGGGGTGCTAGTTTGCCTTTTATGCCGAAACGTTGAACACCTTTAGTAGAAGATACTCGAAGATATACAAAATCTCCTACTTGGAACTGCAGAGGTTTCCTTCTTTGGTCTGAATAACTCTTTTGCCTAGACTGGGCTGTCTTAAGGTTGGTTTGAATAACTCTGACCTTATCCTTGGCTTCGACAACTAGGTCCGGTCCAAAGATTTTGCGTTCGCCGGTCTCAGACCAACTCAAAGGAGTTCGACACTTTCGACTGTACAATGCTTCAAAAGGTGCCATCTGAAGACTGGATTGATAACTGTTGTTGTAAGAAAATTCGGCTAAGGCAAGACATTTGTCCGAGCTCGTACCATAATGAATAATACAAGCTCGGAGCATGTCTTCAAGAATTTGGTTGACTCGCTCAGTTTGTCCATCCGTCTGGGATGATATGCAGAGCTTCGAATCAGTTTGGTTCCAAGAGCAAATTGCAATTGTTCCCAGAAGTGGGCAATGAATTGGGCCCCTCGATCAGAGATGATGGTCTTGGGAACACCGTGTAACCGAACAATTTGATCAAGATAGACTTCGGCATATTTCTTAGCAGAGTAAGTGGTATGCACGGGAAGAAAATGAGCCGTTTTGGTGAGTCTATCTATGATTACCCATATGGAGTCATGTTTTTGAGACATGTTAGGAAGACCAACAATGAAATTCATACTAATGTCTTCCCACTTCCATGACGGAATGGGTAGTGGCTGAAGTGTACCAGATGCCTTGAGATGACTGGCCTTGACCCTTTGGCACGTATCACACTCAGATACATATTTGGCGATTTCTCTCCTCATTCGGGTCCACCAAAAATGTTGTCATAGATCTTGATACATTTTGGTACTACCAGGATGAATAGAGAATTTAGATAAATGTGCTTCATCAAAGATTTGTTTACGAAGGTGATGGTCTTTAGGTACAACAATACGATTGTTGAACCATAAGACTCCTTGATGATCGGTGTGAAAACACTTGTATTTAGCTTCTCCCTAAGATATTCTTAGCTTGATAATTTTGATACCCTCATCATGTAGTTGTGACATGATGATTTCATCTCGAAGAGTAGACTTGATAGATAAAAGATTTAGACTACCTTGACGGATGATCTTTAGATTGAGTTTTCTCATCTGATTGCAGAGAGTGTCACTGAAAGCTGCTACGGTTAAGCAATGACAATGTGCCTTGCGGCTAAGTGCATCCGCAACCACATTGGCTTTGCCAGGATGGTAGTATACCTCAAGGTTGTAATCTTTGATTAGTTCTAACCATCGCCTTTGCCTCATATTCAAGTCAGCTTGGGTAAAGATATATTTGGGGCTCTCATGGTCAGTGTAAATATTACATTTGGCACCCATAAGATGATGTTTTCAGATCTTGAGAGCATGAATAACTGCTGCCAACTCAAGATCATGAGTTGGATAATTTTGCTCATGATTTCAAAGTGCTCGGGATGCACAAGCAATGACCCGGTTGTTTTTCATTAGAACGCAACCAAGGCCAGTCCCAGAAGCATCACAGTAGACATCAAAAGGCTGAGTGTTATCTGGCTGAGCTAGCACGGGAGCGGTTGTTAGAAGTTTTCTCAAGGTGTGGAATGCTTTGTCACACTTATCATCCCATCGATATTTAACTTCTTTCTTAAGCAGTTCAGTCATAGGTTTGGCTATCTTGGATAAATCTGGAATGAATCGGCGATAGTATCCCGCCAATCCAAGTAAACTTCGGATTTGATGGACTGAAGTTGGAGGCTTCCAATCCATAACTTCCTAGACTTTGGTTGGATCAACCGATATGCCTTCACTAGAGATAGTGTGTCCCAAAAATTTCATACTATCCAGCCAAAATTCATATTTCGAGAATTTGGCGTAAAGGCGATGATCACGTAGTCGTTGAAGATCGATACGTATGTGATTGGCATGGTCTTCATTAGTCTTGGAATATATTAGAATATCGTCGATGAAGACCACGACGAAGTTATCGAGTTCCGGCATAAAGACTGAATTCATGAGATACATGAAATATGCCGGTGCATTAGTAAGCCCAAATGACATAATCAGATATTCATATAGCCCATACCTGGTCGAGAAAGCCATTTTTGGAATATCACAAGGCTTGATTTTGATCTGATGATAGCCAGAGCGTAAGTCAATCTTGGAAAAGACCTTAGCTCCAGCTAATTGATCGAACAAGATATCAATGCGGGGAAGAGGGTACTTATTCTTGATAGTAACCACATTGAGTGGACGATAATCAACACATAACCTTAGGCTATTATTCTTCTTCTTAACGAAGAGAGCGGGACAACCCCAAGGTGAAGCACTTGGGCGTATGAAACCTTTATCAAGAAGATCTTGAAGTTGGATCTTTAACTCGGCCAATTCGTTTGGAGGCATACGATATGGCCTCTTTGAAATAGGAGCAGTGCCAGGTTGAAGTTCAATGATGAACTCGATGTCTCTGTCTGGTGGCATTCCAGGCAAGTCATCTGGAAAGACAACGGGAAACTCACAAACTATAGGAATATCTCTTACTTTGATGTTTGTGATAGCATAAGTACAAGAATGCAGATATTCCTGCTGGGGCAGATAGAGGGTAGTGGCTCCATGATATGGTGAATCAATCTCAATAACTCGGGAAAAGATATCTAACAGTACTCTATGTTCAGTCATCCAATTTGTCCCAAGTATAACATCAATACCCTCTAAGTTTAGCAAAACCAAATCAATTTTGATTACTTTGCTGCCTAACTGAATTGGTACACTTCTAATCATTTGATCGGAAGTGATCTTGCCTCCAGGGGTAGAAATCATGTATGATCCCTGGGTAGGACAAAGATCAAGTCCTATTCGGGTACCACAGTTGTTACTAATGAAACTATGAGTTGCTCCGGAATCAAATAATGTAACAACTGGTTTGTGGTGAATAGAGAATGTACCCGACATGACGGGGGCTCCGTCCGGAAGTTCCGCAAGGGTGGTGAAGTTGATTCGTCCTTGCCGGACTTGCATCATTGGCCTTTTACCCTTGTTCTGGTTACCCTGATTGGAACTTTGTCCTTGGTTAGGTTTCTTGGGCCGCGGACAATCCCTGATGAAATGATCTACACTCCCGCAATTGAAACAGCGATAATTGCTGCCTCTCTGTGGAGCTTGTTATACATTTGGCCTTGGGCCAAATTGCTGTGGTTGCTGCGGAGGTACGGGAGATCTATACCTTCCTTGTTGTTGGGGCAGCCTAAAAACCAGTCTGCCAAACGGGGCATTCCTCTGTGGCGCTCTGATATGAGTGTTAGGAACAACCCGATACCTCGGTGATTGAGCACTCGAGGGTCCAGTAGGAGTCTTTCTCTTCTTGTCAGCACGATGTGCCATGATACAATCTTCCTGGGTTAAGGCCATATTAACCAGCTCGCTGAAATTATTAGCCCTAACAAGATTCAGGCGTTCCTTGAGCTTGGTATTAAGGCCACGATGAAAACGATCTTGTTTCTTGGCATCATTGTCTGCATGATAGCTTGCATATTGGCACAGATGATTAAAAGTCTGTGCATACTGCAATATTGTGTTAGAATCTTGGGTAAGTGCCAGGAATTCGTTCAACTTTCGCTCCAGCAATCCTTCGGGAATGTAATGTGCCCTGAAGGCAGTCCGAAATTCATCCCAGGAGATGACATGTCCCGCGGGCTGCATGGCGTAGAAATTATCCCACCATATACGAGCAGCACTGCGAAGTTGCTGGGCAGCAAAAGAAGCTTTACTCGAGTCCGCACAAGGTATAGTCAAGAGGGCGAACTTCGATTCAATAAGATGAAGCCAGGCATCAGCGTCCAAAGGTTCTTCAGCCTTACTGAAAAATGGAGGTTGGGTACTGAGAAAGTCCTGATAACTGGCCACTAGAGGATTGAGGTCGTCACGACCTCCTCGGAACTGTTGACGTTGCTGGTTCCGCTATGCTTGTACCAGCAGATTGAGGAGTTCTGTTTGCCGCGCCATCACCTCGGCTAGGTTGGGAGGTGGTGGTGGCGGTTGTTGAGATCCACTGGCTTGTTCTGCCCGGACGCCTTTCGGGGTTCCACGCGTGGCTCCAACCATCTGAAATAAAGGAGACATCCATTATTAACCACATGACCTTACTCCCAATTTCAGGAGATACAATATTCAAATAAACAATGCACTTATTCCATTCAATCATCTCATTTCAGAACATAAAGATAGGGAACAAGAGGATAAAACACGAGGCTTATATTACAACGCAGATTTTGATGGTTCTCCACACCATACATCCGAAGGTTCCATACACAGGCTATCTATGTTACAACAAATGGCGCAAAGTCTAAGTAAGCTACATACTATCTAAGGCATTACACTTCTCACGGGTTACATCTAAAAAGTCAATGATTTGGCAACTAGAAATCGTCGAAGTTGCCTATAGAAGACTGACTGCCAGAAGAAGAATGGTGGGGGCTAAGAACAGGGTCCCCATGCTCGGAGTCAAGCTTTGAGATCCCTTCAATTTCCTCTGGATCTTCTTCTTCGGCCTCAGGTACTGCGGGTGTGGCGGGAGGTATTGGTTGCTGCTGCAGTTCTTCAAGGTGAGCCTGGGCATCATCAGCTTCAAGGATCAGATCATGGATTTGTTCCTGAAGGAACTCAATGATGGTATTACGCTGGGTGATTATATGATCACTTTCGTTGATCTGATCTTCTCGATGAAGGATGGTCTCATCCCGTGCTGCGATGATCTCATCCTTCTGAGTCACCAAGGCACGAAGTTGATCAACTTGAGTGATTTGTCTATCAGCCTCCCTATAATGACTTCGCGCGGCATGGATCAACTGACCCATTTCACGACGTAGTAACAGTTGATAGTGATACTGCACATTCATAAACCGCATCATACCTCGAAGTGCTTCTTCCGCTGGACCTTCCAATTTTTGACTCTGAATCTCGTTGGGATTTGTCGTAGAAAATAAACCAATGGGCTGTCCTGCGACTTCTCTCGGATGTTGATTACAGAAAAGATAAATAGCTTCCAGTGCTGCTCCTTCAATGGTATCAACTATTCGATAGCCCATCATGTTAACTTCAATGGGCTGCCATTGTGAAACGAAAAGGATGTTGAGGAATGGTCATTCTGACTCGAGCTCGATGAACGCCTTCTTCTTGATATTCAACTGCATCATACTGTGGAGGCTCTGTATAGCAGAATGACCTTAAAGATTCCCAAAGTAAACGAGGGAAACCCTCCCAGTGCAGGGCATTTGTATGGAGATGCCCGGCCGGATCCCAAAAGACGTTAGGAGGGGCTGCCATCTGCAACAAGAATGCAAATGGTAAGACTTTTTACCTTGCTGATAAATCACAAGATAAATGGAACGAGATAATCAAATTTGCCAACAGCAAAGATTGGAAATCAGATGGATGCCTAAGGTACTTAAGATACTCAACTTAGAACTACCATAAGAATCCGATCAACCCATTCTAGAGATAAACAACACACTATTCATCCTTAACAGAATTAAACATACATTACATTCTTTTGTTTGACAATGGATTATGCATGCACGTACTATTCGTCCTCTCAACTAAAAGCAATTGCCGAATATGTTCGGACTTACGCGGTTAATTTCGGTGGCAAAACACATACGACACTCTCTAATAACTAGTCGATAAATCCTACTCGTCCTAACCTCTTAATCGTGGTTAGTGTACCTGCAGAAGACCACAATATATATCCAATGAACCTTTCATGCCAGCATGTCATGAAAGCGTCCCCAATCATTACTGTTCACTATAGAAACAGCATCTGTACCATTACCGTCGTACAGACAATGTTAGCATACGTTATCGAAACAACGTATTCACGGGGGTACCGCAACATGCGGGGGTATGAACAGCGATCACCATACCCTGCGCCGAACCATATACTCCCAATATAATCAACCGAAGTTGGTATATTAGCAGCATCTCAAGTAGGCCACTGCTTGAGAAACAGTGTTCGGTTCGCATCACCGACGGGAAGGCTAACTCCCCAGTTAGCTGAGGATCCTTACCTCCTTACCTTACCATTGAAGGTGTCGTTACAGAAAGTAAAGTTGGGTTATACATAAATTTAAGTTTTGACAGAAAAATAATGCTGGTAGTTAGAGTTATATATATACTATAGCCACCTCTAATTCCCTTAAACATCACCCTAGGGCTTTACGTACTAAGCACAACCTTAAAGATCCAACTTAGTTTTGCAATGTACTTGGTTGGTCAAATTTTATTCTGAAAGTATTTTTAAGGCGTTTCATATCTCCAGTGTACACTTGTTAGATCTGATACCAGCTGTGGCAGAACCAACATGAATTACACCGGCTCAAGTACGCGGGACCACTCTTGCGGGCTCCAACGTGCTTCAAACGGTATAATCCCTTGGCCTGTTGGGTAACGTCCCGATAAACCACCGAATGCAGGATCAAACAAGTTACCTCGCACGAAAATGAGTCTAGAGATACAAGAGCCATCACATTTTACATCACATGCAAGTATATTACATGAGAGTTCATAAGTGACATCAGTTTTCAACTGATAGCAATTATTACAAAATAGTCTTACATTTTAAGTCACGCAACAGAGTTTTAAAACACGGGCCCTGTACACATCATCAGTTCGGATATCATGCTAGCCCTGACATGACATCACTCGGAGGGGTCTGCGTTGGTCGGGGACGGGTCCCACTCCACAGACCAACCATCAGGCAGAGGGTAGGGCCACGGTACAGGCAGAGCTGAATCGTCAGGGGGATTACCTGAACAAAAGTTACAAGGCAAAACTGAGTATTCTAATACTCAGCAAGGCTTACCCGTTTCATGGTATACATAGCCATGTAACTAGACTTATGAGGGCCTTTAGGTTTTGAGTAGAGTTTTCAGCTGAAAAGCAACAAAGAGTAGGTCCTTAATTTCAACTTTTAGCTTTCAAATTCTATGTGATTATCCATTCTAGATGAGCACCTATAGCTATTCAAGCATGGTAGAATCTTCAATCAAACATTATTTTTGATAATCATATAATTGCTCTTGTTACTCTATGTGGTAAAGGGATCAAGCAGTCTCAATCTCCGTGAGAAACGGACGATTCCTGAATCGAATTTCAGCCTTGTAAGGGTAAACCTAACTCACACGCTTGGAACATCCAACGGTAGTTCCGAAGCAACCGTTTACCTTTCATTCCGACTCGTGGATCAGAGCCACCACAAGCGACTGCAGGACCATACACACTTACAAAGTGCAGGACGTACGCCTGTAGCGCGACTACATGACCGTACTCCTAGTTGCCCTGCAACACGTATTCCCACACGTCAAATCGAGTAACAGGAAGAACCAAAATACGAGTGGTGGGAGGTATGTCCACTCCTCGGGCCGATTGGTTACTAGGCTTACCGCTTACCATATTTCGCGGTATGTGGCTAGTACTTTCAAACGCTTAACCACCGCTACCACACACTGCGACCTTATCAAATTCAACAACACAGATGGGGCATCATCTCAACCATGATACCTCTCACGAATCCCGTCCGTCATCCTTATAGTGATTGCAGGAAGGTAAATATTACAACTCCTAAATCGCGCGAGTGACAGGAAATCACCCGACTTCTACCGGTCCTATTAGCATAGCGGCTATTCGAACTCAAGTGCTAGTATTCAATACATTGGTTCCTAGGAAAATGTAACTAGGATTTTTCATACAATTCCTATGAACGTAATGCATAGATAGATATAAATAATATAGGTTGCAGTGTAATAAAGTAGGGGTTATATCCGGGGCTTGCCTTATTGCGTAGGGTTGGGGGCAGTAGTGTCAAAGTTTTCCAAACTTTGGTTCGGAGCTTCAGTTAGACCTTCGACGGCGTTCTCGGGGTCTTCAGGAACTTCTACGGCTTGATCCGAGATCAACTCGTAGTCACCGTCGGCGAGAGTAGTCGGGTCTACATGATATGCAAGGATATAAATTAAGGGATGCATATTCTTTTATTTTATTTCATGATAAAGTTGCAATCCAAGTAGTTAATACATATGAACTCATGAAACAAAAGGGGGTTTAGTCTCGAGTTATCATTCATATTTAATCATGATTATAGTATTGGATTTATTGAAAACAGGAACTAAAACAATTGGATTTGAATTCAAATTTCTAGTTAAATTCAAATGTTAGGTAAATATAATTATAAAGTTTTGAAAATTTAATTATAGACTAATTATCAACACATTAGATCATGACAAAAAGATCTAGTTAATTAAGCCTAAGAAACATGCTTAGCTAATTTCAAATCATCTTGAATTTGAATTATCTAAATTCAAAAGAAGTTAAACTACAAAACAGTGCTAGGTTTGAAACTTTAACACAAATTCACATATGATTTGTAAAAGTTACATAGCAAAAATCATAATAAACAAAGCTAGCATGTAGAGTTATACACAAAACATCTCTTAACCTTAGATTTAAAATAGATGCAAAAGTATTTAGTTTCAAACTAAACTTCATTAATAAAAGTTGTAGGGTTTGAAATCTAGTTTCCAACAAAATTAGTTTTGCAATTTTTGGATTTTTCTACAGTTTTCTACGAATTTTACAAGATAGCAGCATCAATCACATGAAATAACAACAGACTTAGGGGGGGGGTCTCGGTATTTTTGCGCTGGGGTCCCTGGAACAGGATTCCTATTTGCAGATGTGCCCCTGCCCGATCTCGATGGCGACCGGCCGATTGGCTCAAGCACGTTCTCACCGGCGGTGAGCTTTCCGGTGGGGAGGGGCTGACCGAGCATGACCCACGGGACCTAGGGAGTGGTTTGGGAGGGAATGTGCTCGACGGGCGGTGGTGGAACACGGCCGGCGACGGTGAGGTGCGGCGGCCGCGTCGGGTCACCGGCGTTCCCGGCGAAGGGCCGGTGAACATGAGCAAGGAAGGCACGCACGAGTACCAGTGAGCTACAGGGAATCGACTTGAGTACCTGGATGGGCTGGAGATCAAGCAGAGGGAGGTGTCGACGGTGAGGTCGAGCTCGGGCGGCTCCGGTGAGAGGCGGCTCGGGGTGGGAGCAATTCCAGGAAGGAAGGCCGGGGGCTGGACCAGATCAGGTCGGGGAGCTAGGGGAGAAGGTGGGGAAGCGGTTGGCCATGGGGATTTGGTCGGGGTGGCGCGGTTGAGGAGAATTCCGACGAGGAGAAGCGGTGGCGGCTCGGTGTCACGAGGAAGAAGAAGAGGCAAAGCAGCCGGGGAGAGGGGGTTCGATCGGGTTTTGTAGCAGCGCACAGCTTGTAGAAGAGAGGGAAAGGGAGAGAGAGGGGGGTGGTCACGGCCGCGCCCAGGGCGGTGGGCGGCGAGGTGGCGGTCGGCGGTTGCTCGGGGAGGCCGTGGCGCGCGCGAGGCAAGATAGCAAGGCTAGGCTAGAGCGGCGGGCAAGGTCGGGGGTGACACGTGGGGAGGGGAAGCAGGAGGTGGACGGCGGCGGTGATGGCAGAGCGGCGGCCAGGGGGGGAAGCTCTGCACCAGCGGCAGAAGCGGGAAGCAGAGGAGCAGAGGGGGTTCAGAGGAAGAAGGGAGAGGGAAAAGGTCCAAAGGACCTATGTGCAAAACTAAAAGATCTTAGGGGCCTTACGGTAAAACAAAAATTCCCACTAATCTAGAGGCTTTCTAAGAAAAAGCCCAAAATAAAAGTTATAGAGTTTTTCAAGCTCTACAAAATTTCTTTAGGGCTCAAGTTCAAAAACTCAAGGTTTGCAGCTTTACATGATAGGTTTTGAATAAAGGTGAAATTTGAATTACCTATGTCCTTACCAAAGTGAATTTGATCAAATTTTAACTACATTTGCAAATATACATGGAATGTCATGATGAATTTTACTCTTACATGTTAGCCCTCAAGTAAACATGAAAGTTATTTTTACACATCAACTATTTTGCATAAAAGACCCTATGACTTATGTTTTATTTACATTTAGGTCCTTATTTTTACTTAAAGGCTTATTTTCTTGAGAATTTAATCTACCCTTTTACACTTCCTTCCTTATGGTAACATAATTTTAACTCCTAGCATTATATTTCCCCTAGGTTTTAATGCTAACTTCCACTTCACCCAATTTACATTCAAGGACCTATATTTTATAGAAATTACAGATATACCCCTAGCCTTTTATACTACCCACATATATTATAGCAAGCATGCCTATTTCACACTAGAGTCTAGTGTCTATATCTCTTATTACCTGAATGTCACAAAAATAAGCTCCATAATAAAGAAAATTCAGCAAACATGCAAGGATTAAATGAGATTAACTTGCACAAATAAAGCTACAACTAGGAACATTAAGCATAAGAATAACAACGAAACCGATTTAATTTTACTCACAAGCATTCAACAAGTTTAACCAACATATAATGAGCGTGTTTTAATGTCTTAACGCTTACTTCCACCGATACAACCACATTACCCAAAGTGCTACGGCCCTCCTATTAGCACTTGAGATAATGGGCAACTCTCCCTCTCACAAAGGGATAGACAACTCAAGGGTCAAAAGGCTCCGGGGCTCCCAAAAGAGACTCACGAGTGGCGGGCTTAACATGGAACCGGCGCATGTGCAACCCCATATGATAGAAGGATGAGTCCCAATCTTCCGAGAGGTACGGTAAACTTGATTGGAGAACTCGACGTTGATAAACCAAGGCTCCGAACAAACAGAACCTCGCAATCACTACACCACTGCTCCATTAGTTATCACTCGTGTCACACGAATGACCTTGCCACGAAGGCTTATCCCTACAAGCGCAATCAAGAACACAAGCAAGAATAGGAGATGCAATCAAACAGACTTGATTATGAGATGGAGTCTCACAAACTGATGAACGGCGACACTGTTCGGTGACAGATTGAACCTAAGAAAAACCCAAACCCTAAAGAGGCGACTGCTACTGAATAAAAAGGAGTTAGGGACGTGCAAGTCCCCTGGACGCAACCCTAACAGGCTCCAACATGGTACATGGGCCAATGGCCCAACAGACGGTGACGCAGCACCCTAACAAATTCTAGATGCCCACTTGTGTTGACGTTTCCTGTCGACTCAGCAGGAATTTTGAGATGGGACTAGTTCCATTGGAAGCTCTATGAAATTATGGTTCCAACCATATGTAGAAAATCCAAATCCGACTCCTTGTGTGGCCAGGGCGTCAGTTTTGATGAAGTTAGGTTCTAGAATCGGAGGTGGAGTTGAAGTCGAGTTGGACATGGACTCCTCCTTGGTGTGGGCGTCCTAGCTCCTCCTCCTTGACTCCTTGGCCTTCTCCAACTCCTTGCTGGTCCTATCCATTGTTCCTAATCAATAACACATGCATGGAACCAAGCATAAGTTCTGAAAAATAATTGATAAGGTTAGAATGTACTTGGAGATCCAACTATCGCGCACGTGCTCTAGTGATCGGTCCTTGCATTGTATGCAAAGGAGACATGTCCTCATCACCATTGAAATGGGATTGTACATTTGTCTCGCCTCGGCCCATGCACCCACCATGTGCGGAAAGCGATGAGAAGGAGGCGCTTCCTCTTGGGGGGTGTATTGAGGCAACTCATCAGTCACCTTCCTTGGCACCTTCCTCATCCCTGTGTATAGCTCCACTCAGACTTAAAGATGGTAGAGACGCCTTCTTGTCTCCTCCAACTCCCAAAGCAAGCTCCGATGCGCCCTCTCATAGGAGGAACTGGTTTCCACCATGCACCTCTCCAAGATGAATGGCCCCACGGGAGGCGAGATGCAGCATCCAAAGGGCTCCTCGGGTCCCTTAGCCCGAAGGTAGGTGAAAGGATCCTCCCAAAGCTCCCGGGGCTCATAGCGGAGTTGAGTGATGGCCTCCCGTGCCATCTCTTGGATGGCCATCTCCGGTGAGGTACCTCTTGCTTGGAAGTCGTTGGCCTCCGATCCAACCACCATCCTTGCTTCAAGGTGAAGAGTCACCACGTAGTTGACCATGCTAACTCCATAGCCACAAGCATAGAACGCATACTCGGGCCGGAAGGTGTAGTGCGCCCACCTCAACATCTCATTGAGGAGCGCTGAGAATCCAACCGTCTCCGAAGCGCGGGTCACCATGATTAAAGCCATCTATTTATGAAGACAAGAGGGGTTAAGCACATTTAATTAAACAAATGAAGCAATTGAGAGAAAATAGCTCTAAGACAAAGGAAGAAATTTAGCAATTAATCCTTAGGTTCAACTTTTAGCAAGAAATAAATATTAGTGCAAGTACTCAATTTTTTTATTTCGCTGTCAACCTACTAAGCAAAGTTTTAAGTTCACTTCATGGAACTTCGGCTCTGATACCCATTGTAAGAACCGCCCAATTTGACACAATTTTAAACGAACCGCCGGTCATTATCATTAAGATGAGAGCCAACACGTGCTCGCCCGAGAGCGTGCCACGTGTTAACCACATCTAAGTTATGAACAACGGACATGTCATTCGCCAAAAATAATATCAAATCCGGTAGTCCCGGTATGTGCTCCACCATATGCCCAAAATCACGTATACACACATACGGTTTACAATCACATATATTGCCGATGAACCACAAAGAGCAATTTTAAGCATTTTAAGGTTCGATAAATAAGCATTGCAAGATCAACATAGGAGGGTTCAAATCTGAAATTAAAGGTTTACAAAGAAATACAAGCCTTGGGCTCACAATTAGCATTTAAAAAGGATATGAAAGATAAAGTTTAGTGTTCAACATGATATCCCAAAAGAAACGATTGCGCAGCGGATAACTTGATAAACATGATAAACTAATGGAGTCTTGCTCAAGGACACCATCGAGGCCATAACGACCTACTCCTGCCCCGCACTGGGATCGGCAATGTAGAAGTGGCCAAACACAACTTCCAGTTCACCTGCAACTTAGTTTAAAAAACAACATGAGTACAAAGGTACTCGCAAGACTTACGCAATTTTAATAACCAAGGAGTATGCAAATGAGGGCTCACAAGATAAGGCTTTAGGGTTAAGTAAGTTTGCACAAGCATGAGCTCTACACCTAGCTTTCTAGTAATTTAATTATCTTGCCCAACCCACCTCACAATTTTAGTCGCTTGAATTACTAAACAAATAAAGTAACATAAGGTGGCATGAGCCAAAACCAAGCATAAACGATACTTCTACAAAGAATTCATTGGATAATGATCTTGCTCATAACCGAGAGTGGGCAATTCAAATTGATTAATTAACCTTGCAAGGGTGTACTTCTTTACCCACACGACGCACGGACCATACGGCTCACCCAACTGATCACGTTCGGTAAGGGGGTACTCGCATCAACCTTTTCCAACAAGTCTCAACAATTAAAAATCATGCCTAACTTGCGCGGAGAGTCACCTAGGTCCACCGAGGACACCACTAAGCCTCTCTACAAAGCCCTATGGCCACGCATCTAGGATCATGCCTCAAAGATTAAAACTTAGAAGGTATCCGGCTCATCCATACCATGATTGGATATGTCGTAGTACGATAAGTTGCTCAAAACCGAGGTCATCCACAGACAGTCCTTAGCTGATTCAAGCGGACTATACCTCCGAGACTCCTTTCTCTAGGCCCTACATTCCGCCCAAACCACGAAACCACTTTTTCAACTAGACCGTTCCGATTCTTCCAACATTCCAAAACCGGAAAAGTGCGATCAAGGTAACCAAGTTGTGAAGTGAGCATAGTGATCCTATTCCCAAAATTTCCTTACAAGTTATAGACCAACTCTAAGCATGGCTAAGCATTTATTCAATTAATTAGTTACTAACTACAAGTGGCAAGGACATGGATATATAAAAACAAGGAAGGTAAATGCACGAAAGTAGGATAAACGATGCAATAGATAAACATATAGCATAACCACATATACCCAAGTGAGATAACTAAATTAAACAAGTTAAGCGGGTCAAGGAACATGCTTAGCTGCTTGCCTATGTTTTCTTCCGGCTCGATAATGAACTCAACTCCGGGCTCGGGTTTGACGGTCTCGGCGGGCTCAACGGGCTCGTTCTCCGGTGTTTCCGTCACTATAATGCATGAACGAGATGCATGCATTAGCATGATACCGATGATATGAATATGATATGATATGAAATGAGGAATTAATGGCAAACATAAACAAGACAAGCAACGTGAATGCTAGCGACAAGATCTTGTTTTCTATGCTTTTAAACAAAAGGACCTAAAGCGAGGATTGGTCAAGATAAATCAAACAATGAGCATAAATCAAGATTTAATTCTAGCATACAGAAAACATCTTAAGAAACTCATGGGAGTTGGATTTGCAGCAAAAACAATTTTGTAGAGTTACTTATGTATATCACAAGTTTCAGCTACTCTAAACAAGTTAAATCTTAAAAGATATGCAAATCCCTTCCACAACTTCTCAGAAAATTACCAGAGGGTATAGACATGGGAAAAAGGATAACAGAAGCAATTTTGCTATTTTATCACTTTTCAAACAAAAGTTACGAATTAAACAACCTTGCAAGTAGAGAACAAGTAAACACACTAAAACCCTATCAAACAGTAGAGATTCATTAGGACAAGCTGCACCATTAGATATCACATTTCACAAGGATTATAACAAGATTTAGTTTGGCATTTTTAGTGCATCTTACCATTTATTAAGCAATTAACTTACTTTCATAAAGATAAAGCATAACTAAAATTACAGAACATTAACATGCAAAACAACATTTTTGCTATGTAGATCTACAACACAGGAACCTAACAAAATAAGTTTCATAAGTTTTGGAGACATACACAAATTTCTATGGATTTTACAAGTTCACAGCTCTAAGAAAACACATAAAAACTCGCGGAAAAAGCTATAGACACCCGGATCCGGCGCTCCTAGGCGCCGACAGGTGGGCCCAGGAGGCCAGATAGACCCGGGTTGAGTCAAGACCGGCCGCTGGCCTTGACTCGCGGCAGGGGCATGGCCAGAGTGTGCCCTCGGCGCAGACCATGCACGAGCGCGCGCGCGGCGGCTGGCGGGGGAACGCGGCCGAGGAGGCGAGCGGAACAAGGGCGGCGCGCACATGGGGATCTAGGCGTGGTGCGGGAGCTCACCTTTGGCACCAACGGGCGGAACGGTACAGCGAGCGGTGGCACGGCGAAGAGCGGCGGCTGCTGGTGGAGGCCGGCGTCAAGGGGAACCTGCAGAGGAGGAAGATGGCCGGTGAGAGCCTAAATCGGACGAGGAGGGCGAGGTGGTGCTATGCGCGTGCGTAATCAGAGGGAGGCTCACCGGAGGTGGCAAATCACGGCGGCCGGCGGAGGGGAGGAAGGAGGAGGAGGCAGTAATGGAGGAGAGGGCTAGGGCTTCAGGGGAGGGAAACAGGTGTTGGGATGAATGGAAGGAAGGCGAGCGGCCGGGCGGGGGACATCCCTATCCGCGGCCACGCTAGCCCAGCCAGCAGCCGATTGTGTGGCGCCGCCGCCCAGGCTGGCCAACAGGCGGGCCTGAGGTGGATGGAAAGAGTTAAACAGTGGTTCAACTTCAAAATTCAAAAACTAGAACTTCTCGGGCTCCAAAAATCGCTAAAATTTTAATGGAGTAAGAAAAAGCTACCAAGAACATAATGCAACAATAAGAACTCAAAAAGCTATTAAGAATTGTTCAAAAAAATTCAAACAAAACAGCAGTTTCCAAAACTTCCAAGAATTTTATGGCTGAGGCTAAACGTCATAAAATTGAGCAAAATATTTTAAATTCACCATTTGGAATCTAGTATTCGAGTCAAATTTTTGAGGGCGCAGTTATTTAACAAAAAATTAGACTTGCTTCACAAACTTCACTCAAACAAAGCAAGAAATTAAATACAATGATTCCAATTTATGCATAAATGATGCTCCATTATGATTAGATGATGCTCATGATGCTTCTAATTACATGTTAACATGGTCGCTAAAC
The DNA here is from genome assembly GCF_002211085.1 of Panicum hallii. Taxonomy (NCBI): domain Eukaryota; kingdom Viridiplantae; phylum Streptophyta; class Magnoliopsida; order Poales; family Poaceae; genus Panicum; species Panicum hallii. The sequence continues at coordinate 10,995,961 of NC_038047.1, read as the reverse complement.
TTTGGGTTGTGACAAAAACAAACTTGAATGTACATATGTAAGCTTCGAAGGGATTCAACTGGTGAACCATCTTGATTAAAGCCCGGAACGTGGGAGAAAGACAAAAATGGATGAAGAGATGATGCTGAGACCTTGTGATTCGATGATTCTACAATTTTGGAATAACCATTAATGCCCCATAGCGGGTTGTATCTATATAAGATACAAATATCCATCAATACCGATGTTTGATGCTTGCCATCACCATGCTATCGATCGATTAGACTATTCTAACACATAGTAACTATCATGCAAACTATAATTCTTAGAGGTCAGTATCTTTTTCGGAAAATGCTTCATGCCCGCTTGGGCACCGACCCGCAGTGACACATGGAACAACAAAATTGTATCGGTGAATAAACTTAACATGATATAAATCTCAACTGGATGATTAACAACCCAGTCTATGTATCAAAAGTGCGCACATACCCACCCAGCAATACTACAAAACAGGCCCTCAGAACTGGTTGAAAACCGGCTTTAGTCCTAGTTCTTGAACTGGTACTAAGGAACCGAGACTGAAAGTCTTGGCCTAGGACACCGGGTAACCTACTCGATGCCTAAGGCCACCTTTGGTACCGGTTGGAAAGACCAACCGGTACCAAACAGGCCACCACGCTGACGCAAACTGGCAACCCCTTTGGGTTTTCCCTCTTTTTTTCCAATTATTGTTTTATTTCAATTGTTTATTACTGTTTATGCTTGAAGAATTGTATGCGTACCCGAGCTATACAATACTAAACATCCTTTAGTCACGTTCGTGTGAAAATAATATATGAATATAACTAAATGTCATAGACAATCATGTAATTAAGTTATCTAGATATAATAATATTTATAAATATACAAATATCATTGTGATATTCAGGTATTAGGACTATAAATACACCAAATTTTAGTAAAGTATGCATGTTTGATCTTGTGTATGTGTGTTCAAATTTGAATGCAAAAGGGAAAAAGGACATTTATGTAATTCTGAAAAATGTAGGTCCTTTAGTGTTAAATGGGAAAGAATGGGAGGTAAAATCCAAATATATGAAGGTTGTTTTGCAAAAGTCAAGAACTTTCTTTTAAATCGCAAATATAGATGAAACTACACATAGGATGTAAGTGTAGTGTAGTTTTTAAATAGGATTTATTTAAAGTTTAAAACTTTGCTAAGTTTTATATTAGTTTCAAATCCTTAGCTCTTTTGTAACTGAACCTTAAAGAAAAGTTATAGATCTTGCTTAACCCTACACTTTTTCTTTTGGGCACATGTTCATTTGAGCTATGGTTTGAAAGTTATCTAGGCTTTACAGAGGAGTCCCTGCACTTTCAGGAAATTGCAAACAGGCCCCTTCGTCTACCTCCAGCCCCTCTCCTCCTCTGTTTCTTCTCTGCGCCGCCCCGGCGCTCTCACCGGCCATGTGTTGCTCACCCGCCGCCCCCGCACCGCCTTTCCTCGCACCACGTGCCGCCCTAGTGTCTGCGCCGCCGATCCCCACCCCATGCTGGCCATCTCCTCGCCTTGCCACGCCGCTCTGCCACCCGCCCGAACTACTCTTCGCCGCTGCTCGCCGTCGTTGCAGCCCGACCGGCGCCACATCCTGCTCCTGGCAGCCCCCACGCGTCGCTCCCCGGTCGACAGCCGCTCTAGTTCTCCCCGTTGTCTTCTTCCGCACGCGCCACGCTGCCCCAGCCTCTGCCCGAGCTCCGCCCGCGGCCGCAACGCACGCGCGCCAGCCGCCAGCACTAGCTCTTGCTCGCTGTGCCCTCTCCTCAACTTGAAGCGCATCCTGGAGCTCCCAATACACTCCCTCTTACGTTCCCGCACCCACATTCCCACTGCCATTTCCTTTCCGGACCATCGCACGTCACCGGACCTCCTCCGCAGCTTCTGCTCGCCGTCGACAGCCGCCACCGCTGCTTCTCATCCCCGGTCCAGTGCTCCTAGAGTACCACCATGACCCACTGGTGCTCCCCAGCCTGCCCAATTTCATTCTCGTGCATCGGAACAACCGGACCACTACGCCGGTGAGCTCGAGCTCCCGCCGCCGCTCGGCCTCGCCGTCGTCCCATCGATCCACCGCCTCTTAGCCCCGGCCAAGCACACCGTCAGCACCGCATCATCACGTGGAAGCTCCCTGACCACTTCTCCGCCACCCTCCGGCATTCCGGTCACCGGAACACCGTCGACGTCCCTCGGACCTCCGCGGCCCGCCCCTGTTCGTCATCGTTACGTTGCCTCGGCCCCTCTCTTCCTCGACACCGGCCACCCCCGTGACCGCCGTGAGTCCTTGAACCTTTTGTGGCAGAACCAACCTGAATTACACTGGCTTAAGTGCGCAAGTCCTCTCTCAAGGGCTCCAACGCACTTCAAATAGTGTAATCCTTTGGCCTGTCAGGTAACGTCCCGATAAACCACCGAATGTAGGATCGAACAAGGTACCTCGCACGAAGGCGAGTCCAAAGATACAATTGCCATCACATTTTACATCACAAGCAGGTATATTACATGAGTGTTCAGAAGTAACATAAGTTCCCAACTGAGGGAAATTATTACAAAACAATTTCAAGGTTTCAAGTCATGGAAGCGGAGTTTAAAACACGGATACTGTACATGTCGCCGGTACGGATATCATGCTAGCCCTGGCATGATATCACTCGATAGGATCTGTGTTGGCCGGGGACGGGTCCCATTCCACGGACCAACCATCGGGCAGCGGGTAAGGCCACGGCATATGTAGAGCAGAGTCGTCAGGGGGATTACCTGAACAAAAGTCACAAGGCAAGACTGAGTATTCTAATACTCAGCAAGGCTTACCCGTTCATGGTATACTTAGCCATGTAACTAGACTTATGAAGGCTTTAATGGTTATGGGCAGAGTTTTCCGCTGAAAAGCAGCAAAGAGTGGATCCTTAGTTTCAAATTTTAGCTTTCAGTTCTATGTGATTAATCATTCTAGATAAGCACCTATAACTATTCAAGCATGGTAGAATCTTTAGCCAAACATCATCTTTGATAATCACAAAGTTGCTCTTACTCTATGTGGCAAAGGGATCAAGCAGTCTGAATCTCCGCGAGAAACGGATGATTCCTGAATCGAATTTTCACCCTTGCAAGGGTAAACCTAACTCACACGCTTGGAACATCCAACGATTGTTTCAAAGCAACTGTTTGCCTTTAATTCCGACTTGTGGATCAGAGCACCACAAGCGACTGCAGGACCGTACGCATCCTATGTAGGACTGTAAGCATCTAGGCCCTCAAGGTATGTTTCGGTGATTAATGACAACCATTATTGTGACTAATGAGTTTGTGCAGCTTTATAGATCATTATCGCTCATTTGGTTATATGTTAAAAGAGGCCCCTAATTTTCATTGTTCAAAAAGGCGATCTCGGCATTCAACTCAATAATATGTCAAGACTAAGGATCTTTCTAGTCCTAAGTGTCATAAGGTGAGCAGGACACTTAGGTTAGTATAGGTTTTATAGTTTTTGTAGTGATCGCACTATTAAGAGGGGTTTAGGCTTAGTAACTTGAGCATGGACATGGTCATTTGAAAATGGATGCACACAATGGTCACTCAGGTTTCTAGAAGCTCAAATAAGTGGTTCTTAACTTATATCTCAAGAAATATTTGGATTTCATTCAAGACTCAAGTCAGAAAAGGGCAAAATCAGAAAAATCCTTATCACCGGATTAACCGACGCCTCAAGTTTTCTATACGTCGGTTAAACATGGTCTACAGGTCAGGACAAGTCAATACACCGGTTAAACTGACATTATTTGAAATTGGACGTCGGTGCAGTTGTCCAGAGACTCGGTTTTCAGTTGATCAGTGGACAACTACACTCACCGGTCAAACCGACGCTATTTGAAATTGGATGTCGGTGCAGTTGTCCAGTGACTTGGTATTTCTGTTGATCAATGGATGACTACACTCACCGGTTAAACCGATGTAACGACGGTTAATCTGCCCAAGCTGTAACGGCTAGTTTTCAGAAGGGACAGTTTACATTCACCGGTTAAACCGACGATGAGTATTGGAGGGACGTCGGATTAACCGGCGCTACGCAGTTTTTCTGGCAGCTTTTTCTCCAACGGCTCTATTCGTGTGAGCTGCCCATATATACCCCTCCAATGGGTTATTCTACTACTCTTGACACCAGGCAACATCCAAACACACATACTATAGTCAAGAGCCACCTTGAACTTCAACATTTCATACACTTGTTCATTCAATCATTCAAGAAGCAAGATTAAGGACTTGAGTAGAGAGAAGCTTGTGTGCATCCATTCTTGGTGATTGGTTCTTGCTCAAGTGAAGGCCTTAGCTTGTTACTCTGGTGATTGGCATCACCTAGGCGATCTTGGTGATCGAGGTGATTCTCGCGGAGCTTGCCAAGGATTGTGGAAGCCCGGAGAAGAGATTTGTACGTGGCTTGATCTCCACCACACCGGGATGGTGAACGGAGACTCTTAGTGAGCGCCCTCGTCTTGGTGACTTGGGAGGTGACAATACTCTTTGTGAGTGTCACAACGTGGATTAGGGGTGTGTGCCAACACATCGATACCACGGGAAAAATCCGGTTGTCCCTTGTCCACTTTACTTTTTCAAGCATTATCTTTCATGCAATTCATTCATGTGTTGATTTAGGAATCACTAGTTAGCTCTACCTTGCTAGGCTTTATCTCTTTTCATCTTAACTAGCTTGTGTAGGTTTGTTTAGTTATCCGGTTGGTGAATTGGAGCCTTTCTAGTTTTGCATAGGTTAAGGTTGCTTTATCTTGTTTTAGCAATTGAAAAAGGCCCAATTCACCCCCCCTCTTGGTCCATCGATCCTTTCAATTGGTATCAGAGCCTCGTTGCTTCATTTGGATCATTAGGCTTCACCGCCTAGAGCTATGGCCAAGATGGGTGGTTCGCCGCCTCACTTCGAGGGCAAGAACTTTGCCTATTGGAAAGTTCGCATGGCCGCATACCTTGATGCGATTGCCCCCGAAGTATGGTTGGCAACTAAAGTCGGGTTCACCGGAGATCCACCCCCGACCAATTAAAATGGAATGCTAGAGCTAGAAATGCAATTTTCGAAGCTATTAGTGAGGAGGTCTTTGCTAGAGTAAATGGCATGGACCTAGCAAGTGATATTTGGAAGGAGCTCATTGAAATACATGAAGGTTCCACCAAAGTTCGTGAGCAAAAATATCACTTGTTTAGAGCTAAGTATGATTCCTTCAAAATGCTAGCTCATGAAAATTGCAATGATATGTATTCACGCTTGAATGTCATTGTCAAGGACATTAATGCACTTGAAATATCCAAAATTGACAGTGCATCCATCAACCGCAAGATCCTCATGCTCCTCCCGAAGCCCAAGTATAACATTATCAATGCTATGCTTCAAAAGGAGGATCTCGCCACAATGGAAGTAGGAGAACTTGTGGGCGAAATTCGCGCTCATGAAATGAGCATTCTTGGTATGACCGAAGAGCCAACATCAAGCAAGTCAATTGCTCTAAAGACCAAGACAAACAAATCCCGCAAGCTCAAGATGGTCAAACAAGACTCAAGCTCAAGCAATGAAGAAGATGACCACCATGAGAGCTCATCCGATGTTGAAGATGATGGAGAACTTGCTCTCATGATGAGAAAGTTCACACGCTTGAATGAGAAGATCAATAAGAAGGGCTTCAACTTTGACTCCAAGAAGGGAATGTTCCGGCCAATGGATGTCAAGAACAAGATTTGCTACAATTGTGGCGAAAAAGGACACATCCATCCAAATTGCCCCAAGCCGGACAAAAGAAGCAAGGACAACAAGAGTAAGCATCGCCATGATTCAAGCGATGATGAAGAAGAGGAGAGGAAGAACAAAAATAAGAGATTTGGGAAGAAGAAGACCCATGACAAGAAGACCAAGCTCTTCCCAAAGAAGAAAGGGCATACCAAGAAAAGTTTCTTGGTGGAGAAACAAGAGTGGGTGACCGATGTCTCATCAAGCGAAGACTCAAGTGATGAAGAAGACATTGTCACCATCGCCCTCACTAATGAAGAACCATCTCTACCACCGCCTCCTATGTGCCTCATGGCAAAAGGTAACACCAAGGTATGTGAGGTGGATAGTGAAGATGATAGTGATGAAGAGCTTGATCCTAATGAATTCACTAACCTCATCAATGAGTATACATCCGTCATCAAGAGGGAAAAAGGCAAAGTCAAAATTCTTGAGAGCACTCATGCCAAGTTAGAGCTTGCCCACTCCGACTTACTTAGTAAGTACAATGACTTGCTCAAAAAGCACAATGAGTCACTTGTACTTGCTAAGCAAGTTGAAGAGAGCCACAAAAAGCTCAAACAAGAGCATAGGGAGTTGGCTCACAAGTATCAAGAACTTGAATTTGCTTATGAAGTAATTGACCCAAGTCTTGAGAAAGTTGTTCATGAATAGGTCAATGCTTCTACTTCATGTGATGACCTACTCATTGATGCATATGCCACTAATGTTGTGCCCAAGCTTGCCTCTTCTAGGGAAAAGGAATTGATGGATCAAGTGGCAAGCCTCAAGAGTAGTGTGGAGAAACTCTCAAGGGGAGAATACATCCACAAGGAGATTCTCTTTAACAATGCCCGTGACTATGGTAAGAGAGGTCTTGGTTCATTTCCGGAGCCAAACATGGCTACAACTCCTTCTCCGGAGATCAAGACAAGCTTCATCAAGGAAGTTGGCTCATATTGCCAACATTGCCAAGTCACCGGGCACCACACTAGGGAGTGCACTTTACCACCACGTCCTCTTCCTAAATTACCCAAGAATTACTCATCAATGTTCCAAAATAATCATTTTCTCTTGAGTAAAGTGAAGGGCAAGGTGAAGGCCAAGTTCATTGGCAAAATTGCTAAGGAATCGAAGAAGAAGCTCCCCAAGCAACTTTGGGTCCCAAAAGCTCTTGTCACACATGTGCAAGGCCCAAAGCTTGTTTGGGTTCCGAAAACTCAAAAATAAATTCTCATGTGTGTAGGTGAACTACAAAGCCGGTGGAAAACATTGGGTACTTGATAGCGGTTGCTCTCAACATATGACCGGCAATGATAGCATGTTCACCTCACTTGAAGACCCCGGCGATCATGAACATGTCACCTATGGTGATAACTCAAAGGGGAAAGTCTTAGGTTTGGGTAGAATTGCAATTTCAAAAGATTTATCCATTTCAAATGTTTTGTTTGTAGAAGCACTTAGTTTTAATCTCATCTCTATTGCACAACTATGTGATCTTGGACTAACGTGTGCCTTTGACAAGAATGGTGTTGTAGTGACTCATGAAAAAGACAAGTCATTGGTATTCACGGGGTTTAGGCATGGCAATATCTATTTGGTGGATTTCTCTTCAAAGCAAACAAGCACCATGACTTGCCTCTTCACCAAGTCGTCTCTTGGGTGGCTTTGGCATAGAAGAATTGCTCATATTGGCATGAGCAACCTCAAGAAAGCCCACAAGAGAGGGATGATCACCGGCATAAAGGATGTCACTTTTGACAAGAACAAGCTATGCAAAGCATGTCAAGCCGGGAAGCAAGTTGCAACTCATCATCCTATCAAGACGATGCTGTCTACCTCCAAGCCGCTCGAGCTACTACACATGGATCTCTTTAGTCCAACTACATACAAGAGCATTGGTGGTAACCTCTATTGCCTAGTAATCGTTGATGATTTTTCACGTTACACTTGGGTCATGTTTCTAGGCGATAAGGGTGAAACTCCGGAAATCTTCAAGTCATTTGCAAGAAAAGCTCAAAGGGAATACAACTCCCCAATCGTGAAGATCCGGAGTGACAACGGCACTGAGTTCAAAAATATGAAGATTGAAGAATGGTGCGATGAAGAAGGAGTCAAACATGAGTTTTCCGCCACCTACACGCCTCAACAAAATGGAGTGGTGGAAAGAAAGAACAAGACACTCATCACCCTAGCAAGAGCAATGTTGGATGATTATGGCACGTCCGAGAAGTTTTGGGCGGAAGCAATCAACACGGCGTGTCATGCATCCAACCGAGTGTATCCTCATCGACTCCTCAAGAAAACTCCATATGAGCTCATCACCGGGAGGAAACCAAATATATCATACTTTCGAGTCTTTGGTTGCAAATGCTTCATTTATAAGAAGAAAAGGCTCGGTAAGTTTGAAAGTAGATGTGATGAAGGTTTCTTTCTTGGTTATGCATCAAACTCCAAAGCATATAGAGTATTCAATCAAACCTCCGGGTTAGTTGAAGAAACATGTGATGTGGAGTTTGATGAATCTAATGGCTCCCAAGAGGAGGATGTTGGCTATGAAAATGTAGGGGATGAAGAAATTGAAGAAGCCTTAAAGAAAATGTCCATTGGGGATATCAAGCCGGAGGAGGTGCATGAAGACAATGATCAAGGGGGAGGAACTTCCTCATCTTTACCAAACACCTCCACGGCACCCCAAGCGAATGAAGATCAAGATAAAGTTGATCTACTACCCCAAGAAAATGCGTCAACGCCAACACCCCAAGTCCAAGAACAAGAAGAGCAAAATGTTCCACCACAAGCACAAGTCATTCATGATCCACCCCAACAAGCATCCACTCCAATACCGCTAGTGAAGCATGGTCGCATCTCCAAGGATCATCCAATCGGTCAAATCATTGGTAGTCCTTCCAAAGGAGTAAGAACTCGTTCTAAGTATGCTTCATTTTGCGAACATCACTCGTTTGTTTCTTGTATTGAACCCACTAGCATAGAGGAAGCACTTGAGGACTCGGATTGGGTGATGGCCATGCAAGAAGAGTTGAACAATTTCACCCGCAATGAAGTATGGGTCCTCGAAGCCCCTCCGAAAGACAAGAACATTATCGGCACAAAGTGGGTCTTTCGAAACAAGCAAGATGAACATGGGGTGGTGGTATGCAACAAAGCAAGACTTGTAGCAAAAGGGTTTTCTCAAGTCGAAGGTTTGGATTTTGGTGAAACTTTTGCTCCGGTCGCAAGACTTGAAGCTATCCGCATTCTTCTTGCTTACTCTTCACATCATAATATCAAGTTATATCAAATGGATGTGAAAAGTGCTTTCTTAAATGGCTTTATTAACGAACTTGTTTATGTTGAGCAACCTCCCGGGTTTGTAGATCCGAGGAATCCTAACCATGTTTATAGGCTGCACAAGGCACTCTATGGACTCAAACAAGCACCAAGGGCTTGGTATGAGAGGCTTCGTGACTTCCTAATCATGCAAGGTTTCAAGATCGGGAGGGTGGACACCACTTTGTTCACAAAAGACGTCAACGGGGATCTTTTCATTTGTCAAATTTATGTTGACGATATTATCTTTGGCTCAACTAATGATTTACTAAGCCATGAGTTTGCTACCATGATGTCTAGGGAATTCGAGATGTCCATGATTGGTGAATTGACTTTTTTCCTTGGTTTTCAAGTCAAACAAATGAGGGAAGGGACATTCATCTATCAAGAAAAATATACTAGAGATATCTTGAAGAAGTTCAAGATGGATGAATGTAAGCCAATTAAGACTCCTATGGCTACAAATGGGCATCTCGACTTGGATGTGGACGGTAAACCTGTTGATCAATCCCTCTATCGTTCAATGATAGGGTCTTTGCTTTACCTTACCGCATCTAGGCCCGATATAATGTTTAGTGTGTGCTTATGTGCCCGTTTTCAAGCTAACCCTAAGGAATCACATCTTTCGGCTGTGAATAGGATCCTTCGGTATCTCAAGCACACTCCTAGCATAGGCTTGTGGTACCCCAAAGGCGCTAGCTTAGATCTCTTGGGATACTCGGATTCGGATTTTGCCGGAAGCCGTGTCGATCGCAAGAGTACCTCCGGGGGTTGCCACTTGCTTGGGCGTTCTCTAGTTTCTTGGTCGAGTAAGAAGCAAAATTCCGTGGCTTTGTCCACCGTGGAAGCGGAATATATAGCTGCCGGTGCATGTTGTGCCCAAATTCTATATATGAAGCAAACCCTTTTGGACTTTGGTGTGAAACTAGGAAGAATACCACTCCTTTGTGACAATGAAAGTGCCGTAAAAATTGCCAAGAATCCGGTTCAACACTCTCGCACAAAGCACATTGATATTCGCCATCACTTCTTGCGTGATCACGAAGCCAAGGGGGACATTTCCCTTCAAGGTGTGAGATCCGAGGAGCAATTGGCGGATATTTTCACAAAACCTTTAGACGAGAGTACCTTTGTCAGGCTAAGAAATGAGCTAAATGTGTTAGATGCGGCAAACGTCATGTAAGTTGCCATGTCATATAGAAAAATGCATACATATAGGACACTTGTCTAACCATGGTAAGATAGTGATGAGCAAGGGTTTAGCTAGAGGTGGTGGTCCACTTGTTTTCCTCTAGGCTTGTAGAAAGGCTCATCATGATGAAGCTTTCCGTGGGATCAAACTTGACAAGTAGATCTTAAATTCTCGCCATGCATTTCTTGTCATATAGTTGTGCATCTCATGTTTACCTTTCTTTCGCATGTGTTTGTAATTTGCATTATCATTGCATGCGTAAAGGTCACAAAGGAGATCACTTGATGAAAATGAGACTTGTTTTACGTGAAAGATCTTAATTCATGAGAAGTGAAAAGAGTAAAGTGTTAGGTGCGTTATTGCCTAGTGAGCAATGTCATGGTGAATTTGAAGCCTTCCTCCTTCAACATTCCAATGACATGGCTCATACATTTTAATTTGGTGCCTTGTCTCTCTTGCGACTTTTCCTTGATTTTGAAAAGAAAAACTATTTAAGTTATTAAGCTAACCTATTTTGAGGGGTAAAGTCGCCTATGCAAGTCCATTAACTTGAGTTTAGTTGAATCTTATAAGTTCATTGGACTTAGCATAGAAAAGTGAGCTGAGAGAGGGTTTTTGGGTTCACCGGTTAAACCGACGTTCAATGGATCTATACCCATCGGTTTAACCGACGTTACGAAGTGTCAGCCACAGCTCAGTCATTTCAGGCGTTCAACCGGTGTATACAAAGTTTGCAGCATCGGATCAACCGGTGAACATAACATGCTTCCGACCTAAAAATCAACTGTTATTTGCATCGTTCAACCGACGAGTTCATCTGTGGAAGCATCGGTTCAACCGGCGTACAGATACAGATTTGGCAGTGTCTCTGGTAAACTACACCGACGCAATCAACCGGCGTTCAAAACCTAAGCGTCGGATCAACCGGCGATAAGAAAAATTGCGGGGTCCACATGTCATATGTCTTTCTTGCCCCCGCGTCGCTGCCCACGTCCTCAGTCTTTCCGCCTTCTGTCACCCGCACACCACCGCCTCCGTCGCGCCCCCGCTGTCTGCACCCGCGCGCCTTCGCTCTCGCCGCCCGTACGCGCCGCCGTCCGCCGCCCGCGCCGCCTCGCACCGCCACCCGCGCCGCTGTCTGCAGCTCGCGCGTGCCCACGCCGCCGCCTCGCACCGCCACCCGCGCCGCTGTCTGCAGCTCGCGCGCGCCCACGCTGCCGCCGCCACCGCCGTTCCGCGCCGTCACCGTGCCCGCACCAGCGCTTCCTACTTTGCACGCCTCACACCTCCACCGTGCCGCTGCTCACGCGCCATTGCACCGCATTCACGCATCCTCGCCTCGCACGCCACGCTCCTTTTCGCTAGCCCTAGTTCGCCGCGCCGCGTCTTGTGTTCCAGTTGTGATCGAGATGGGTCGTGACAAGAGGAAGGGTAAGGAGATCGTGGTCGAGGAGCCCGCTCGCAAGCGGACTCGCGCAGCGAGAGAGGCCGAGAGGGCCGAGATGGTGGCTAAGGCCGCCGAGGAGCAGGCGTCAGGCCGTGCTCGTCCGTTCGCGATCAGAGATCCGCCAGCCAGAGGCAGAGGCAGAGGCAGAGGCATGGGCAGAGTCCGAGGTGCCAGGGCCACCAGAGCCGTGACAGCAGCAGCAGCAGAGTCTGAGTCTGGTCAGTCACATTCAGCGGCAGAGTCGGAGACAGCTTCAGTTTCAGAGACAGCGCAGTCCGAGCAGTCTCAGGGGCAGGATACACAGCAGTCACCAGCTCTACGACGTTCTGGCCGCACCCGACAGACGTTCCCCGCAGAGGAGACTTCACCTGCGACCGAGCGTCGCACCGGACCTAGGACGCGAGGAGGCCACCAGCCACAGGAGCCTCGCAGGTCCACCGCAGCAGCAGCAGCAGCTCGACGAGCCGAGGTCCGAGCGGCCGAGCGCGCAGTGTTCCGCATGGACACTGTCGTGCGTCTGGAGCCAGGTGTGCTGCTCCAGAACTTGACCAAGGCCAATGCGGCAAAGGTCAAGAGGCTCAGGTGGAGTGTACAGGAGGAGGAGTGGTTTCCCGTGACACGAGACAACCGAGTTGATCGCAGATTCTGGACACTTCTTCAGGCCAGTTTCTACGAGACTTATCAGAGGCGGGGCCACAGGATCTTTCCTCACAGAGTTCTTGATTGGGTATCTTTGAGGACAGCTGCAGGGGGAGCCGATGTCAGAGAGCACTTTGCTCATTTCAGGGGACTGCCCAGATTACTTTCGATTGAGAGGAACAGATATATCGAGGATTGGGTCAGGGTTTTCTATGCCACAGCTTGGATAGCCCCAGAGCACAGAGCTGTTCACTTCATGTTTGGAGGGCAGGTATTTGGATTGTCCAGAGCGACACTTGCTGGGATCCTTGGAGTTGACCTTGTTGACGTCTCTCTGCACGAGATGGTCTACGGTGATGCAGATCCACCTCGCAGGGCCATGATTGGCGGGATTGCACCTTCTCACGAGGCGATCTCACAGTGCTTCCGCCAGCCCTTCCCGGCTTCTTACGCCAGAGTACCGAGCCTGCTGACCCCAGAGGCTTACGCAGTTCACATGGCACTCCGGAGGACGTTACTCCCGAGGAGTGGCTACCCAGAGGGGTTCACAGGTCTGCAGCAGCTTCTACTTCTTCACATCCTCACTCACGAGCCCTTTGATATTGTCGACTTCATCTTAGCTGAGATCGAGGATGTTATCACTGACGGGATGGGCGTAGTACGACAGTTTCCTTATGCTCACTGGATCAGTTTCATTTGCTCTATGATAGTGCCAGCTGAGTCACCCGTCAGTGCAGTCTACAGACAGGACGAGACTCCCTGGTTCCCAGTTTATCGTCCTACAGCACCTTCGGACCGGAGGAGAGGCAGGCAGGCTGATAGAGCTGCCATGGCACGATTGTCACCCGAGGTACAGGCCCGAGTGGCCCAGGAGGATGAGGCACTGCTCGCCGCTGAGGCACAGCTTCCCGGAGGAGATGATGAGATACATTGGTCAGACCTTGAGTCAGACTCCTCCGAGGACGAGGAGTACTTCCCTGCACCTGCTCCAGCGAGTCATGATCACGAGGCAGGAGGTTCCGGAGAGCCAGCTCCAGTGACAGCTGCTGCTACTACTGTCTCAGAGTCACAGGTGTCTCAGCCGTCTGAGCTCACCGCACTTTTGCAGCAGCTGGTCACACAGCAGAGAGAGGATCGCCGTGCTCAGGAGGAGGCCAGGAGAGCCCATGAGGCCCAGCTTGCAGAGATTCAGAGGGAGGCCGCCCGAGAGCGAGCTGCTACAGAGGAGCGTTTCGTTGGCCTCATTGACCGAGTGTCTCAGAGGACTGATGCCCAGTTTCAGCAGATGCAGCAGGGCATGATGGCGATGTTCGGGATGATTTCACAGCTATACTCTCACACCGGACTCGCCCCTCAGCAGCCAGGACAGTCAGGCCTTCAGGGCGCCGGAGCACCACCACTTGCAGTTACACCAGCTCCGGCCTCCACTGCTCCAGCTTCCTCCGCGACCCCAGAGATCATGTTCTCATTGTCAGCACTGCTTGGGTCTGCGAGTCGTCCTCTCTTCTCTCCACTGCCTGCGACCTCACTCTTCCAGGAGTCACCCTTTGCAGTGCAGTCAGTTGGCCTCTCCGTCGTACCACAGCCACTACCTTCTGGGGGAGGCGGAGAGGTGTCCTTAGTTCAGCAGTCGTCTCAGCCGGCAGCATCAGCTCTTACTACTTCAGATGTTGACACATCTTCTGCTGAGCCGGCTACTACCTCCACGGATCCTCTCCCCGGCAGTGCTAGCACCAGAGCCTCGACGACAGCTACACCTCCAGTCAGCTCAGCGCCAGCCGGCAGTTCAGATCAGCAGCTCCCCTCCGTCACTGAGGATCCACCATCCGATGACGACGATGATGATGACCCGGATCGCTTCCTCGCCGTCCCGCGGCACCCGGATCAGTAGCTAGCCTTTTTGTGCTTTGATGCCAAAGGGGGAGAGGGAGTGAGAGTCAGGGGGAGGGTAGCATTAGAGAGAGCTCGTGATCAGGACCTTTATGCTTCTTATTGCACTATATTTGGTATTAGTTCATGGATATGTACATTTGTCATTTGAGCATGCTGACCTTTTTGCGACATATCTATGGATTTCGTTTGAGCCATTGAGTTCTTTGATTCTCTCTTTTCGAGTTTGCTTGTGTTTATTCATGCCTTATCTTTATCGCTCTCTCGTTATCTATGTTTATGTTGTCATCAATCACCAAAAAGGGGGAGATTGTAAGCATCTAGGCCCTCAAGGTATGTTTCGGTGATTAATGACAACCATTATTGTGACTAATGAGTTTGTGCAGCTTTATAGATCATTATCGCTCATTTGGTTATATGTTAAAAGAGGCCCCTAATTTTCATTGTTCAAAAAGGCGATCTCGGCATTCAACTCAATAATATGTCAAGACTAAGGATCTTTCTAGTCCTAAGTGTCATAAGGTTGAGCAGGACACTTAGGTTAGTATAGGTTTTATAGTTTTTGTAGTGATCGCACTATTAAGAGGGGTTTAGGCTTAGTAACTTGAGCATGGACATGGTCATTTGAAAATGGATGCACACAATGGTCACTCAGGTTTCTAGAAGCTCAAATAAGTGGCTCTTAACTTATATCTCAAGAAATATTTGGATTTCATTCAAGACTCAAGTCAGAAAGGGCAAAATCAGAAAAATCCTTATCACCGGATTAACCGACGCCTCAAGTTTTCTATACGTCGGTTAAACATGGTCTACAGGTCAGGACAAGTCAATACACCGGTTAAACCGACATTATTTGAAATTGGACGTCGGTGCAGTTGTCCAGAGACTCGGTTTTCAGTTGATCAGTGGACAACTACACTCACCGGTCAAACCGACACTATTTGAAATTGGACGTCGGTGCAGTTGTCCAGTGACTTGGTATTTCTGTTGATCAATGGATGACTACACTCACCGGTTAAACCGATGTAACAACGGTTAATCTGCCCAAGCTGTAACGGCTAGTTTTCAGAAGGGACCGTTTACATTCACCGGTTAAACCGACGATGAGTATTGGAGGGACGTCGGATTAACCGGCGCTACGCAGTTTTTCTGGCAGCTTTTTCTCCAACGGCTCTATTCGTGTGAGCTGCCCATATATACCCCTCCAATGAGTTATTCTACTACTCTTGACACCAGGCAACATCCAAACACACATACTATAGTCAAGAGCCACCTTGAACTTCAACATTTCATACACTTGTTCATTCAATCATTCAAGAAGCAAGATTAAGGACTTGAGTAGAGAGAAGCTTGTGTGCATCCATTCTTGGTGATTGGTTCTTGCTCAAGTGAAGGCCTTAGCTTGTTACTCTTGGTGATTGGCACCACCTAGGCGATCTTGGTGATCGAGGTGATTCTCGCGGAGCTTGCCAAGGATTGTGGAAGCCCGGAGAAGAGATTTGTACGTGGCTTGATCTCCACCACACCGGGATGGTGAACGGAGACTCTTAGTGAGCGCCCTCGTCTTGGTGACTTGGGAGGTGACAATACTCTTTGTGAGTGTCACAACGTGGATTAGGGGTGTGTGCCAACACATCGATACCACGGGAAAAAATCCGGTTGTCCCTTGTCCACTTTACTTTTTCAAGCATTATCTTTCATGCAATTCATTCATGTGGTTGATTTAGGAATCACTAGTTAGCTCTACCTTGCTAGGCTTTATCTCTTTTCATCTTAACTAGCTTGTGTAGGTTGTTTAGTTATCCGGTTGGTGAATTGGAGCCTTTCTAGTTTTTGCATAGGTTAAGGTTGCTTTATCTTGTTTTAGCAATTGAAAAAGGCCCAATTCACCCCCCCTCTTGGTCCATCGATCCTTTCAAGGACGTACGCCTGTAGAGCGACTACACGGCCGCACTCCTGGTTGCCCGGCAACACGTATTCCCACATGTCAAAGCGAGTAACTGGAAAAACCAAATACGAGTGGTGGGAGGTATGTCCACTCCTCGGGCTGATTGGTTACTAGGCTTACCGCTTACCATATTTCGCGGCATGTGTCTAGTACTTTCAAACGCTTAACCACCGCTACCACACACTGTGACCTTATCAAATTCACCAACACAGACGGGGTATCATCTCAACCATGATACTCCACATAAATCCCGTCCATCATCCTTATAGGTGATTACAGGAATGTAAACATTGCAACTCCTATATCGCGCGAGTGACAGGAAATCACCCGACTTCTACTGGTCTTATTAGCATAGCGGCTATTCGAACTCAAGTGCTAATATTCAATACATTGGGTCCTAAGAAAATGCAACTAAGGTTTCTCATACAATTCCTAAGAACGTAATGCATAGATAGTTATAAATAAATATAGATTGCAGTGTAAATGAAGTAAGGGTTATGTCCGGGGCTTGCCTTCTTGAGTGGGGTTGGGGGCAGGAGCGTCAAAGTTTTCCGAACTCTGGTTCGGAGCTTCAGTTAAATTTCCGACAGTGTTCCCGGGGTCTTCAGCTAATTCCACTCCTTGTTCCGGGATTAGTTCGTAGTCTCCGTCGGCGAGAGTCGTCGAGTCTATATGATATGCAAAGATGTAGGTTAATGATTGCATGTATTTTCATTTTATTTCATGATAAAGTTGCAATCCAATGGAAAAATAATTTACTCATCACACATATCATTTTCTTTTCTACTGGGCAGTCATTTATCGGGTGTACATTAACTTAGTCAGCTTCATTAGGCAACATGTTCAAATAAACTACTATAGCATTGGGTTGAAATTTTTATCAATTATAGATTAAGTTATATCCAAGTCATTGTAAACTTATCAAGATTTTATTTTTATAGGAATTGTGCTACAAGGATAATTAACAATAGAGCTAACTTAATAGGTATTATTTAGATCTATATATACATGCAAGACTTTATCCTAGATTTTTGTGCATAGGTTATACTACTCAAGTCCAGCATTTCAAAATAATTTCATGATTTTTGAACATTTAGAACTACACATATTAAATGCATTAGATTAATTAAGCTTTATTCAAGTTTAAACCTATACATTACAAAAGTATTATATAACCAGTAGGTTAATTATTTTTCCTAAGTACTACATGTCAAAGCAAAACTAACACAATTGGTTTCACATTTTTACCATTTTTCTGCTATTTACTATGCATTTTCTTCGCCTACAACTACTTAAACATAGCTTTTAAATTAGAGCACAAACTATTCAGAAACTGAAAGTCAACCAATAAGGAAAGTTGTAGATCTTAGAATAAGGAAACCAATAAATTTTAGTTTGCATTTTTATGATTTTTCCTTGAGTTGTTATGGAATTTCAAATTCTTCAGCACAAATAACACAAGGGGGTCCCTATTGCACTATTCATATGAGTCACACGCTTTGCAGACAGCCCCCTGGGCTTTTGATTCTTTCAATCCCGAGGCCCTTGGCCGAAGGAGGAAGGAAAACAGAGATTATACGGCCGTGTTCCGGCGGGGAGGGCCACCGGCGGCGAGGTCCGAGGGGAGGGGAAGCTTCAGGGGCTCACGGCGGTCTGATTGAACCACGTGTCGAGGTAGAGGTGGCCGGGAAGGGGGATCTCGACGGGAGCCCGAAGTGGCGGTGGAGGGGTCAACAACGACGGCGATGCTCCAGCGGCCGACGTCGGTGAAGGACCTGCGCATGAGCTCCAGTGAGTAGTGGGGAAGGTACTGGTGTAGCCAATTGGGAATATAAGCTTCGAATTAGGGACGACCGGCGGGGACAGTGACGATGGCGGCGGAGGTAAACACCGGCGAGCGTCGGGAGGTCGATGCGGTGCACTAGGGAACCAATCGAGGGGTCGTAGAGCTTCACGAGGTTGAGAGGAGTCTAGCTGAGGGGTTGTCGTGGTGCGAGGATGGCTAAGGTGGGCTGTCCACGGCGGTGGATGGCGGGCGTCGGCAATGATGCTCTGGCCGAAATTGGAGAGCGGCTGGGGGCTGGGAAGCTCGAGCAGAGGCTGGAGAAGCTTGCTAGGGGGTCGGCGGGAGCAATGGGCGGTCGACAGTGGCTACCCACGATAAGCAGGAGCCGCCGGAGTGGAAGAAGAGAGGGGCAGCAGTGGAGCTCGAGGCTGGAGTTCGGAAATTGGCAGAAAAACTAGGGGAACGGAATGTAGGAGCTCTTATAGTGCTCGTGCGCGTGAGAGATAAGGTTCTAGGTTCTACAGCGGGCTCTCCACAGCGACGGCGCGGTGGCGGCCGAGCAGAGCTCTGGGCAGCCGAGGCGCGCGCAAACGGGGATAGCGGAGAGGGGAAATAGGACTGGGGTAGGGGAAGAGGGACGCATGGAGGTCGAT
Source organism: Panicum hallii (assembly GCF_002211085.1). NCBI lineage: Eukaryota > Viridiplantae > Streptophyta > Magnoliopsida > Poales > Poaceae > Panicum > Panicum hallii. The sequence continues at coordinate 10,977,275 of NC_038047.1, read as the reverse complement.
CAAGCAGGAGGTGGAGTAGCGGCGGCAGCACAGTGGCGGCCAGGGGCGAGGTACTACGCCGGTAGCAGAAGGGGCAGAACAGAGCAGCACGTGCCCGAGGAAGAAGAAGAGAGGGGAGGGGTACGAAGGACCTATGTGCAAAACTAAAAGATCCTAGGGACCTTTCGGTAAAGCAAAATTTCCCACTGATCTAAAGGTCTAATGAGGAAATGCCCAAAATAGAAGTTGGAGGGTTTTTCAAACTCTACAACATTGTTTTAGGGCTCAAGTTCAAAAACCCAAAGCTTGCAGCTTTACATGTTAAAATTTTGAACAAAGGTTGTATTTGAATTACTTTTGTCCTTACTGAAGTATATTTCATGTAGTTTTGGACACATTTGCAAGTTTTCATGCAATGTCATGATGACTTGCATTCTTACATTTTGGCCCTGAGTAAACTTTAAGAGTTACTTTTATACCTCCTTAATTTGTAGAAAAGGACCCATATTTTTGCATTAATCACATTTAGGTCCCTATTTTCACATAAAGACCCATTTTTCATAGAATTCAACATATCTTTTGCACTTTCTTTCCTATAGTGATATAAATTTGACACCTAGTGTCACATTTTTCCTAGGTTTTGATGCTATCTCCCATTCTTACCCAATTATCACTAAAGGGCCTATATTTTATAGAATTACAATTATACCCCTATTCCTTTGTACTACACACGTACACCATAGCAAGCATACACTTTTCACACTAAAATCTAGTGTCTATATTTCTAATTACCTGAATGTCACTGCCTTCCCCCCTAAAAAGAATCTCGTTCCGAGATTCTGAAGCAGAATAGAATCGGATGATTAGATTTGAAAATTGGCTTGATGGAAGTTTGGGAAGTTTTGTTGAAGATAGGATTCTGTTTCCCAAGTTGCTTCTTCTTTGGTGTGATGATCCCATAAGATCTTATACATCTTAATTTTGTTTCTTCTAGTGACTCTTTCCTTGGTATCCAAGATTTGGATAGGTTGTTCGGTGTAAGATAGATCAGGTTCAATCACAATGGCGTGGGTTTCAACAATTTCCGTAGGTACTTTGATACATTTCTTGAGTTGAGAGATATGGAAGACATCAAGAATGGCAGCCAGTTGAGATGGAAGACAAATTCTGTGAGCCACTAGGCCACAGATTTCAAGAATCTCGAAGGGTCCGACATATCGGGGTGCTAACTTCCCTTTTATGCCGAAACGCTGAATACTTTTGGTAGGAGATACTCGGAGATAGACAAAATCTCCTACTTGGAATTGCAGAGGTTTCCTTCTTCATCTGCATAACTCTTTTGTCTAGACTGGGCTGTTTTAAGATTGGCTTGAATAACCTTGACCTTATCTTCGGCTTCGTTAACTAGATCTGGTCCAAAGATTTTGCGTTCGCCGGTTTCAGACCAACTCAAAGGAGTTCAACATCTTCGACCGTATAACGCTTCAAAGGGAGCCATCTGAAGACTAGATTGATAGCTGTTGTTGTAAGAGAACTCAGCCAAGGCGAGACACTTGTCCCAGCTTGCACCATAGTGAACAATACAAGCTCGGAGCATGTCTTCAAGAATTTGGTTGACTCGCTCAGTCTGTCCATCAGTCTGGGGATGATATGCAGAGCTTCGAATTAGTTTGGTTCCAAGAGCAGACTGCAATTGTTCCCAGAAGTGTGCAATGAATTGGGCCCCTCGATCAGAAATGATGGTCTTAGGGACACCATGCAACCGAACAATTTGATCAAGATAGACTTCGGCATACTTCCTAGAATAATAAGTGGTATGCACTGGAAGAAAGTGAGCGGTTTTGGTAAGTCTATCAATGATCACCCATATGGAATCATGTTTTTGGAATGTGTTGGGAAGACCGACAATGAAATCCATACTAATGTCTTCCCATTTCCATGACGGAATGGGTAGTGGTTGGAGGGTACCAGATGCTCTTAGATGACTGGCTTTGACTCTCTGGCACGTATCACACTCGGATACATATTTAGCAATTTCTCTTTTCATTCTGGTCCACCAAAAATTTTGTCGAAGATCTTGGTACATTTTGGTACTACTAGGATGAATAGTGAATTTAGATAGATGTGCTTCATCAAGGATTTGTTTACGAAGTTGATGATCTTTAGGTACAACAAGACGATTGTTGAACCATAGAACTCCTTGATGATCTGTGTGGAAACACTTATATTTGGCTTCTCCCTGAGATAGTTTTAACTTGATAATTTTGATACCTTCATCATTTAATTGCGACATGATGATTCTATCTTGAAGAGTAGACTCGATAGACAATAGATTTAGACTACCTTGAGGGATGATCTCTAGATTGAGTTTTCTCATCTGATTGCAGAGAGTGTCATTGAAGGTTTTTATGGATACCTAGTGTCTATATTTCTAATTACCTAAATGTTATAGCCTTCCCCCTTAAAAAGAATCTCGTCCCGAGATTCCGAAGCTGAACAGAATCGGATGATTAGATTTGGGGATTGGCTTGAAGGAAATCTGGGAAATTTCGTTGAAGATAAGACTCTGTTTCCCAAGTCGCTTCTTCCTCGGTGTGATGATTCCATAAGATTTTGTACATCTTAACTGCCCTTCTTCTGGTGAGTCTTTCCTTGGTATCCAGGATTCGAAGAGGTTGTTCGATGTACGATAGATCGGGTTCAATCTCAAGGTCACATGTCTCAACGATTTCCGTGGGTACTTTGACACACTTCTTAAGTTGAGAAACATGGAAGACATCGTGAATGGCAGCCAATTGAGACGGAAGGTGAAGTTTGTAAGCCACTGGGCCATAAACATTGAGAATTTCGAAAGGTCCGACATATCGGGGTGCTAATTTCCCCTTTATGCCGAAACGTTGGACGCCTTTGGTAGGAGATACTCGGAGATAGACAAAATCTCCTACTTGGAATTGTAGAGGTTTCCTCCTCTTATCTGCGTAGCTTTTCTATCTGGACTGAGCGGTTTTAAGATTAGATTGAATAACCTTAACCTTATCTTCGGTTTCAATGACTAGGTCTGGTCCGAAAATTTTGCGTTCACCGGTCTCTGACCAACTCAAAGGAGTTCGACATCTGCGACCGTATAACGCTTCAAAAGGAGCCATTTGAAGACTAGCTTGATAACTGTTATTGTAAGAGAATTCAGCTAGAGCAAGGCACTTGTCCCAACTTGTACCATAGTGAATAATACAAGCTCGGAGCATGTCTTCAAGAATTTGGTTGACTCGCTCAGTCTGTCCATCCGTCTGAGGATGATATGCAGAGCTTCAAATGAGTTTGGATCCAAGAGCTGATTGTAACTGTTCCCAGAAACGTGCAATGAACTGGGGTCCTCTATCAGAGATGATAGTTTTAGGAACACCGTGCAATCGAACGATTTGATCTAGATAGATCTCTGCATACTTCTTAGTTGAATAAGTGGTATGCACAGGAAGAAAATGAGCTGTTTTTGTGAGTCTATCAATGATTACCCATATGGAGTCATGCTTTTGAGATGTGTTGGGAAGACCGACAATAAAATCCATGTTAATGTCTTCCCATTTCCATGACGGAATGGGTAATGGCTGAAGTGTACCAGATGCTTTTAAGTGGCTGGCTTTGACTCTCTGGCAAGTATCACACTCAGATACATATTTGGCAATTTCTCTTTTCATTCTGGTCCACCAAAAATGTTGCCGTAGATCTTGATACATCTTGGTGCTACCAGGATGAATAGAGAACTTGGATAGATGTGCCTCATCAAGGATTTGTTTGCGAAGGGGATGATCTTTAGGTACAACAATGCGATTGTTGAACCATAGGACTCCTTGATGATCGGTGTGGAAGCATTTATATTTGGCTTCTCCCAGAGATAGCTTTGATTTGATGATTATGATTCCCTCATCATGTAGTTGCGACATGATGATTCTATCCTGTAGAGTAGACTCAATGGATAGCAGATTCAGACTACCTTGAGGAACGATCTCTAGATTGAGTTTCCTCATCTGATGGCAAAGAGTGTCACTCAAGGTGGATATGGATAAGCAGTGACAATATGACTTGCGGCTAAGTGCATCCGCAACCACATTGGCTTTGCCTGGATGGTAGTGTACCTCAAGGTCATAGTCTTTAATCATTTCTAACCAACGCCTTTGCCTCATATTTAGGTCCGCTTGAGTGAAAATATACTTGAGGCACTTATGGTCAGTGTAGATATTACACTTAGCGCCCATAAGATGATGTCTCCAGATCTTGAGAGCATGGATAATTGATGCTAATTCAAGATCATGTGTTGGATATTTTTGCTCATGAGTCCGAAGTGCTCGGGATGCATAAGCAATAACCCGGTTGTTTTGCATAAGGACACAACCAAGGCCAATTCCGGAAGCATCACAATAGACATCAAAAGGCTGAGTGCTATCTGGTTGAGCCAGCACTGGAGCAGTTGTCAAGAGTTTTCTCAAGGTATGGAATGCTTCCTCACACTTGTCATTCCAGCAGAATCTAACTTCTTTCTTTAATAGCTCAGTCATGGGTTTAGCTATCTTGGAAAAGTCTGGAATGAATCGGCGATAGTATCCCGCCAATCCAAGAAAACTTCAAATTTGATGGACGGAAGTTGGAGGTTTCCAGTCCATAACCTCTTGGACTTTGGTTGGATCAACCGATATGCCTTCACTAGAGATAGTATGTCCCAAAAATTTCACACTATTCAACCAGAATTCACATTTCGAGAATTTGGCATAAAGGCGATGATCACGTAGCCGTTGAAGAACGACACGTAAATGGTTAGCATGGTCTTCTTTAGTTTTGGAGTATATTAGAATGTCATCAATGAAGACCACGACGAATTTGTCGAGTTCCGGCATGAATACTTAATTCATGAGATACATGAAGTATGCCGGTGCATTAGTAAGTCCAAATGACATAACCAGATATTCATAAAGTCCATATCTGGTCGAGAAGGCCGTTTTTGGAATGTCACTAGGCCTAATCTTGATCCGATGATAACCAGAGCGTAAGTCAATCTTAGAGAAGACCTTAGCTCCGGCTAGCTGATCGAACAAAATATCAATGCGGGGAAGAGGGTACTTATTTTTGATAGTAACCGCATTGAGTGGACGGTAATCGACACATAGCTTTAGGCTATTGTCTTTCTTCTTGACAAAGAGAGCAGAACAACCCCAAGGTGAGGCACTTGGGCGTATATAACCCTTATCAAGAAGATCTTGGAGCTGGATTTTTAGTTCTGCTAATTCATTTGGAGGCATGCGATACGGCCTTTTTGAAATAGGAGCAGTGCCCGGTTGAAGTTCAATGATAAACTCGATGTCTCTATCTGGTGGCATTCCAGGCAAGTCGTCTGGAAAGATATCGGGATATTCACATACTATAGGAATATCCTTGACTTGGGTATTTGTGATGGCATAGGTGCAAGGATGCAAACATTTCAGCTGAGGTAGATAAAGGGTGGTGATCCCATAGTATGGTGAATCAATTTCAACAACTCTGGAAGAAATATCTAGCCGCACTTGATGTTTAGTCATCCAGTCTGTCCCAAGTATAATATCAATACCCTCCGAACTTAGTAAAACCAAATCAGTTTTGATTTCTTTACTACCTAACTGAATTGGCACATTTCTACTCATTTGGTTGGAGGTAATATTTCCTCCAGGGGTAGAGATCATATATGACCCGTGGGTAGAACTAAGTTCGAGTCCAATTCGGGTACCACAGTTGTTACTAATAAAGCTATGTGTTGCTCCTGAATCAAATAATGTAACAACTGGTTTGTGGTGAATAGAGAATGTACCCGACATGACGGGAGCTCCATCAGGAAGTTCTGTCAGAGTGGTGAAATTAATTCGCCCTTGCCGTACTTGCATTACTGATTTCTTGCCCTTGTTCTGGTTCCCCTGAGTAGAGCTCTGCCCTTGATTAGGTTTCTTGGGCCGCAGACAATCCGTGATAAAATGATCTGCACTTCCGCAATTGAAACAGCGATAGTTGCTGCTTCTTTGTTGCACTTGTTGAACATTTGGCCGTGGGCTAGATTGTTGCGGTTGTTGCGGAGGAACAGGAGGTCTGTACCTTCCTTGCTGTTGGGGCGGCCTGAAAACCAATCTACCAGTTGGGGCATTCCGCTGCGGTGCTTTGAACGATGTATTGGGAACAACCCGATACCTCGGTGGTTGAGCACTCGAGGGTCCATTAGGGTTCTTTCTCTTTTTCTCAGCATAATGTGCCATGATGCAATCTTCTTGAGTTAAGGCCATATTAACCAGCTCGCTGAAAGTATTTGCCCTCACAAGATTCAGGCATTCCTTGAGCTTGGTATTAAGGCCTCGACGGAAACGATCTTGTTTCTTGGCATCATTATCCGCATGATATCCCGCATATTGACACAGATGATTGAAGTTCTGTGCATACTGCAGGACTGTACTGGTGCCTTGAGTAAGTGCCAAGAATTCATTCAGCTTTCGCTCCAGCAATCCTTCAGGAATATAGTGTGCTCTAAAGGCTGCCCGAAACTCATCCTAGGTGATAACATGCCCTGCAGGTTGCATGGCATAGAAATTGTCCCACCAGATCCGAGCAGCACCTCGGAGTTGCTGGGCGGCAAAGGAAGCTTTGCTTGAGTCCGCACAAGGTATTGTCAATAGAGCGAACTTCGATTCAATGATATGGATCCAAGCATCGGCATCCAAGGGTTCTTTAGCTTTACTGAAAAAGGGAGGCTGGGTACTGATGAAATCCTGGTAACTGGCCACGGGAGGATTGCGGTCATCACGACCTCCACGGAACTGTTGATGTTGCTGGTTCAGTTGTGCTTGAACCAGCAAGTTGAGCAGCTCAGTTTGCCGATCCATAACCTCGGCAAGGTTAGAAGGTGGTGGTGGCGGTTGTTGAGAACCGCTAGCTTGATCTGCCCGGAAATCTTTCGGGGTTCCGCGCGTGGCTCCAACCATCTGAAACAAAGGAGATGTCCATCATTAACCATATAGCCTTACTCCCAATTTCAGAAGATATATGACTTAGATAAATAATGCACACACTCCATTCAATCATCTCATTTCAGAATCATGAGGATAATGAACAGGATGATAAAATAGGAAACTTATATTACAACACTAGTTCTGATTATTCTCCGCATCACACGTCCGAAAGATCCCTACGCAGGCCATCTATGTTACAACAAATGGCATAAGATCTAGCTAAGTTACATACTACCTAAGTTATTACACTCCCCACAAGTTACATCTAGCTAGTCGACGATTTACGACACTAGAAATCGTCGAAGTTGCCTATAGACGACTGACTGCCAGAGGGAGAGTGATAGGGACTAAGAACAGGATCCCCATGCTCAGAGTCAATCTCTGAAATACCCTCAATCTCTTCTGGATCTTCTTCTTCTTCTTCAGGCATTATGGGTATAGCGGGAAGTATCGGTTGCTGCTGCAGTTCCTCAATGTGAGTCTGGGCATCATTAGATTCAAGTATCAGATCATGAATTTGTGCCTGTAGGAACTCAATAACAGTGTCACGCTGAGTGATAATATGATCACTCTCATTGATCTGATCTTCACGATGGAGGATTGTCTCATCCCTTGCTGCAATGATTTCATCCTTTTGAGTCACCAAGGCTTGTAATTCCACTATTTGGGTCACTTGATGGTCAGCATTCCGATAGTGGCTTTGAGCCACACCAGTTAACTGATTCACACCGTGACGCAGTAGAATCTGGTAATGATGTTGCGCATCCATGAACCTGGTAATGATACGGACGGTTTCTTCAGCCAGATCTCCTAGCATATGACCAAGATGCTCTGTCCGAAAATTCCATTCCGAATTATCAGGGTCAATGGTAGGAAATAAACCAATAGGATATGCAGCAACTTCCATCGGATGCTGATTGCAGAAAAGTTTGATAGCTTCCAAGGCAGCGGTTTCAAAGGTATCAACCAGACGATATCCAACCACTTCCACTTCTATGGGATGCCATGAGGAGCGGAAATGGTGTTGAGGAATTATCATCTTAACCCGGCACCGAGGAACTCCTTCTTCACGATATTCTACCCCATCGTATTGAGGAGGCTCTGTATAATGAAACAGACTCAAGGATTCCCACAATAGACGAGGAAACCCTTCCCAATGTAAAGCATTGGTGTGGAAGTGCCCTTCCTGATCCCAAAAGGCATTGGAATGAGCAGCCATCTGCGACAACAATGCAAATGGTAAGATATATTTACCCTGCGGAAAGCTCTCAAGGTAAATGGATTAAGATAGCTGATTCTGATAACAGCAAAGGCTAGAATTCAGATGGATACTTAAGAAACTTAGCTAAAGATTGCTATTTACCCAAACTAAGAAATACCAACATGTTACCTATTTCTTAAAGCAACAAAATTAAAGATCCATTTTGTTGATTAATGTATTATGCATGCACGCACTATTCGATCTCACAAACAAAAATAACTGCCAAGTAATCTTGGTCTTACGTGGTTAGTTACTGTGGCACAATATAAATACGTCTCTCTCTATTAACTAGTCGATAAATTCTATCCGTCCTAGTTTCGTAATCGTGGTTAGTGTACCTGCAAAAACCACAATACATATATATATATCCAATGAACCTTTCATGCCAGCATGTCATGAAAGCGTCCCCATTCATTACTGCTCACTATAGAAACAGCATCTGTACAATTACCGCCGTACAGACAACGTTAACATACGTTATCGAAACAACGTATTCACGGGGGTACCGCAAAATGCGGGGGTATGAACAGCGATCGCCATACCCTGCGCCGAACCATATACTCCCAATGTAGTCAACCAAAGTTGGTACATTGGCAGCATCTCAAGTAAGCCACTGCTTGAGAAACAGCGTTCGGTTCGCATCACCGACAGGAAGGCCAAGCTCCCTCAGTTGGCTGAGGATCCTTACCTTCTTACCTCACGATCGAAGATGTCGTTACAGAAAGTAAGGTCGAGTTGTGGATAAATTTAAGTTTTGGCAGGAAAGTAATGCTGGGAGTTAGAGTTATATATATCTATATTACAGCCACCTCTAATTCCCTTAATAACATTACCCTAGGGCTTTACGTACTATACATAAGCCTTAACGAACCCAACGTAGTTCGCAAATACTTGATTAATCAAATTTTATAAATTACTTTTAAGGCTAAATATATCTCCAGGGCACACTTGTTAGCTCTGATACCAGCTGTGGCAGAACCAAACTTAATTATACCGGCTCAAGTACGCGAGTCCTCTCTTGAGGGCTACCTCATACTTCAAACGGTATAATACCTTGGCCTGTCGGGTAACGTCCCGATAAACCACCGAATGCAGGATCAAACAAGGTACCTCGCACGAAGGCGAGTCCAGAGATATAAAAGCCATTACACTTTACATCACAGGCAGTTATATTACAAAAGTACACCAAACATCATCAGTTCCCAGTGAAGGGAGATTATTACAAAACAGGTTTAAGTTTTTAAGTCAAAGCAGCGGAGTTTTAAAAGCGTAAAATATTGTACACGTCGTTATTACAGATATCATGCTAGCCCTGGCATGATATCACTCGGCGGAATCTGTGTTGGCCGGGGACGGATCCCACTCCACGGACCAACCATCAGGCAAGGGGTAGGGCCACGGGGTAATGAATGCTGGCCCATCAGGGAGATTACCTGAAGTAAATCAACAAAGCAAGGCTGAGTATACTAATACTCAGCAAGACTTACCCGCTCATGGTATACTTAGCCATGTATCTAGACTTATGCAGGCTTTTCAGGTTTTGGGTAGAGTTTTCAGCTGAAAAGCAACAAAGAGTAGATCCTTATTTCTACTTTTAGCTTTCAGATTCTAGTTGATTAACCATTCTAGGTAAGCACCTATAACTACTCACACATAGTAGAATCTTTAATCAAACATCATTTTTGATAGTCACAAAGTTACTCTTGTTACTCTATGTGGCAAAGGGATTAAGCAGTCTCAATCTCCGCGAGAAACGGACGATTCCTGAATCGAATTTCAAAACCTTGCAAGGGTAAACCTAACTCACACGCTTGGAACACCAAAGGGTCGTTCCGAAGCAACCGTTTGCCTTTCATTCCGACTCGTGGATCAGGGCCACCACAAGCGACTGCAGGACCATACGCACTTCCAAAGTGCAGGACGTACGTCTGTAGCGCGACTACAAAACCCGTACTCCTGGTTGCCCAGCAACACGTATTCCTACACGTCGAATCAAGTAACCAAAAGAAGCAAATACATGTGGTGGGGGTATGTCCACTCCTCGGGCCGATTGGTTACTAGGCTTACCGCTTACCATATTTCACGGCATGTGGCTAGTACTTTCAAACGCTTAACCACCGCTACCACACACTGCGACCTTATCAAGTTCCACAACACAGACGGGGTATCATTTCCACAATGATACCTCATAAAACTCCCGTCCGTCATCCTTATAATGATAACAGGAATGTAAACATCACAATTCCTATATCGTGCAAGTGACAGGAAATCACTCGACTTCTACTGGTCTGGTCCTATAAGCAGAGCAGCTATTCGGACTCAAGCACTAGTGTTCAATACATCGGTTCCTGGAAATTATGCAGCTAAGGTTTCCAAACAATTCCTAAGAACTTAATGCATAAAGACATATATAAATAGTATAGTTTGCAGTGTAATAAAGTAGGGGTTATGTCCGGAGCTTGCCTTCGCTGGTGGGGTTGGGGTTAGTCAAATTAATATCTTCCGAACCTTGGTTCGGGGCTTCAGAGAATTCCGCGACGAAGTTCCCGGGGTCTTCAGAACAACCTCCTTCTGGTTCCGGGATAAGCTCGTAGTCACCGTCAGCAAGAGCGGTCGAGTCTATATGAGATGCAAAGTTACAAGTTATGGAATGCATATACTTTATGTTAATTCACAATAAAGTTGCAATCCAAATAAAAGAACATTACATTTCGACAAATAACCTAACTACCCTGCACTGGACAGTCATTTATCGAGTATTAATTATTTTATCTAAACCCATTAGACAACGGGGTTGATTACACTAATTATCTAACTAGTGGCATAGGGCAACAGGTTGGGGGTGTTTCTAATAATTACATAAAATAACTTTACTTATTTATTCTATTAATTACTTACATGAACCTTAAGTTACTATTACATTATGGATTAAGTACATTATGTCTAATTTTTTTGACACCTAATTCTTGGTTGGAAATTTAATAACATGTTACAATATTAAATAACAGTACCCTAAAATATTTTCATGATTTTTGGAGCATTTAACATCTATAAAAATTTATCATATAAGATAAACTATACATTATTTCTAATTAAACTTGTACAATAAGAAAATATTACTTAATTATTAGGATAATTATTTTTCTTAAATTCTACATGTTAAAAGAAAACTAACACAACTGGTTTCACCATTTTATCATTTTTTTATGAATTACTATGCATTTCTTAAGCCTACAATTAACCAAACTTAACATTTAAATTAGATCATCAAACATTCAGAAACTGAATTTTATCCCTTAAGTAAAGTTGTAGATCTTTATCTAAGGATTCCAACAAAATTTAGTTTGCATTTTTATCAATTTTCCTCGAATAGATATAGCATTTCTAAGTTGACAGCATAAATTACACAAGAGGTCCTTTGGGCACTATTCATCTGAGCCTAAGGTCGTGCACATAACCCCCTGAACTTTTTATTCTTCTAACCCGAGGTCCTTGGGCTATGAACCGAAGCAGAGCAAGGCGGGGGTGGTCCTGTTCCGGCGACGGTGGTCACCGGCGGCGAGGTCCAAGGGCAGGAGAGGACTCAGGGACTTACGGTGGTTCTGTTGCGTCACTTGTCGAGGGCTGGGGTGGCTGGAAAGAGGGATCTCGACGAGGACCCAAGGCGGCGGCGGAGAGGTCACCGTCGACGGCAGTGCTCCGGCGGTGAACGTAGGCAGCAAACCTGCGCACGAGCTTCAGTGAGACACGGGGAAAGTGTACGTGCAACCAATTGGAAGAATATGTGCTGGATCAAGGGTGACTGACGGAGACCGAAGCGGCGGCGGCGAAGAAGAAAGCCGGCGAGCGTCGGGGAGGCGAGGTGGTGGACTAGAGAACTAATGGATGGGTCGGGGAGCTTCACAGGGATGATGTAGTGCTGGCTAGGGGGTTGTGGTGGCGCGGGAGTGCCCGGAGCGAGCTACCCACGGTGAGTGTCAGACCCGGGGCCACCGGGCTGGGCATGTCACGAAGTTTAAGAGATTAAGCCCGTCTTATCTCTTATTCATTTCGTTTATCTCTTGTTTATCCCGTTTAAATAGGAGATAGAGCTAACCGACATGGAGAGGATCTATTCGAGATCAGCTCTGGTGTGATCCCTCGGAGGGGGTTGGTTAGCATCTTTGTAACTCTGACCTCTCGGATATATAAGGGAGGTCAGGGACCCCCCTCAAAATAGAAGATCATTAGGTCATTCTGCCCCAAAGAGAATACAAACCACCATACAGGACGTAGGGTGTTACGCTCCGCGCGGCCCGAACCTGTCTAAAGTCTTGTGTTCTTTGCACCTTCGAGTTCCTGATCTCGGCGTTCCCTCACCCAAAACTTACCACCTTGGGTATATCCCTCGGTGGGCAGCCAGTTAAACACCGACAGCTAGCGCGCCAGGTAGGGGAGCGCGTCGAAGATCTGCCGGCGAGCTCGATGGCATCTTTTAGTTTCATCAGGTCAGTACCCTCTCAGGGTACGATGTTTGTTTTTGGCTCGTGGGTTTGCGTCGCAGACGGTGCGGGCAACTTTCGGCGATTCCTCGTCGACATGACGCCAAAAACTGTCGCTGCGGATCCTCGCAGCGGCCTCGACAAGTTCGTCGATGAGCTCGACAACTTGCCGCTCCACGCTTCCGCAGCACAGGTCGAGATGGAATCTGTTCCAAGCTTGACTTCTTCTGGTGTCGCGACAATTTCCCCTGGTTTGGACTCGTTCCAATTCAGGGATTCGCTGGGTCGGACTCAACCCGGCTTGTGCGAACCGGCCACTGATCTTCAGGAGGCCAACGCATCTGGATCCCTCTTCATGTTAGAGAAGGATCTGGATCTGCTGCTCCGGGACGGAAACCTTGAAGCCACCGCGTGTCGGGAGGCCGCGGGTTGTTTTGATCCCGGTAATTTGGTGATCACCTCCTCATCGAAGGGACACATCGTACATTGGAAGGGCATGAAGCTCTCCAATCTACTCGAGGCAGAGAGCCAGCTCGTGGCTCACCTCGAGCCATTGCCTTTCCAGGAGGGCAGGCCATTGGCCACCGCGGCGGAGGAGTCGACGGAGTTAGTCGACGAAAGTTCTCACGAGCTTTCCTCCCGCCAGGTGCTGATGGCCGAAGAAGGCAAGGACGGTGGGAATCTCCCCATCGAACAACTTTGACGTGATCTCCGACGATGAGATCACGGCCAACGCCGGTAATGAGAGTGACGCCGATCGTGAGGCGCGGAGGGCCAGGAACAGGGCCCGAACAATCCGGCGGAGGAGAGCCAACGAGCGAAGGCGATCTATGCATCGCGAGCTCGACCCCGAGTTTGCTGCCGTTAGCGAGCGGGGCTTCAGGACCCCGGTGGCCAACATTGCCAGGGTCACGGCCATCCTCGAGCGCAGCCACGACCCGGAGGTACGTCAAGCACTCCTCTTTGCGCAGAGGGCTTGGATCCAGTTGGATCAGCATAATCCGGCGTCCATCATCCGGGAGGAGCGCGTGGACGAGAGCCGGAGCTAGGCCCGCAGTCGAACGACCGGTGGTCGTCCTCAAAATCAGATCAGCAACGACAACGCACGCACGAGCCAGGCCCCTGGCGGGAGGCAACAGCCACCGCAAGGGGGTCATCCGCGACAGGCCAGTACATTAATGATGGTCGCGACGCGCGCACCGTGATCTCCTCCAGGCGCAAGACTCGCGAAGAAGTCGAAGCTGAAGGTACTGATTGTAGCGATCAATTTCCTGCTTTCTCTGCTCGTTTCAGCAGCTACAAGTACCCGGAGGGCTTCAAGCCGATCGGCATCACCAAGTACGACGGCAAGCAGGCTCCCCAGCAGTGGCTCCGTTGCTACTCCACGGCCATTGATGTCGCGGGGGGCTCAAATATCACCAAAGTCGTTTACTCCCGATGGCTTTGGACCCTGCGCCGCTCACTTGGCTGGAGAGCCTCGGCAGCAACTCCATCGACTCCTGGGAACGACTTAAGAAGGTCTTCATCGACAATTTCCAGGGAGCAATTACCCGTGCAGGTACTCGGCACGATCTTGCCCAGTGCAAGCAAGAACGTAACGAGCTCCTACGGTCCTACAAGCGTCGCTTCTTCGACATCCACGCCACCATCACGAACATCTCGGAGGAGGACATCATCGACTGCTTCTACAACGGCATCACTGACCCGAGCATATACAGAGATTTCGGGCGGAACAGGCCGAAAACTGTTGCGGGCCTTCGTGACATGATGCACGATTGGTCCGAGCAGGAGGAGAAGATGCGGGAGCGGTTCCCGCGGCGCCATGATAGCAATCTGCGGCGCCCAAGCGACAACCGCAGCGACAAAGGCCAGCGGGACTTTTCCGGCCACCCCGGAAATGAAAGCCAGATGATGTCATCGCGGCTATCGATCGTCCTTCGCGGGGCAAGAAGTCGACAACTCAGGAGGAGTTCGAGAAGCTCCTGCAGAAGAAATGCCCGTGGCACCCGGGCGCCAACCACACTGCCATTGACTGCTACCACCTTCGGAGGACGTTCAGCAACTCTGGTGGTGGCAAGAAGAATAAGAAGCCTGCCGACAAGGAACCCGAAGACGATGATCAGGAGGATCATGGGCGCAACCCGAAATTTCAGGATGCGTCCAAAGTGGTCAGCGTCATCTTCGGGGGAGACGAGGATTTTTGTTCCAGGCGGGATCAGAAGCTGCTCCTCCGAGAGATTTTGTCCATCGAGCTGGCGGTACCACGACCACTCCGTTGGTCGGAGGTCCCCATCTCGTTCTCTCGTGATGACCAGTGGACGAGCTTTTCCGAGCCGGGCAAATTCCCCTTGGTCTTGGACCCGGTGGTGGCAGAGGTCAAGCTTACCAAGGTCCTCATCGATGGCGGGAGTGGGCTCAATCTCATCTTCGTCAATACTTTGAAGAAGATGGGCCTGAACTTCAAGGAGATGCTGGTCCCCAGCAAGTCTCCCTTCTACGGCATCGTTCCAGGTAATGCAGCGCACCCGCTTGGTACGGTGGTCCTCCCAGTCACCTTCGGCACGCGGGAGAATTATCGTACTGAGTTCATCAAGTTCGAAGTGGCTACTTTTGATTCTTCCTACCATGCAATACTGGGTCGTCCGGCACTTGCCAAGTTCATGGCGGTGCCGCATTATGTCTATCTGCTTCTCAAGATGCCAGGACTCGGTGGAGTGCTCACCCTCCGTGGCGATTTGAAGAAGTCGTATGACTGCAATCAGGAGGCGATCCAGTACGCTTCGACTACTCGCGTGCCAGATGCTTCGGGAGAAGTACTCGCGGCCACGCAGCAGCTCTCCCAGACCGGGCTGGAGATCCCTTCCAAGAAGGCCAACAAGTCGAGCATCCAGTCGACTGACGATGTGGCCCTCAAGATGATCCAGCTCCAGGAGGGAGATTCATCCAAGACCGCCATCATCGGCGCGGGCTTGGGTGATAAATAGGAACTCGCGCTCATCAGCTTTCTTCGGGCTAACCGAGACATATTCGCATGGAAACCAGCGGATATGCCAGGGGTGCCCAGGGAGTTGATCGAGCATGCTTTAAATGTACACCCGCAGGCCACGCCTAAGAAGCAACGCCTCCGGAGGTTTGCCCACGACAAGCGTGAGGCCATTAAACGGGAGATCGCTAAACTTCTCGCGGCTGGATTCATTAAAGAAGTAATCCATCCAGAGTGGGTAGCGAATCCCGTCCTTGTAAAGAAAAAGAATAATGAATGGAGAATGTGTGTCGACTACACCGATCTCAACAAGCACTGCCCAAAAGATCATTTTGGGCTGCCACGCATTGACCAAGTCGTCGATTCGACGGCTGGGTGTGTCCTTCTTTGTTTTCTTGATTGTTACTCAGGGTATCATCAGATTGCGCTCAAAGAGGAGGACCAAATCAAGACTGCATTCATCACCCCGTACGGAACCTACGCCTACAAAACAATGTCCTTCGGGTTGAAAAATGCAGGTGCAACTTATCAGCGTGCAATCCAGATGTGTTTCGCGGATTAGCTGCATCGAAATGTCGAGGCCTATGTGGATGACGTGGTCGTCAAGACCAGGGAGTCCGATAACTTGATCGCGGATTTGGAGGAAACATTCAGCAGTCTGCGCAGATTCCGGTGGAAACTCAATCCCACCAAATGCGTCTTCGGCGTACCTTCAGGGAAATTGCTCGGGTTTATCGTCAGCAACCGAGGCATTGAAGCCAACCCTGTGAAGATCACGGCCATCACTGATATGGAGGCTCCAGCCACAGTCAAGGATGTGCAAAAGTTAACAGGTTGCATGGCGGCTCTGAACAAGTTCATCTCCCGGCTTGGGGAGAGAGGACTACCCTTCTTCAAGCTCCTGAAACGACAGGATAAGTTCCAATGGACGGAGGAGGCCGAGCGAGCTTTACAAGATCTGAAACATCATCTGCAGTCACCTCCAATCCTCACAGCACCGTTGCCAGGGGAGGATCTACTACTTTACATTGCGGCAACAACTCATGTCGTCAGCAGTGCTATTGTAGTCGAGCGAGGCGAAGAAGGCCATGCGTTTGGAGTGCAGAGGCCTGTCTACTTCGTCAGCGAGGTCCTCTCCGAATCCAAGGTACGGTATCCCGCTGTTCAAAAGCTTTTGTATGCTATCTTGATCACATCCAGAAAGCTGCGCCATTACTTCAACGAGTACAATATCACTGTGATCACGGACTTTCCGCTGGCAGATATTCTGCATAATCAAGATGCCACGGGACGCATATCCAAGTGGGCAGTGGAACTGGGGGCTTTGTCAATAGACTTTAAGCCACGCACGGCAATCAAATCACAGGCTCTAGTCGACTTCATGGCTGAGTGGAGAGAGAATCAGGTCCCAACTCCAGTGGACAAGCCAGAGCATTGGACCATGTATTTCGACGGGTCCCTCAAGCTCGACGGCGGTGGCGCTGGGGTTCTGCTTATTTCCCCACGAGGTGAGCAGTTGAAGTACGTCCTTCAGATCCTGTGGGCGGTATCCAACAATGAAGCCGAGTACGAAGCTTTGCTTCACGGGCTTCGTTTGGCGATATCACTAGGGATCAAGCGACTACTTGTATATGGCGACTCTCTTCTTGTTGTTCAGCAGGTCAACAAGGAATGGGATTGCAACAAGGAAACAATGGACGCTTACGTGCAGGAAGTGCGCAAGTTGGAAAGCAAGTTCTCCGGCCTGGAAGTTCATCATGTATTACGGGAGCACAACGTCGGCGCGGACATCCTGTCTAAACTGGGGTCCACGCGCGCCCAGGTCCCACCGGGAGTCTTCGTCCAGGAGCTCAACCAGCCATCGATCAAGTCTTCTCCGCAAGTAGCCATCGACGCGGGTCCCCAACAACCCGATCGAGAGGTTATGGTGCTGGAGGAAGACTGGCGAGGGGCTTTTATCGACTTCATACGAGATCAACGGTTGCCAGCGGGAGTCGACGCCAGGAGCGCTCACGCAGCTCGCATCTTGCGAAGAAGCAAGGGTTTCGTCCTGGTCAACGACAAGCTCTATCGGCGAGGCGCCCGGTCAGGGGTTCTCATGAAGTGCGTCACCAAGGAAGATGGTTACGCCATACTGCGGGAGATCCACGATGGCGTCTGCGGTAATCATGCGGCTTCAAGAACGCTGGTGGGGAAAGCCTACCGAGCCGGCTTCTGGTGGCCCACCGCGGTGACCGACGCGGAGGATCTCGTGCGCAGGTGCCAAAACTGTCAATTCTTCGGCAAACAGACGCACGTTCCAGCTCACAGCCTCATCACCATACCGCCGTCCTGGCCTTTCGCCTGTTGGAGTCTTGACATGATTGGGCCTTTCATGACAGCACCAGGCGGTTTCACCCATGTTCTGGTGGCTATCGACAAGTTTACCAAGTGGATCGAGTACAAGCTGATAGCCAAGCTCACACCAGATCGGGTCGTCGACTTCATCTCAGATATTCTGCATCGTTTCGGCTTCCCCAATTCCATTATCACGGACTTGGGATCAAACTTCATGACAAACCAGTTCTGGGAGTTCTGCGAGAATGCTTGCATCGAAGTCAAATATGTCTCGGTTGCACACCCCAGAGCTAACGGACAAGTCGAACGGGCGAACGGCTTGATCATCGACGGCCTCAAGAAGAGACTCTATGATGAGAATAGCAAGAAGGGAGGAAAATGGGTGCACGAGTTACCACATGTCGTCTGGGGGCTCCGGACTCAGCCGTCCAAAGCCACAAGACAAACACCTTTCTTCCTCGTGTATGGATCCGAAGCTATCCTACCAGCCGATATCATGTGGAAGTCCCCAAGGGTTGAAATGTACAATGAAGGCGAGGCGGACGAGGCGCGGCAGTTAGAGCTCGACTCCGTGGAAGAAGCTCGCTGTACCGCCCTTGTTCAGTCAGCCCGGTACCTGCAGGGGATCCGGCGATACCATGATCGCAGCGTCAGGGAGCAGTCATTCAGCGTCGGCGATTTGGTTTTGCGTCGCATTCAGGACGAGTCCGGCCTACATAAGCTCAATTCAAGGTGGGAGGGCCCGTTCGTCGTCAAGCAGGTCACAAGGCCAGGGTCTTATCGACTACAATTCCCCGTTGGTCGCGAGGTCCCGAACTCCTGGAACGTTCAAAACCTGCGCAAGTTCTACCCTTAACTCGAGACCCGGTGATCGCTAATTCCCCGGGGGCTCCGAAGATTTTCTTTCCCCGAACGTATCTGAAGGCCGCGAGCCACATCACTCGGGTTGTACATGATGGCAGGTGTCGCGTGCAAACACGTATACAACCAAATCGACTTCTTGTCGCCCATGACGCGGGGGCCACGGCCACGGTCATCTCCTTTCGGGTTCCGCCGCGACTTTCGATGGTCGCACGCGACAGCAGTCGCACCTTTTCCAACGCAGTCGATCCGTTCGACTGGCCTACACCTAGTACGTTGGAACGGCTCGCATACAGAGCTTCATCGACTACAATCTGAGCGGCTGCACTCAGAACAGTCTTGTTTTTGCCAAAAGAACGGCAAACTCGCGGCGCTGCCCGCACCTGCTCCTCGCAAGCTTGATCCGTTTGTCCGGGTCCTACCTAGCCTGCGGAGCACGCTCACAGAAGGAGCATTCTCGACTACACTCCGAGGCCTCAAACTCGGGGTAGTCCCCTTTTCACCCTATGAACAGCAACCCCACGACGATGCTTGCGTGCTTCCCTAACAAGTCTAGACCCGCTTGATCGAGTTGTGGCTACTCTGTTAGACGAATTCTAGCTGCCCTTCGGGTCATTGCACCCAAGGACACGTTTCCTACTTGAGTCTCGTAAGCCTGGATCCCAATTCAGCTAAGACATGCAAACAAGTAGAGACGTCAAGGGAAGCATTTACATAAAAGAATAATTAAGTGGTTCATACACCCTAATCCTACAGTACATTGTGTACAATTTGTTCTGCTACGGGTTGGGCCTCTTGTAGGTACTCTTCAAACCGCTCGTCTGGGCAGTCCGCCGCCATCCCTTGCACGAAGATGCTCAGCTGCGCGGTCGGCACGAAGGACTTGATGTACGCGAGCGCATTGCTCACGCACGCGACCGGAGCCTCTGACAGGAACTTGAGCACCTTCTTCGGGGCTTCGCGGAGACGCTCCAGCAGGGGCCACGGACTCGCATCGCTTTCTCCCGGCGGATCCACCATATCCACCAGCTCCTGGGCGGCTCCCCGGAGCTCCTCCAGTTCCTTGTGCTGCCGCTCGTCCTTCTCGCCCAGAGTTTTGACTTGCTGAAGGCAATCGACGAACTGGCGTTCAGTGTCGCCGATCACCTTCTGCAGCTTCTCGACTTCATCTGTACGTCGATACAGCATATTCTTCACGTCAGTAAGCAACTCCTCTTTGTGTTTTGTTATTTTCCTAAGCTCTGTGATAAGGGTACTTCAGCATCTAATGGGGAGCTACTGAGGGAAAGTACTCAAGGGGAGCGAGGGCCTACCTTGGTGCGCCTTCTTCTCCACCTTGAGCTGCTCTTGGTGTTCTGCTTGTTGCTCCTTGAGCTGTTGCTGGAGCTCGGAGTTGGCCTTCTCCATGTTTTTCAGGTCATTCTTGACCAGCCAGGTCTCTCGAGTCCTTTCTTGCTTCAGCATATCAAGCTCTCGCTGCAGATAGCAATTCTTCGTCTTCTCCTCGGAGATGCGCTTGTCCAGAGCAGCTAATTCCCGCGCGTCGCTCACGACCGCGCGGAGTTTCTCCGACTTCTTCTGGGATTTGGTGATTACATGCTGCACAAAAGGAGGAGAGTGAGTCATAAACAACTCGCCAAGGCGCACATCGGGATCATCGCCCGAGTCTTACCATGGAGAAGTCGTACAGCTCCTTGAAAGTACTCTTGAAGGTCTTCAGGTTCTCCGCCGACAGCAGAAGGTCATCCACCAGGTCGGTAGTGATGACGTTCTGGTGCCCGGACCCGGCCCTCAACACCTCACGGGGACTCCTCGAGGGCCCGGCGGCATCCCCTGGCGGCGGCGGCTAGACACCTGCAGGCATACGAAACGGTAAAAACACTACGCCCAGACCCCGGCAGCTAGACGCGGGCGGGTAAGTGCCTACCTGCGCCATCAGTATGAGCGGCGTCAGGGGCCTCGACTTGTTCCCCGCCACTGGGTCCGGCTTCCTCTAGTCGAGGCTCGGGAGGCGGCAAGTCAGGGAGCGCCGCATCCGCTTCAGGGGCCACCTCCGTGGGTACTGGCCCCTCAGGCGCCGGGGGCTCGGGGGCTGCAGCGGCCGAGGCAGGCGCCGCAGCCGTGCCTGGTTCGATCTGGAGTTTGACGGCGCTCGCAGCCCTGGTGACATCGACAACATTGTTATCCGAGCGGGCATGAGCAGGATTTTCAAGCGATTGAAAGGAAACTTACAGTGTCGACTTCTTCTTGACAGCCTTCTTAACCCGCCAGACCCGACGGGGGACACCCGCTGCGGATGGCGGGGCCTGATCGGCCTATGGAGGGGTCCCCACAACGGCGACTATCACCGTCGCAGCGGCAGAGGGGCCTGCCTCCACCCCTTCGGGCTCAGTCCCGGGCGGCGGAGCAGGGAGACTGCAAGGGGATGCTATCAGTACTCAACACCATGGAAACTTTGGAACTGGCCACAACAGCAATTCCGTACCTGGAGGACTCAACTTCTTGAGCCTTGCGTTTGCGCATCTGGCGCTGGCCCTTCGGCACCGGTGGCAGAGCGCCGGCCAACTCCACGCTTTGATCGGAGGAGTTGTCCCCGCGCGGCTCTCCCACGGTCCCTTCGCTCGCCTGCGAGCCCACGCACTCGGTGGACTCGCTGCTGCCTTGAACCGCAGCATGGCGAGCCGCCTTGGTGGCAACGGCGGCAACAGGGCGCGGACCTCCCTCGGTTTCTTCCCCCGTCGGCAAGTCCACGCGTTTGGTGGACTCGTTGCGGCTTTGGGTCGCACCAAGGCGAGCCTTCTTGGCCGCCGTGACTGCAGAAGGAAGGAGGTGATACGCTCGGGGGAGGTCCGGCTGCGGTGGGTAGCTGCAGTACAGTTCCGAATGTCCCTGCAGCAAGTCCTTCAGTTCAGTACCGGCGCAGTAGTCGATTTCTTCAGCAAAAAGAAGTCGAGTACTTACCGGCGGGGGCGGATGTTGTGCGGAGTACAAGGTGGGCACGTACGGCATGGTGTTCACGTCCAGCAGCACCCGCTGAACCCGCTGGAGCGCGACATCATCTGGCACCTCCTCTGTGCACATGCGAGAAGGGTCAGCAGGGCCGGTGTACTCGAAGCCCAGGCAACATCTCTGTTGAATGGGTTGGACGCGGCGCTTGTAAAAGGAGAACATGACGGAGGCGCTGGTCACCCCCTCCTTCTTCAGTGCATCGATGGCCTCCAGCAGTTCCTTGACTTGAATCATTTCCATGCCGGAGGGTTCAAGGTTCCATTCCCCCCTCACCACGGGCAGTTTGCTCGACTTCGTTGGCAGGGAGGGAGCATGGTTTTCGATGTAAAACCAGAGGTTTTTCCACCTAGGAAGGTTGGAGGGTATCTATATGCCAGGTATCTTTCGCCGGCCTGCTGTCGCAGTTGGATGCCGGCGCCCCCTACCACAGCGAGTTTTTTCGTGGTTGGCTGGGGCTTCACGCGGAAAAGGAAGCGGAATAGATCCCAGTGGGGTTCAATTCCGAGAAATGCTTCACAAAAGTGGATGAAAATGGAGATGTGGCAGATCGAATTCGGGTTGAGGTGATGGAGCTCAAGCCCGTAGTAGTAAAGAAGGCCGCGGAAGAAAGAACAAGTGGGGAGGGCCAATCCCCGTTCGGCAAAATGGTAGAATGTGACAATTTCGTCGACATTCTCCATGGGGAAAGGTTCACGGAAAGAGGGGCGCCAGTTGACGAGATTTTTCTCTTGCAGCAACCCCTCGGAAACAAGTTTTTTCAGATTGTTGAGGGAGCACTTACTGTGTGTCCACTCCGCGGTTGTTGGTTTCGCATCCTTCTTCATTCCCTCGATCTCTGACTTCTTGGACGTCATCTCCGATGCGCCGGCCACGAGATGCTCGGGGGCTGCGGGGAGAGGGGCGGGGAGGTCGGGGTGGGAGTTTTTCTTGGGGGAAGGCGGCGGCGTTTGGCTCGGATTGGGGAATTTGGTGGCTCTTGATGGAATGCAGATTGAAAGCGTGGTTTTTTTCTACAGTTATCGCGGGGTTAAATAACCAGCGGAGTGGGGGAAAGTTACTGTTCTGAAGTTCAAGAGTCGTTTCGTGGAATATTCCGAAGATGAGGGGTCATTTGGTGATCTGATTAGATTGAATATTTGATTAATCATTTTTTCAGGGCTAATTAGCCCGAAAAAAGGGGTTTTTCGAATCTTTGGTCTAATTACATCATTTGTACCATCGCTTTGGTCTCTCCTTAACGTGTCATTGTTTAGCCTCTATGCCACGATTTTTGGACCCTTATCTCCAATTTTGTGGGATTTGGATTCAAGGGTCGGGGGCTGCGGGGTACGTGGCATCGACTACTTATTTTTCAAATTTCTTTGAAGGGTAAGGAAGACTACAAACAAGTGAGACCCTCAGCCTGATTCTCCGATTCAACCTAAGGCTCGGGGGCTACTCCATATGGAGTGCGATTTTGCAATCGCACACCATATCAGAAATAAATTCGGGGCGTGAGCACCTCATAGCTTTGATGCAGCCAAGCAAGTACTCGAAGAAGGACTTCAAGGCGAATCATCAAGAGAAGTCGAAGACTGCTTCGAAAGTACTCGATAAGCCTGCAGTACTCAGCTACGAAGAGCTCGGGGGCTTGTCAGACCCGGGGCCACCGGGCTGGGTATGTCACGAAGTTTAAGAGATTAAGCCCGTCTTATCTCTTATTCATTTCGTTTATCTCTTGTTTATCCCGTTTAAATAGGAGATAGAGCTAACCGACATGGAGAGGATCTATTCGAGATCAGCTCTGGTGTGATCCCTCGGAGGGGGTTGGTTAGCATCTTTGTAACTCTGACCTCTCGGATATATAAGTGAGGTCAGGGACCCCCCTCAAAACAGAAGATCATTAGGTCATTCTGCCCCAAAGAGAATACAAACCACCATACAGGACGTAGGGTGTTACGCTCCGCGCGGCCCGAACCTGTCTAAAGTCTTGTGTTCTTTGCACCTTCGAGTTCCTGATCTCGGCGTTCCCTCACCCAAAACTTACCACCTTGGGTATATCCCTCGGTGGGCAGCCGGTTAAACACCGACAGTGAGGCCGAAGGCGGCTGCGGCGGTGCTCGTCGGAGGTGAAGTTCCAGTGGAAATTGGGAGACAACAGAGGGTCGTCGAGCACGAGCAAGCAACGGGGAAGCTTGGACGAGGATGGATTGGGGCGGAGGAGGTCTGGTACTGGTTGTCCACGGGCGTGCCGTGCGTGGCCGGAGCGGAAGAGGACGGCGGCGGAGGAATGTGGCTCGGGCGCTCGAAAATTGGCACTGGACTGGAGGAACAGGATGTGGGCGTTGAAGTGATGCTACTGCATGCGAGAGAGAGGAAATTAAGGCTCTGTGGTGAGCGCTCCATGGCGATGAGGAGGTGGCGGCCGGCGGAGGCTCGGGGTCGGCGTGGCTCACGCGCGAGAGGCCACTAGGGGAGAGGAATTGGACCGGGAGAAGAAGGAGGCGACGCGTGGAGAAGTTCTCAGCAGGAGGTGGCTCTGCGGCGGCGGTGAAGCGGCGGCTAGAGGGGCAGCGCTGCCGGCGGCAGGCGAGCAGAGCAGGGACCCACGTGCGCGAGGAGGAAGAAGAGAGGGGAGAAGTCCGGGGGACTGGTTTGTGATTTCCAGAAAATGTAGGGACCTCTCGGTAAACTAAGATTTCTCACTGCTACAAAGGTCAAATGAGAAAATGGTCAACATGAAAGTTGTAGATTTTTTCAAACTCTACAACATTGCTTTAGGGCTTAAGTTCAGAAAATCAAAGTTTACAACTCTTTAAGTTAAGTTTATGAATAAAGGTAGAATTTGAATTACTTTTGTCTTTATTCAAATAATTTGATCAAACCTTGGGTATGTTTACAAATTTTTCTGAAATGTAATGATTACTTGTATTTTTACACATTAGTCCTTAAGTAAAGCTGAATTCGACTTTTATATTCCAACCACTTCACATGTAAACCCTTATATTGGTGTTAATTACACATAGGTCCTTAGTTTCATACAAAGTCTATTTCTCTTAGGTTTTAACTTAATATTTATACTTTTCTTCACTATGGTCATTTGAATTTGACATTTAATAACAGTTTTACATAATTGCACATAGGGACTTATAAAATTCATAATTTACAAATATACCCCTAGTTCTCTGTACAACTCATATACACCTTAGCATGCATACAACTTACTAATACCTAGTGTCTATATTTCTAATTACCTGAATGTTACAGCCGTCTCGACCGTTTAAACCCCCGTTGACCGTTTAAACAGGTCAACCGTTTTTTTCTGCCCAGGCCCTAAACAGAACGGTGATGTCTCGTTTACCGTTTAAACCCGTCTAAATGGCCATTTAATTCCGTTTAGGATAACAAAGCTTGAATGTGTTGTTCTTTTTAGGGCAGGTAAAGTGTTGTCTATCTTTAGTGTGGTTTCAATAGAATCCTTGTGAAATGAGTTGGTTGAATGGAACATGTGAACTACATATCTGCTAGTAGTGGTATATCTTCTGAAAATGGGAGTAGGAACATGTGGTTAATAATTGACATCTCCTTTGTTTCAGATGGTTGGAGCTACACGTGGAACCCCGGAAGGTTTCCGGCCAGATCAAGCTGGCGGTTCCCAACAACCGCCACCAGCCCCGCCAAATCTAGCAGAGGTCATGGCCCGATAGATAGAACTTCTGAACCAATTAGTGCAGGCTCAGATGGGCCAATTTCATCACCAGTCCCGAGGTTGTGATGAACACCCATCGGCTAATTACCAAGATTTTCTCAGCACCCAGCCCCCACTGTTCCATAAGGCAGACGAGCCCCTCGATGCTGACGCCTGGCTCCGTACTATGGAGTCTAAGTTTGCATTATTGTCTGTGCCATGCTCAGACGAGAACAAGGCACTCTTTGCAGCTCAACAACTTCACAGCACTGCCTGCATATGGTGGGACCATTACCATGCCATGCAGCCGGCTGGTCATGTTGTCACCTGGGATGAATTCCGGACCGCTTTCAGAGCGCACCACATTCCCGAAGGACTCATTGAGCGAAAGCTCAATGAATTTCTGAATCTAACTCAGGGAACCCGCACCGTCATGCAATATGCACAGGTCTTCAACCACTTGTGCCAGTATGCGGGTTATCATGCGGACACTGATACCCGCAAACGTGATCATTTCCGTCGAGGCCTGAATACCAAGCTTAAGGAATGACTGAATCCGGTAAAGGCTGACACTTTCAATGAGTTGGTCAATATGGCCATCACCCAAGAGGACTGCATCTCAGCCCACCGGGCAGAAAAGAAACGGAAGACACCCACAGGACCCTCAACGGCGCAACTGCCAAGGTATCGGTTGGTCCAGAACACTGCTACCCGAGTCCCACCCCGTAACAATCTGCCAGGCAGATGGGTAGCCAGACCACCCTAGCAGGCCCGATTTAATCGACAACTGACACCACAACCCAGCAGCAATAGTAGCAAGGCCCACAGCCGAGCTTTCCACCATGCAACCAAGGGAAACAACAACTATCGTTGTTTCAACTGTGGCAGCCCGTCCCATTTCATTAAGGATTGCCCCCAACCCCGAAGATCTTTCCAAGGGCAGACATCCAACCCGAACAGCAAGGGCAAGAAGCAGATGGTACAAGACCACCAGGGAAGGGTGAACTTCACGACTCTTTCCGAACTCCCCGAGGGTACGCCAATAATGACGGGTACTTTCTCTATCAACCATCAACCCGTGATTATACTTTTCGATTCTGGTGCCACCCATAGTTTTATCAGTTCAAAATGTGGAACAAAAGTAGGCCTAGATCTCTATCCTACTCTAGGAACCTATATGATAGCGACTCCTGGCGGTAAAATTTCCTCAAATCAAATCTATAGAAAGGTGCCAATTCAGCTGGGTAGTAATTTGATCAAAACAGATTTACTATTATTGGACCTAGAAGGAATGGATATCCTCCTAGGCATGGATTGGATGACTAGGCACAGAGTGTCATTAGATATCTCTTCCCGAGCTATGGAGATAGATTCACCCCAACATGAACCTACTACTCTCTATCTTCCACAACGGGAGTGCAATAACTCTTGTGCCTATGCTATAGAAGGGATCAAGTTAAAGGACATCCCTATTGTCTACGAATATCCAGACGTCTTTCCAAATGATTTGCCTGGAATGCCCCCGGACCGGGATATTGAATTTGTCATAGAACTACAACCCGGCATAGCCCCCATATCTAAGAGGCCCTATCGTATGCCACCCAATGAGCTGGCAGAGTTAAAAATCCAACTCCAAGATCTCCTTGATAAGGGTTACATTCATCCGAGTGCTTCACCATGGGGTTGTCCAGCCCTATTCATGAAGAAAAAGGACAATAGCTTAAGGCTATGTGTAGATTATCATCCCCTCAATGCGGTAACCATCAAAAACAAGTATCCTCTACCCCGCATTGACATTCTGCTCGACCAGTTAGCCGGAGCTAAAGTATTCTCTAAGATTGATCTTCGTTCGAGCTATCATCAAATCAAGATCAGGTCAAGTGACATTCCAAAAACAGCCTTTTCCACCAGATATGGACTCTACGAATATCTGGTCATGTCATTTGGTCTTACAAATGCTCCAGCATACTTCATGTATCTGATGAATTCAGTCTTCATGCAAGAACTCGACAAATTCATTGTGGTCTTCATTGATGACATTCTGATCTATTCAAAGAATCTGGAAGATCATGCGAATCATCTCCATATTGTTCTTCAGCGATTAAGAGACCACCACTTGTACGCCAAATTCTCTAAATGTGAGTTTTGGATGGATACCGTTAAATTTCTGGGTCACACTATTTCCAGTAACGGTATATCCGTTGACCCCAGTAAAGTACAAGAAGTGATGGATTGGAAACCTCCAACATCAGTCCATCAGATCCGTAGTTTTCTTGGTCTACCTCGCTATTATCGTTGTTTCATTCCTAACTTCTCAAGAATAGCCAAGCCTATGATTGAACTACTAAAGAAAGACGTTAAATTCTCCTGGGATCAAAAATGCGAAGATGCATTTCACACCCTCAAAGCACATCTCACCACTGCCCCAGTTTTAGCTCAACCCGATGTCTCAAAACCTTTCGACATCTATTGTGATGCTTCGGGAATCGGACTTGGTTGTGTGCTTATGCAAGACAACCGAGTGATTACTTATGCATCACGAGCACTCAGGACTCATGAACAGAACTATCCTACTCATGATCTTGAACTCACAGCTGTCATCCATGCACTTAAGATTTGGAGATATCATCTGATGGGTACAAAGTGCCATATCTATACTGACCACAAAAGCCTCAAGTACATCTTCACGCAAGCAGATTTAAATATGAGGCAAAGACGCTGGCTAGAATTTATCAAAGATTATGATCTAGAAGTACACTATCATCCAGGCAAGGCCAACGTCGTTGCGGATGCACTTAGCCGCAAGGCGCATTGCTCTTGCTTATCTATTGAGGCTTTCAATGAGACTCTTTGTTGGGAAATGAGAAAGCTTAATCTAGAGATCATTCCCCAAGGTAGCTTGAACCATCTCTCAATTCAAGCTACACTTTGGGATAACATTGTTTTGGCACAACAGCATAACAAAGGGGTTAGAATCATTAAGCAGAAGTTAGCACAAGGAGAAGGGAAGTATAAGTGTTTTCGTATAGATCACGAAGGGGTTCTATGATTCAACGAACATGTTGTTGTACCTAAGGACCATAAGCTTCGTAAGCAGATATTGGACGAGGCCCACTTGTCCAAATTCTCTATGCACCCTGGCAGTACCAAGATGTACCAAGATTTGAAACAGAACTTTTGGTGGACTCGTATGAAATGAGAAATTGCAAAGTATGTTTCGAAGTGTGATATTTGTCAAAGAGTTAAGGCCAGTCATCTAAAGACTGCTGGTATTCTTCAACCTCTACCCATTCCCTCTTGGAAGTGGGAAGATATCAGCATGGATTTTATCGTTGGCTTACCCAACACCTCTCTAAGGCATGACTCCATTTGGGTAATCGTTGATCGATTAACCAAAACTGCCCATTTCCTTCCTGTGCATACTACGTATAATGCCAAAAAGTATGCCGAGATCTATTTAGATCAAATCATTCGTCTTCATGGAGTGCCCAAGACGATCATTTCTGATCGTGGAGCACAATTCATCGCTCGGTTCTGGGAGCAACTTCAACATGCTCTTGGAACTAAGTTAATTCAAAGCTCCACATATCACCCTCAGACAGACGGACAAACTAAAAGGGTAAATCAGATTCTGGAGGATATGCTTAGAGCCTGTGTACTTCAGTATGACAATTATTGGGACAAATGCTTATCATTGGCAGAATTTTCTTACAACAACAGCTATCAAACCAGTCTCAAGATGGCTCCGTTTGAAGCATTGTACGGTCGCTGTTGCCGAACTCTTTTAAGTTGGTCACAAACCGGCGAACGTAAGATATTTGGACCTGACCTTGTCACTGAAGCAGAGGAAAAAGTGAAGACCATTCAAAACAATCTGAAAGCAGCCCAATCTTGACAGAAAAGCTACGCTAACATATGAAGAAGACCATTACAGTTTTAAGTTGGAGACTTCGTATATCTTCAAGTATCTCCCACTCGAGGTATTCAACTGTTCGGCGTAAAAGGAAAACTTGCCCCTCGATATATCGGACCCTTTGAAATTCTCAAAATCTGTGGACCCGTAGCTTACCGTCTTCAACTTCCTCCTCAGTTAGCAGCCATCCATGACATCTTCCATGTATCTCAACTTAGGAAATGTGTCAAAGTTCCTACCGACATCATCGATCCCCAAGCCATTGATATCGAATCTAATCTAACCTATACTGAACATCCAATCAGAGTGCTAGACACTAAAGAAAGAAGCATTAGAAGAGAAACTATCAAGATATTCAAAATTCAGTGGAATCATCATACCAAAGAAGAAACGACTTGGGAAACCGAATCCTATCTTCAACGAAATTTCCCAGGTTTCCTTCAAGCCAATTCCTAAATCTAATCGCCCAATTCCATTCTGTTCCAGAATCTCAGGACAAGATTCTTTTTAGGGGGGAAGGCTGTGACATTCAGGTATTAGGATTATAAACACACCAAATTTTAGTAAAGTGTGCATGTTTGATATTGTGTATGTGTGTTCAAATTTGAATGCAAAAGGGAAAAAGGATATTTATGTAATTCTAAAAAATGTAGGTCGTTTAGTGTTAAATGGGAAAGAATGGGAGGTAAAATCCAAATATATGAAGGTTGTTTTGCAAAAGTCAAGAACTTTCTTTTAAATAGCAAATATAGGTGAAACTACACATAGGATGTAAGTGTAGTGTCGTTTTTAAATAGGATTTCTTTAAAGTTTAAAACTTTGCTAAGTTTTATATTAGCTTCAAATCCTTAGCTCTTTTGTAACTAAACCTTAAAGTAAAGTTATAGATCTTGCTAAACCCTACACTTTTACTTTTGGGCACATGTTCATTTGAGCTATGGTTTGAAAGTTATCTAGGCCTTACAGAGGAGTCCCTGCACTTTCAAGAAATTGCAAACAGGCCCCCTTCGTCTACCTCCAGCCCCTCTCCTCCTCTGTTTCTTCTCTGCGCCGCCCCACCACCCTCGCCGGCCTTGTGCTACGCACCCGCCGCCTCCTCGCCGCCTTTCCTCGCGCCACGTGCCGCCCTAGCGTCTGCGCCGCCGATCCCCACCCCATGCTGGCCATCTCCTCGCCTTGCCACGCCGCTCTGACACCAGCCCGAACTGGTCTCCGCCGCTGCGCGCCGTCGTTGTAGCCCGACCGGCACCACCTCCTGCTCCTGGCAGCCCCCACGCGTCGCTCCCTGGTCGACAGCCCCTCTAGTTCTCCCCACTGTCTTCTTCCACACGCGCCACGCTGCCCCCGCCTCTGCCCGAGCTCCGCCAGCGGCCGCCACGCACGCGCGCCGGCCGCCAGCACTAGCTCTCGCTCGCTGTGCCCTCTCCTCAACTTGAAGCGCATCTTGGAGCTCCCAATACACTCCCTCTTACGTTCCTGCACCCACATTCCCACTGCCATTTCCTTTCTCGCTACCGACAGCTGCCACCGCTGCTTCTCATCCCTGATCCAGTGCTCCTAGAGCACCATCGCAACCCACTGGTGCTCCCCAGCCTGCCCAATTTCGTTCTCATGCATCGGAACAACCGGACCACTACGCCGGTGAGCTCGAGCTCCCGCTGCCGCTCGGTCTCGCCGTCGTCACATCGATCCACCGCCTCTTAGCCCCGGCCAAGCACACCATCAGCACCACATCATCACATGGAAGCTCCCTGACTACTTCCCCGCCACCCTCCAGCACTCCGATCACCGGAACACCGTCGACGTCCCTCTGACCTCCGCGGCCCGCCCCTGTTCGTCGTCGTTACGTTGCCTCGGCCCCTCTCTTCCCCGACACCGGCCACCCCCGTGACCGCCGTGAGTCCCTGAACCTTTTCCCCCACTTGCCCCTCGCCGCCGGTGAGCCCCCTCGCCGGAATTTGATCGGCACCTATCGAGTTCCCTGTGTAGCCCGGCCAAGGACCCATTTGCAACGATTCAAAACTTTCCAGGGGCCTTTCTGTAGAAAACCAATACCCCTCTCCAAATTCAAATCAGTCAACTTGTAAAATTCATAGGAAATTGTAGAAAATCCAAAAATAGCCAAACCAATTTTGTTGTACTCCTGAAATCTAGTTCTACACTTTTGTTAATAGAGTCTAGGTGAAAAATTAAATACATTTTGATTTATTTTAAACTTTAGCAAAAGAGTATCTTGTGCATAACTATTGCATGCTAGCTCTTTTTCTTGTGATTTTTGGTGTGTAGTCTATTTAAAGTGAATACAAGCTTGTGTAAAAATTTCAGCACCAGTATTGCACCCTAGCTGCAACTAATTTAATTTTGTGCAAATCAAGCTTGAAAGGATTTAAACATGTTCGTAAGCTTTTCATGCTTAGATCTTTTTACCATATGTTGATATATTAATAATTAGTTCATAATTAATTTTTCAACAATTTATGGCACTGTTTTGCCTAAGGATTAAATTTATACTTGAAATTGAACTTAATTCAAACACTATAGCTTCTATTTTTAGAAAATTATGAAAACTTCATAGTAAGCTTATCCACTAGGAATAAGCTTATCCACAGAAATTCAAGGCCATAGCCTTTATGGATTTCAAATTAAAAATCAAACTTGTTAACCTAATTCAATTCATTCAACTAATTAGGATAATTGAATTAGGATACCAATAATAAGTTTATATTTGAACCACTTGCTTTATGAATTTATGTGTATTAATCTGTTGGATTGCAATTTTATCGTGAAATAAAACTCTTAACTCGAGAACCATCTAAATCAAATCCTTGCATATCATGTAGAGTCAACGACACTCGACGACGGAGACTACGAGCTAGTCCCGGAACAAGAGCAAGGGTTTTCTGAAGACCCAGTGAGCATCGTCGAGATTCTAACTGAAGCTCCGAACCAAAGTTGCCCCCAGCCCCGCTCAAGAAGGCAAGCCCCAGTGCATAACCCAATATTTTCAATTACTATATTTATGCAATCCTATATGTATATATTATATCTTGCATTAAGTCTAGGAGTTGAAATGGAACACTAGATGCATTGATACTAGGAACCTATGATACCGGTAGAAGTCGGGTGATTTCCTGTCACTCGCGCGATATAGGAGTTGAATGTTTACTATTCTGCAATCACTATAAGGATGATGGACGGGGTCATGTGCAGTATCATGACTCGGAAGGTTACCCCGTCTGTGTTTATAAAAGTTGATAAGGTCACAGCGTGTGGTAGTGGTGGTTAAGCATTTGAAAGTACTAGCCACATGCTGCGAAATATGGTAAAGCGGTAAGCCTAGTAACCAATCGACCCGAGGAGTGGACATACCTCCCACCGCTCGTAATTTGGTTTTTCTCACGCACCGACGTGCGGGAGTACGTTCCGCACAGTGGACAGGAGTACGGTCATGTAGTCGCGCTACAGACATACGTCCTGCACAATTGGTGTGCGTATGGTCCTACAGTCGCTTGTGGTGGCCTTGTTCCACGAGTCAGAATGAAAGGCAAATGGTTGCTTCGGAACTATCGTTGGATGTTCCAAGCGTGTGAGTTAGGTTTGCCTTGCAAGGTTTGGAAATTTGATTCAGAATCGTCCGTTTCTCATGGAGATTGAGACTGCTTATTCCTTCTGCCACATAGAGTAAGAACAGTAACCATTATGGAATAATCTGGATGGATGTTAATCTCTACCTTGTTTGTCTAGTATAGGTGCTTACCCAGAATGGTTAATGAAACTAGAATCTGAAAGCTAAAATATGAAAGTTAGCTCATACTCTTTGTTGCTTTTCAGCTGAAATTAAACCCAGAACCATTACAAGCCAGCATAAGTCTAGCTACATGGCTAAGTATATAATGACACGGTTAAGTCTTGCTAAGTATTAGTATACTCAGTCTTGCTAGTCTATTTTTTAGGTATGATCTCTGAGAACCCCACGAATAGTCCAGCATGGCCAATCTCTGTTCCATTTGGCTGGTCCGTGGAATGGGATCCGTCCCCGGCTGGCAGTGACCCTCCGAAATGACACCCGTTTTCGGACTGTACTTGGTGTCAACTTTTGCAATGTATGTAGTCGCGCGTCAATTTCTTCCACTGTGACTCTACACAAGCTTGCATAGCTTGTGGTTTTCAGACACTGTTTGTATAAGTATACTTAAGTTTGAAACGTTTGTAATAATGTTTAATATTCTGTGAATTAAAAGTTGGTGAGCTGTTGTGCGATTGTAAACTCGCCTTCGTGCAGGGAATCCTGAAATTCCACTCAGGATCACTGGAATCTATTGCAAGGAATAAGCCAATGTAATACCCTGCAACTTCCATGGAATGCTGGTCATAGAAGATGTGGATGGCCTCCAGAGCTGCAGTCTCGATGGTGTCGACTAGACGATAACCAACCACATCGACCTCGATGGGCTGCCACTGAGAACGGAAAGGGTGCTGAGGAATAGTCACCTGAACTCTGCACCGGGGAACACCTTCCTCTCTATACTCCACTCCGTCGTACTGGGGAGGTTCGATGTAGAAGAATAAACTAAGGGATTCCCATAAAAGACGGGAAAAACCCTCCTAGTGCAAGGCATTGGTATGGAGATGCCCTGCATGATCCCAGAAGATGTTTGAAGGAGCCGCCATCTGAAACAAGAATTCAGATGGTGAGATTTATTTACTCTGCTGAGAACTCACAAGGTAAATGGAACAAGACAATCGATTTTGGTAACAGCAAAGGCTGGAAATCAGATGTATGTTTAAGATACTCAACTAAGGCTACCACAAGAATCCTATTAAAACCATACTAAAGATAGACAACACTTTACCTGTCCTTAAAAGAACAACACATTCAAGCACTCATTTTGTTTATAATGGATTATGCATGCACGTACTATTCGACCTCACAACCAAAACAACTGTCGAATATCTTTGGACTTACGTGGCTAATTTCGGTGGCATGACACATACGTCTCTCACTAATAACTAGTCAATAAATCCTATCCGTCTTAACGTATTAATCGAGGTTAGTATACCTGCAGAAGACCACATTTACATAATCTGAATCTTTCATGGCAGCACGACATGAAAGCGTTCCCAAATAGTACTGTTCAATATAGAAACAGCATCTGTACCATTACCGCCGTACAGACAACGTTAACATACGTCATCGAAACAACGTATTCACGGGGGTACCGCGAAATGCGGGGGTATGAACAGCGATCGCCATACCCTGCGCTGAAATATATACTCCCAATATACTCAACCTAAGTTGATATATTGGCAGTATCTCAATGCTTGAGAAACAGCGTTCAGTTTCGCATCACCGATGGGAATGCCAAGCTTCCTCAGTAGGCTGAGGATCCTTACCTCCTTACCTCACCATCGAAGGTGTCGTTATAGAATATAAAGTTGGGTTATGCATAAATTTAAGTTTTGACCTAAAGTAGTGCTACAAGTTAGAGTGACTATACACATCTATATTCTAATAGCCACCTGATTACTCCCATATAAACCCCTAGGGCTTTGTGTTCTAAGCACCAACCTTAACGAATCCAACGTGCTTCGTAAATTCATTTGTTAAGCAAGTTTTTATCCTGAAAACATTTTTAAGAGCTATTGCAGTTGTAAGAGTAAATCTACAGCTCTGATACCAACAGTGGCAGAACCGTCTGAATTATTCTAGCTCAAGTGCGCTAGTCATCGCTATACAGCTGATACTAACTCAACGCACTTCAAACGGAACAACCCATTGGTCTGTCGGGTCTCCACCCGATGCAACCACGGTTCAACAGGATCGAAGCAGGTTTACCTCACACGAAGGCGAGTTTACACTTGCACATAACTCATCAACTTTTAAACCATAGGATATTAAACATTATTACAAAACGTTCAAACTTAAGGTAATATACAAACATTGTTTAAAACGACAAGCTAAATAGCTTGTCTAGATTCACAGCAGAAGAAAAATTTACGCGAGACTACACACATCGCGGAAGTTGACACCACACTCAGCCCGAAGCATGGCGTAATTCAAGAGGGTTACTGCCAGCCGGGGACGGATCCAGACCAGCCAAACGGAACAGAAGTTGGCCATGCGGAACTATCCGTGGGGTTCTCAAAGGTCATACCTGAAAAGTTCACTAGCAAGACTGAGTATACTAATACTCAACAAGGCTTAACCGTTTCATGGTATACTTAGCCATGTAACTAGACTCATGAAGGCTTGAAATGGTTCTGGGTTTAATTTTAGCTGAAAAGCAACAAAGAGTATGATCTAATTTCATGTTTTAGCTTCCAGATTCTAGACTCATTAAGCATTCTAGCTAAGCACCTATTCTAGACAAACAAGGTTGAGATTAACATTCATCCAGATTATTCCATAATGGTTACTGTTCTTACTCTATGTGGCAGAAGGAATAAGTAGTCTCAATCTCCGTGAGAAACGGATGATTCTGAATCGAATTTCCAGACCTTGCAAAGGTAAACCTAACTCACACGCTTGGAACATCCAAAGATCATTCCGAAGCAACCGTTTCCCTCATATTCTGGGTTATGGATCAGGGCCACCACAAGCGACTGCAGGACCGTACGCACACCAATTGTGCAGGACATACGTCTGTAGCGTGACTACATGATTGTACTCCTGTCTGCTATGCAGAACATACTCCCACACATTGGTGCGTGTGTACATTAGAAACCAAATAATCGAGTGGTGGAGACATGTCCATTTCCCGGGCCAATCAGGTACTAGGCTTACCACTTTACCATATTTCGCGGCATGTGGCTAGTACTTTCAAATGCTTAGCCACCACTACCACACACTGCGACCTTATCAACTTTTATCAACATAGACGGGGTAACCTTCCAGGACATAATATTGCACATGATCCCATCCATGATCCTTATAGTGACTGCAGAATAGTAAACATTCAACTCCTATATCGCGCGAGTGACAGAAAATCATCCGACTTCTGCCGGTCCTATTAGCAGAGCATCTATGCGATAAGGACTCAGGCACAATACAGAGGTTCCTAGTATCAATGCATCTAGGGTTCCATTTCAACTCCTAGACTTGATGCAAGATGTAATATATAATTATAGAATTGTAGTAAATTGAAATACTGGGTTATGCACTGGGGCTTGCCTTCATGAGCGGGGCTAGGGTTAGTGGTGTCAGAGACTTCCAAACTTTGGTTTGGGGCTTCAGTTATAGTCTTGACGACGTTTACCGGGTCTTCAGAAAACCCTTGATCTTGTTCCAGGACTAGTTCGTAATCTCCATCGTCGAGTATCGTTGACTCTATATGATATGCAATGATTTAAGTGAGATGGTTTTTGATTTAAGGATTTTACTTCTCGATAAAGTTGCAATCCAACAAATTAACAAACATAAACTCATGAAACAAGGGGGTTGGATCCAATTCCACTATTTGTGTCCTAATTTTATTATCATATTAATTGTATTATTTTGAAGTAATTTGACTAGTTTGATTTTTATTTTGAAAACCATAAAGGTTCTGACCCTGGATTTTTATGGGTAAGCTTATTTTTTTATTAAGTAAGCTCACTGTAAAATTTTTCATAAATTTTTGAAAACAGAAACTACAGATTTGAATTTTCATTCAAGCTTCAAGTTTAAAATTCAAACCTTAAGCAAACAGAGCTTTAAATTCTTGAAAATTTAATTTTAAACTAATTAACAATAGATTAATTTATGGTAAAAGGATCAAGAGGAAAGCCTTAGGAACATGCTTAAATAAATTTTAACCATTCCAAACTTGATTTGCATAAATTTAAAAGATCTTAAACTATAGAGCAGTTCTGAGCATGAAATTTTTACACAAGCTTACTCATGACCTAAACCGGCTACATACCAACAATCACAAGAAAATAAGCTTGTATTTATGCCCAAGATACCCTTTTGCTAGAGTTTAAAATAAATCAAAAAGTATTTAGTTTCAAACAAAACTTTATTAACAAAGGTTGTAGAATTAGACTTCTAGACCCCAACAAAACTGGTTTGGCAATTTTTGGATTTTTCTACACATTCCTAAGGATTTTACAAGTTGACAGCTTTGCAAACAAGAATTGAAAGAGGAGTTTACAGAGAGGCCCTCGGGTTTAAGCATAAGGGTCCCTAAAACAGAAATCTAAATTGTAAATGGGTCCCTGCTAGCCCACGACGGCGGCCGGCGGGTCTGACCGGTGTGTTCTCGCTGGCGGCGAGGTCTTTGGCGGGGAGGAATAGGTCCTACACGGCCTACAGGACATGTTGTTCCCGATGGTGGGTGATGTGCACCAGGAAAAGCGGTGGAGCATGGCCGGCGGCGAGGAGTGGCGGCGGCTGTGGCGGCGTGCTCATGTTCCCGGCGAGGGGCCGGTGAACGTGGATGAATGGGGCACGCATGAGCACCGTGGAGGTGTGGGGGTGCGATTGCGGTACCTAATTTGGCTGGAGGTGGGGCGGAAGGGTGTCGTCGACGGTGAGGCGGCTCGGGTTCCTCCTGCGGCGGAGGCGGCACGGATTCCTTTAATTCCGGCCAAGGAGAAGAGCAGGCTTGGCTAGGGTGGGTCTAGGGCAAGTAGGGACGGTGAGGAGGCCTTGGCGTGCTGGAATTGAGATGGGCAGGACGGGGTGGCGAGAATTTTTCCGGCGAATGGCTCGGCGGCTCGGCTTGACGCTCGTGGAGAAGAAGAGAGGGAAGGGAAGCGAGAGAGGCTTCGGTCGGGCTTTATAGGGAGGAGCAGTGTAGTAGAGAGGGAGGGAGAAGTGCACGCCCGGCCACAGACCAACGACGCTGGTCGGGCTGCGACGACGATAAGCGGCAGCGGAGAGCGGCTTGAGCAGATGGCAGGGCAGTGTGGCATGGCGGGGAGAGGCCAGCGCAGTTCGGGGAAGCGGCGGCACGGGCACAGGGGTGGCACGTGGCATGGATTAGAGTGGCGCGGGGCGGCTGGTGCTCAGCACATGGCCGGCGAAGCGGCGGCGGGGTGTCGGGCAGAGAGAAATCAGAACAGAGCAGAGCAGAGGGGCT
Source organism: Panicum hallii (assembly GCF_002211085.1). Classification (NCBI taxonomy): domain Eukaryota; kingdom Viridiplantae; phylum Streptophyta; class Magnoliopsida; order Poales; family Poaceae; genus Panicum; species Panicum hallii. The sequence continues at coordinate 10,938,706 of NC_038047.1, read as the reverse complement.
GAAGGTAGACGAAAGGACTGACTCGAAACTTTCCAAAAATACAGGGACTCCACTATAAAGTCTAGCTAACTTTCAAACCATAGCTCAAATGAAAATGTGCCCAAAAGCAAAAGTGTAGAGTTTAACAAGATCTACAACTTTGCTTTAACCCTAGTTGCAAAAGAGCTAAGGATTTGAAACTAACACAAATCTTGGAAAAACTTTAAACTTTATGTAAATCCCCTTTAAATTTCTACACCACACTTGCATCCTATGTGTAGTTTCACCTCCATTTGTGTGACAATCAGGTAATTAGAAAGCTAGACACTAGATTTAGTGTAAAGAGTGTGTGCTTGTTATGGTATGTATGTATAGTACAAAGGATTAAGGGTATATTTGTAATTTCTATAAGATGTAGGTCCTTGAATGTAAATAGGGTGAAGTGGAAGATAGCAATAGCATCTAGGGGTGTATTTGTAGATTCCCATGTAATATAGGTCTTTCAGTGCAAGGTGTGTGTTTTGGAGGGTAGCTTTGAAATCTAGGGGAAATATAATATTAAGTGTTAAATTGATGTGATCATAAGCCCTTAAGTAAGGATAAGGGCCTATTTGTAAATAAACCTAAGTAATAGGGTCTTTTATGTAAATACTTAGGGGATAAAAGTAACCTCCATGTTTATCTAAGGGCCTATTTGTAAAAGTACTTGTCATCATGACATCCCATGAATGTTTGCAAATATGCCAAAAATTTGATTAAAATCTCGCTTGGTAAGGACAAGGGTGATTTAAATTTTACCCTGTTCAAAAGTCAACGTGTAATGCTGCAAACTTTGAGTTTTTGAACTTGAACCCTAAACCATTTTTGTAGAGCTTGAAAAACTCTATAACTTTTATTTTGGGCACTTTCTCATTAGAGCCTCAGATCAACGGGGGATTTTACTTTACAGGGAAGCCCCTAGATCTTTTCAGTTTTACACATGAGCCCTTGGATCTTTTCCCCTCTCTTCTTCTTCCTCTGAACCCCCTCTGTTTCTCAGCTCCGCTGCTCCGCCTGCTCTGCCGCCGGTGCCGCTCCCCTGGCCGCTGCTCTTCAGACCGCCGCCGTCCACCTCCTGCTAGGCTGGCGGACACGCGTCGTCTTTTCCACGTCCTAGCCCTGTTCCCCTCCCTCTGCTGCATCCTTGCGCGCGTGCCACGATGACCCGAGCTGCCCGCCGGCCGCAACGTCGTCGCCGCCAAATTCTGAGCCCACGCTTATCTTTTCTTCCCTCCTCTTCCGCTTGACCCGACCAGGAGATCCTAGAGGTAGCAATTGCCTCTTTTCTTCCTTAGTTGCACACATCCCGGTCCTTGAACCCATCCGCCACCGCTTCCTCTCTCTGTTAAGCCCCGGACCACCGTGGGTAGCCGCCTCTGGCCACTAATCGCCTCCACCGACCCCCTAATCCATTTCCCCAGTTCCCACTCGTGCTCCCCAGCTAGTAGCCGCAGCTCAATTTCAATCGAAGCATCATCGCCGGTGAGCGCCGCCCGCCGCCATCTCGGCCTCACCGTGGAACACTAGTCTCCAGCCCTCCCCGACCTCGGTTGTCCCCATTCCGAGCATCTCCACCTCGCCCGGAAGCTATTCGACCACTTTCCCGCTCCCTCCAACCACCGGAGTACCATCCCCACAGTCCTACCTCGCCGCCGGCCGCAAGCTTCCATCGTGCCGCCACTGCGAGCTACCCCAACCCAATTCCAGCCGTCCACAGGTGCCCAAGAAACCCTTGGTGCTTCCCCACCCTTTCCCCCTCGCCGCCGGCGATCGCCGTCGCCGGGGCATGCTGGTCAACTTCCACGGCCCTGCCTTGACCCAGTAAGGACTGAGGGTTAGAAGAGAAAGAAACTTGAGGGGCTTTTTGCAAAGGTTTAGACTCATAGAAACAGTACTGTTTAAGGACCTCTGTATAAACGTGTCTATCATTTCATGTGAGTAGTGTTGCTGCCTTGTAAAATCCATAGAAAATTGTAGGAAAGTCCAAAAAATGTCAAATCAATTTTGCTGGAAACTAGATTTCAAACCCTACAACTTTTGTTAATAAAGTTTGGTGTGAAACTAAATATTTTTGAATCTATTTAAAATTCGAGGTAAAAGGGTAAAGGATGCATAACTATCACATGATTGCTTTGTTGCTTGTAATTTTTGGTATGTAGCTTCCATAGGTTATGAGTGAGCTTGTGTAAAAATTTCAAACCCAACACTATTTTGTATTTTAAGTTCTTTTGAATTTGGGCAATTCAAATTTGAAATGCTATGAAATTAATTAAGCATATTCCTTAAGCTTAATCAACTAGATCTTTTTGCCATGATCTAATATATTGATAATTAGTCTATGATTAAATTTTCAAGACCTTATAATTCTTCTTGTCTAGGGTTTGAACTTAAACTTGAAATATGTATTCAAATTCAAATGGTTTAGCTCCCGTGTCAATAAATCCAATACTATAATCACGACTTAATTATGAGTGCTAACTCAAGCCTAAACCCCTTCTGTTTTGTGAGTTCACCGGTGATAACTGTTTGGATTTCATCTTTATCGTGAAATAAAAATAATTTCATGTGCACCTTTTTAAATGTAATGTTGCACTACATGTAGATACGACTACTTCCGCATGCGATATCTACGAGATCTCCCAGAAGTCTGCAGGGGATATTTTGGAAGACCAAGGGAACGTCACCAAAGAGATATCTGAAGTCCCGAACCAAAGTTTGGAAGATAATAGCACTGACATCTCTGACTTCAGCCCCACCAGTAAAGGCAAGCCCCGGACATAACCCACTACTTTAATTACACTGCAATCACTATCTATTTATATATCTCTATGCATTAAGTTCTTAGGAGTTGTTTGGAAACCCTAGTTGCATTTTTTTCTAGGAACCAATGTATTGATTATTAGCACTTGAGTTCGAATAGCCGCTATGCTAATAGGACCGGTAGAAGTCGGGTGATTTCCTGTCACTCGCGCGATATAGGAGTTGTCATGTTTACATTCCTGTATTCACTATAAGGATGACGGACGGGATTTATGTGAGGTATCATGAATGAGGTGATGCCCCGTCTGTATTGTTGAACTGGATAAGGCCGCAGTGTGTGGTAGCGGTGGTTAAGCGTTTGAAAGTACTAGCCACATGCCGTGAAATATGGTAAGCGGTAAGCCTAGTAACCAATCGGCCCGAGGAGTGGACATACCTCCCACCACTCGTCTTGCTTCTTCTGGTTACTTAAGTTCGACGTGTGGGAATACGTGTTGCAAGGGCAACCAGGAATACGGATTTTGTAGTCGCGCTACAGACGTATGTCCTGCACACATTGGGTGTGCGTATGGTCCTGCAGTCGCTTGTGGTGGACCTGTCCACGAGTCGGAATGAAAGGCAAACGGTTGCTTCGGAACTATCATTGGATGTTCCAAGCGTGTGAGTTAGGTTTACCTTGCAAGGTTGAAAATCCGATTCAGAATCGTCCGCTTCTCACGAAGATTGAGACTGCTTGATCCCTTTACCACATAGAGTAACAAGAGCAACTTTGTGATTATCAAAGATGATGTTTGGCTAAAGATCATACTATGCTTGAATAGTTATAGGTGCTTACCTAGAATGGATAATAAACTAGAACCTGAAAGCTAAAAGTTGAAATTAAGGATCTACTCTTTGTTGCTTTTCAGCTGAAAATAACCCAGAACCCTTGAAATGCCTTCATGAGTCTAGTTATGGGCTAAAGTATACCCAATCCCGGGTAAGCCTTGCTGAGTATTAGTATACTCAGCCTTGCTAGTTATATATTTTGCAGGTAGTGTCTTGAAGACTCTACTCTTCCCTTGCCTTAGCCCTGTACTCTTCCAGAAGATTGGTCCGTGGAATGGGATCCGTCCCCGACCAACACTGGTGATACCGAGTGATGTCGTGCCCGGGCTTAGCATGACATCCATCATAACGACGTGCTATAAATCATCGCGTATGTTTTCCGCTGTAAAAAACCATAGCTTTAACAGTTTGTAATCTTTTCTCTAATTTGAAACTTCGTACTTCTTTTGGAAACTCTTGTAATGTAAATCCCTGTGATGTAAAAATGTGATGGTGATTGTATCTCTGGACTCACCTTCGTGTGAAGTAACCTTATTTGATCCTGTGTATCGGTGGTTTATCGAGACGTTACCCGACAGGCCAAGGGATTATACCGTTTGAAGCACGTTGGAGCCCTCGCGAGTGGACTCGCGTACTTGAGCCGGTATAATTTAGGTTGGTTCTGCCACAGCTGGTATCAGAGCTATAAGGTTACTCTGGAGATACATTTTACCTTAAAAATGCTTTCAGTATAAAAATTTGACCAACAAAGTATTTGGCAAAACTACGTTGGTTTCGTTAAGGATTATACTTAGTACGTAAAGCCCTAGGGTAATGCTTATGAGGGAAATAGAGGTGGCTATAATATATATATAACCCTAACTACTAGCACTACTTTTCTGTCAAAACTTAAATTCATGCACAACCCAATTTTACATTCAATAACGACACCTTTGACGATGAGGTAAGAAGGTAAGGATCCTCAGCCAACTGAGGGAGCTTATCCTTCCCGTCGGTGATGCGAACTGAACGCTGTTTCTCAAGCAGTGGCCTACTTGAGATGCTACCAATATACCAACTTCGGTTGACTATATTGGGAGTATATAGTTATGTAAGGGGGTATGAACAGCAACATCCCCGCATTTTGCGGTACCCCCGTGAATACGTTGTTTCGATAACGTATGCTAACGTTGTCTGTACGGCGGTAATTGTACAGATGCTGTTTCTATAGTGAACAGTAATGTTTGGGGACGTTTTCATGACATGCTGGCATGAAAGGTTCATTGAATAAATTAAGATTTTCTGCAGGTACGCTAACCACGATTCGATAGGTGTGAACGCATAGGGCTCATCGACTAGTTAATAATGAGAGACGTATGTATTATGCTACCGAAATTAACCACGTAAGTCCGAAGATATTCGGCAGTTGCTTTTGGTTGTGAGGATGTTAGTGCGTGCATGCATAATACATTAACCAAAAAAATGGGTGCTTAATTTTGTTGTTTTCCTAAGGATAGGTGATATGTTGGTTATTCTTAGTATGGTTCCAATAGAACCTTTTAATCGGGTATCTTAGGTATCTTTCTGATTTCCAGCTTTAGCTGTTATCAGAATCAGTTGTCTCATCCCATTTACCTTGTAAGTTCTCAGCCGGGTAAATAAATTTCATCATCTGAATTCTTGTTTCAGATGGTTGGAGCCCCACGTGAAATCCCGGAAGATTTCCGGGCAGATCAGGCAAGCGATTCACAACCACCGCCATCATCACCTCTGAATCTAGCCGAGGTTATGGCTTGGCAAACCGAAATTCTTAATCTATTGGTACAAGCACAGCAGAATCAACAATGCCAGCAATCACGAGGTCGTGATGAATCTCAGATGGCAACCTATCAAGAATTCCTCAGTACCCAGCTGTGGCAGAACCAACCTGAATTATACCGGCTCAAGTACGCGAGTCCTCAATGAAAGGGCTACCTCGCACTTCAAACGGTATAAGACTATTGGTCTGTCGGGTAACGTCCCGATGAACCACCGAACGCAGGATCCAACAAGGTACCTCACACGAAGGTGAGTCCAGAGATACAATGCCAAAATAATTTACACCACAGGCAGTTATATTACAAAAATATACAGAATAACATTTGTTCTCACTGAGGAGAGTTTATTACAACACAAGTTTAAGTTTCTGGTTAAAACAGCGGAGTTTGAAAAGCGTAGTTAATATACACGACGTCATTACAGATATTATGCTAGCCCTGGCATAATATCACTCGGCGGAGTCTGTGTTGGCCGGGGACGGATCCCATTCCACGGACCAACCATCAGGCAAAGGGTAAGGCCACGGTGTAATGAACGCGGGTTCCTCAGAAGGATTACCTGAAGTAAATAAATGAAAGCAAGGCTGAGTATACTAATACTCAGCAAGACTTACCCGGAATTGGGTATACCTTAGCCCATAACTAAACTCATGAAGGCTTTTAGCTTTAGGTAGAGTTTTCAGCTGAAAAGCAACAAAGAGTAGATCCTTATTTCCAACTTTTAGCTTTCAGGTTCTAGTTGATTAACCATTCTAGGTAAGCACCTATAACTAATCAAGCATGGTGAAATCTTTAATCAAGCACCATCTTTGATAATCATAAAGTTACACTTGTTACTCTATGTGGTAAAGGGAATAAGCAGTCTCATACATCGTGAGAGGCGGACGATTCTGAATCGAGATTCAACCCTTGCAAGGTAAACCTAACACACACGCTTGGAACACCACAGGGTTGTTCCGAAGCAACCGTTTACCTTTCATTCCGACTCGTGGATCAGATCCACCACAAGCGACTGCAGGTCATACGCACATCCAAAGTGCAGGACGTACGTCTGTAGCGCGACTACAAAACCCGTACTCCTGGTTGCCCAGCAACACGTATGCCTACACGTCGAACAGAGTAACCAAAAGAAGCAAATACATGTGGTGGGGGGTATGTCCACTCCTCGGGCCGATCGGTTACTAGGCTTACCGCTTACCATATTTCACGGCATGTGGCTAGTACTTTCAAACGCTTAACCACCGCTACCACACACTGCGACCTTATCAAATTCCACAACACAGACGGGGTATCATCTCAACCATGATACCTCATAAAACTCCCGTCCGGTATCCTTATAGTGATAGCAGGAATGTAAACATTACAATTTCCTATATCGCGCGAGTGATAGGAAATCACTCGACTTCTACCGGTCCTATAAGCAGAGCAACTAGTCGGACTCCAATTCTAGTGTTCATTACATTGGTTCCTAGAATAATGCAACTAAGTTTTCCAAACAACTCCTAAGAACTTAATGCATACAAATATATGTACATAATATAGGTTGCAGTGTAGTAAAGTAGGGGTTATGTCCGGGGCTTGCCTTCGCTAGCAGGGTTGGGGTTAGTCAAAATATTTTCTTCCGAACCTTGGTTCGGGGCTTCAGAGAAATCCGCGACGAGATTTCCGGGGTCTTCAGAATACCCTCCTTCTTGTTCCGGAATTAGCTGATAGTCCCCGTCAGCGAGAGTGGTCGATTCTACATGTTATGCACAATGAAGTTTAATGGATGCATACATTTGTAGTTCAGTTCACGATAAAGTTGCAATCCAACATAAGAAAAATTACATTACGACGATAATCTAACTACCCCGTACTGGGCAGTCATTTATCGAGTACTAATTAAACTAACTAGTCTCGTTAGGCAACCGGGGTGGGTTACCCTGAACATCCAATTTATCTATATTGGGTAGTGTATCTAATTACCTTAAGCAACACTACACACTCTTAGCAATTCCCATTTATTAGCTAAATACTGTAATTAACTTTAGGTTATTATCTAATTATGGTTAACCTTGAATTAATCTTAGGCAAATTATAAATTAGTAAAATTAAAGTAATACTTATGGAAATTACCCTAAGTGGGTTTAATTGAAATAACATTACTCTAGATATTTTATACAATAAATAACAATTTACTTAATTTTAAACAAGATCAAAATGTGAAATTTCAAAGTGTAATTATAACTAGAGTTTTATATTAAAATTAGGGTTTAAAACTTAAAGACATCATAAACTACTTAAGTCTAGCATACCAAAAAGGTTTCATAAATTTTCATGCATTCTAATTATTATTTATGATTTATCTTGAAATTTAAGTTTGAATTTATAACTCAAATTATATTAGGTTTCTGTTTCTCAAATTTTTATGTTATATTACACTCATAAAGACTAGACTATAGTAAAAATTTCATCCCTAAATATGCATAGATACTTCTAAAATTAAATTGCCAAGTTTTTGTTAACTTATAACAAAAGTAACTAAATACCTTAGCTAGAAAGCTGATCTAGGCCTCAAGAATTTACACAGAGCTATTTACATTACCTACAACACATGCTCCAAAAACTAACAGCAACAAGACTATGGATCACAAGAGTTAATTAATGCATGCTTTTACTAGTATTTAAAATACAGAACAAACCATGTACTTTCATGGCATGGTGATAAAATAAAAGTTGCAGAGCTTATCATAAGGTTTCTAACCCAATCAATTTCGTATTTTTCTGATTTTTCTACTGTTTTCTATGCATTTTCAAAGTTCACAACAGAAAGCTCAAAGAAGGTTTACAAAACAGTCCCTAGAATTAGCACAAAACCCCCCAAACTTTCATTTCTTTTAACCCGCAGTCCTTCCCCCAATCCCCCCCTCGGTCAAGGTAACAACCCGATGTTGACCGGCCTATTCCGGCGACGGCGAGCTCTAGGGATGGGAACCGAGGGTTGGAGAAGCATCTAGATACTCTTGCGCACCTGCTCGAGCCGGGAATTGGAGGGAGACGGCTCGAAGCGGCGGCGCGACGAAGTCCTGCGGCCGGCGGCGAGGTGGTTCGGTGGGGCAGTGCTTCAGTGCCTTTGGACAACGGTGGAGAGGTCGGGGAGTTGCCTGAGGGTGTGCTGGAGCTCAGGTCAAGGTCAGCTGGAGCTGGGAAAGGCCGGAAGAGGAAGTCCCACGGTGAACCGCCACGGCGGCGACAGTAAAGCTCGGGGAGTTTGTCGGGAAGCCAAGGTGAGGCCTTAGACACCCAATGGATCGGTCGGGGGGCGTCGTGGGGGTGATGTGGTGCAGGCTAGAGCACAGGGGTGGCTTGAAACGGCTTGGTGTGGACTGCCCACGGCGGTGCCGAGGCGGCGCTAAGGGAAGAACAGCGCGTCGGCGCTACGGTGGTTGAGTGGGGAAATTGGTTGGTCGAACAGCTGCGCGAGGATGCGGTGGAGCTAACGGCGAGGTGGGTGCAAGCGGAGCAGTTGCAGAGGAGTGGGACGACGGTGAGCTCGTGCTCGCCGGCATTCGGACGGCGATGGCTACGGCGTTCCGGGGGCTAGAGACGAGGAGCTAGCGTATGGATGGTTAGAATAGGTCGAGGAGATCCCAGTGGTGCTGATGCGCTCGCAAACATAGGAGCTGGCACTCGGGTTGGAGCTCGCCACGGCGGCAGCTCGGTGGCGGCCGCACGGCGACGGTGTGCGCGTGGCAGACGCGGAAGAGGCCAGGGGAAAAGAGGAGCCAAGGTGGAAGAGGTAGAGGGCGACGCGTGGGAGAGAAATGCAGCAGGAGGTGGCGCTTGGGGCGCGGTATCGCCGGCGAGCGGTGGTGGCAGGAGCGGAGCAGAGGTGAAGCAGCGCTGGTCAGAGGAGGAAGAAGCAGAGAGATGTCAGGAGGACTAGTTTGTGAATTCCAAAAATTCCAGGGACCCCTCTGTAAACTAAGATTTCCCATTGATAGAAAAGTCTAATGAGAAAGGTGTCTAAAGCAAAGTTGTAGAGAATTTCAATTCCTACAAAACTGCTTTAAGGTTCAAGTTCAAAATCTCAAAGACTATAGTTTTATTTTAAACTTTAGAGCGCCATTCAAATTATAAACTTTGTTTTGTAATTCAATCCTAATACTTTAATGCTTAGGGTCTTTTTGCAAGTTTTCCTGCAGTCATCATTACTAGTTCTTTTTACACTTTAGTCCTTAGGTAAAACTAAGTTTTACTTTTATCTTTTTACCATTTCACATGTAAGTCCTTATATGTTTGTATTAATTATACAAAGGTCCTTAGTTTCATATAAAGTCTATTTCCCTTTGTGTTTATTTAACCTTTGCTCTTTTCTTTTCTATAGCCATCTGAAATTTGACATTTAAGAACATTTTCACACACTTGCACATGATAATTTATAAAACTTATAATTTACAAATATACCCTTATTGCTTTGTACAACTTGTATACACTATATCCTGCTTACATATCTTACACCCAAACTTAGTATCTAGTTGTCTAACTACCTGGTTATCACACCAGCCTCCGCTATTCAGCAAAGCGGAGGAACCCCTTGATGCTGATGCCTGGCTTCGCACTATTGAATCCAAGTTTACTCTTCTTATGATTCCCTGTGCGGATTCCAGTAAGGCTCACTTTGCTGCACAACAATTATGCGGAGCTGCCCGTATTTGGTGGGATAACTATTGCGCCATGCAAGCAGATGAACATGTTATCTCCTGGGAGGAATTCCGTAATGCCTTTAGGGCACATTATATACCTGAAGGGCTAATGGAGCGGAAATTGAATGAGTTCTTGGCACTTACTCAAGGCAGCCGCACCGTACTGCAGTATGCACAGGCTTTTAATCACCTGTGTCAGTATGCGGGCTATCATGCTGATAATGATGCCAAGAAGCAAGATCGTTTTCGTCGAGGTTTAAATACTAAGCTCAAAGAATGTTTGAACTTTATCAAGGCAGGTACATTCAGCGAGCTGGTCAACATGGCACTGACTTAGGAGGATTGTATCACGGCACATCGTGCCGAAAAGAAGCGCAAGATTTCCACTGGATCCGCGAGCGTTCAACCCTCGTGGTATCAATTTGATCAGAATGTATTGCCTGAAGTGCCACAACGGAATGCTCTGTTTGGCAGATTGGTTTTCAGACCGCCTCAACAACAAGGGGAGTATCAACCTTCCGTATCTCTGCAACAACCACAACAATTTGGCCCACGGCCAAATGTTCAACAAGTCCAACAGAAAAGCAGCACTTCTTGCGGTTTAAATCGTGAAAGTGCGGATTATTTCCTCAGAGGTTGTCCGCAGCCCAAGAAACCTAATCAAGGGCAGAGTTCCAGTCAGAATAACCAGAACAAGGGTAAGAGGCCGATGATGCAAGTCCGGCAAGGGCAAGTTAACTTCACTACCCTTGCAGAACTTCTGGATGGAGCTCCTATCATGTCGGGTACATTCTCGATACACCACAAACCAGTTGTTACATTATTCGATTCATGAGCAACTCATAGTTTCGTCAGTAACAACTGCAGTACCCGAATAGCACTCGATCTTTGTCCTACTAAGGGTCATATATGATTTCTACCCCCGGAGGAAAGATTACATCTGACCGAATGGTCAAAAGGGTGCCAATTTAGTTAGGTAGCATAGAAATCCGAACTGATTTGGTTCTGTTAAACCTAGAGGGTATTGATGTTATACTCGGGACAAATTGGATGACAGAACATAGAGTACTGCTAGATATTTCTTCCCGAGTTATTGAAATTGACTCACCACATCAAGGACCAACTACCCTCTATTTGCCTCAGCAGGAGTATCTGCATTCTTGTACTTATGCCATCACAGACGTCAAAGTGAAAGATATTCCTGTAGTCTATGAATATCCTGATGTCTTTCCAGATGACTTGCCTGGAAAGCGACCGGACAGAGACATCAAGTTCATTATTGAACTTCAACCTGGCACTGCTCCTATTTCCAAGAGGCCATATCGCATGCCTCCAAATGAATTGGCCGAGCTAAAGATCCAACTTCAAGATCTTCTTGATAAAGGTTTCATATGCCCAAGTGCTTCACCTTGGGGTTGTCCTGCTCTCTTCTTTAAGAAGAAGGACAACAGCTTAAGATTATGTGTTGACTATCGACCACTCAATGCGGTTACTATCAAAAACAAGTATCCTCTTCCCCACATTGACATCTTGTTCGATCAGCTAGCTGGAGCAAAGGTATTCTCCAAAATTGACTTACGCTCTGGTTACCATCAGATTAAAATCAGGCCTTGTGACATTCCAAAAATGGCTTTCTCAACCAGATATGGATTATATGAATATCTGGTTATGTCATATGGGCTTACTAACGCGCCGGAATATTTCATGTATCTCATAAATTAAGTCTTTATGCCGGAACTCGACAAATTTGTCGTGATCTTCATCGATGATATTCTGATATATTCCAAGACTAAAGAAGACCATGCTAATCATATACGTGTCATTCTTCAATGACTATGTGATCATCGCCTTTATGCCAAATTCTCGAAATGTGAATTCTGGCTGGATAGTGTGAAATTTTTGGGACATACTATCTCTAGTGAAGGCATATTGGTTGATCCAACCAAAGTCCAGCAGGTTATGGACTGGAGACCTCCGACTTCAGTCCATCAAATCTGAAGTTTCCTTGGATTGGCGGGATATTATCGCCGATTCATTCCAGACTTCTCCAAGATAGCCAAACCTATGACTAAGCTACTTAAGAAAGAAATTAAATTCCGTTGGGATGATAAGTGTGATGAAGCATTCCACACCTTGAGAAGACTTCTGACAACTGCCCCAGTGCTAGCTCAGCCAGATAATACCCAGCCTTTTGATGTCTATTGCGATGCTTCTGGAACTGGCCTTGGTTGTGTTCTTATGCAAAATAACCGAGTCATTGCTTATGCATCCCGAGCACTTTGGAATCATGAGCAAAATTATCCAACTCATGACCTTGAATTGGCAGCTGTTATTCATGCTCTCAAGATCTGGAGACATCATATTATGGGTGCTAAGTGTAACATCTACACTGACCATAAGAGCCTCAAGTATATCTTCACTCAAGCTGATCTGAATATGAGGCAAAGGCGTTGGTTAGAATTAATCAAAGACTACGATCTTGAGGTACACTACCATCCTGGCAAAGCTAATGTGGTTGCGGATTGTAACACCCTAATGTAATTTTCCCAAATTTTAAGGAATTTATTTGGGCTTAAATAAATTTTCCGGGGTTTTTCCCTAATTTATCTTGCGTTAAAAGTAATTTATAACACAAGAAAATAAAATTTATTATAAGGTCAACATGTTTGTGCATTCATGCTGAAGCATTATTTTTCTTGGTCGTCGGTGATCCTCGGACTCCTCTAATCCCCTGGCGCCTTCACAGGACCCCCCACACGTCGATCCATGGTGACCCGGAGCCCGGAGAGTCCCGGCAACATCCCTCCCTGCGAGCACCCGATCCTCTCCACCGCCGATCGTCGTCGTCTTTCCCTTTCCACCGCAGCTACGGCTTCCATCAGCCCTCGGTGAGCTTCGCATCCTTCCCCTGGTCCTTTAGCACCGGATGTCGCAGGCTTTAGCTACCCGTAGCGCCCGGAACGCCGCTCGCCGGCGCTGCCCGTCGTCCCGAGCCGCCCTCGCCGTCGTTCTGCTTTGGCCGTGCCTAAACCCGCCACCACGACTGCCCAGATGGATTACACATGCCGCCAGCATCCTCCAGGGCTTGACCTCGTCCCAGATGGAGCCCGGACGGCCGAGATCGGTCTACGCCGGCGAGGCGCCGCCGCGGAGACGAGCTCCGGTGTCCATTCCACCGCCGGCCGTGCCCCTGTGAACCTCAGCCACCCGATCCGTATTCAACGCGTAGGATTAGATCGCAGATGGTTTAGATTGGAGCCACTGGATCATGATCCAGCGGACAGAATCCACGCGTACCCCTTCGTTTAGTAAGTCTAAACTCAGCCGCACGATCAAGATCCGAGGGCCCAGAAAAGAGAGTACCGCTTCAGCCTGGCATTCTTGCTAAAGAGCCCCTGTCTTTCAGAGAAATAAACCCACAGTCCTAGTTAGTTGAGAAATAATTCCAGAAAGACCTAGAATCTTGCACGGACCCCCCTGAGCTTCCTGGAATTAGTACCCGCAGTCCATATCCAGTGTTTTCATGTGTTAGCCCCTGTGTCTACCCTTTATTTGTGTTTAGGTCCCTGGTTTCTGTCCAGAACCCCCCTGTAGTCCAGTTTTTCTCGCAAACAGGTCCCTGGATCTTGTTTCAAGCGTAGTTTTCGCGTCTTAGCTCCGTTTTAGGTGTTCTTTATATCCGCGCGATCGTTGTAATGCGTAGAATAGTTTTAGAATAGTTTTGTGTGCTGTTCCTATGTAATGTTGTACTGTTTCTTATAGTTTGCTATTGTTTGTGCATGTGTGTACGTCTGGACCATGCTTGATGATCGTGAGTAGACGCGGAGCCTTTGGACCAGTACCAGGAGCAGCCATCTTCTGAGCAGTTTGAGCAGCAGCAGGAGAGTTTCGAGGAAGGCAAGTATAACATGAACCTCCTATCACTTTTAAATACAATTTCATACTGCATTTTAAAACTGCATGCCTATAAGGATTTTCCTAGCCACTTTACATCCTATATATATGTCCCTTGGGTTGCATTTTGGTTAGTTGTGCTAGGTTGCTGCGCTATAACATATCTTGGTCCTTTTTAATTAATTTGTTAATGATCTTATGCAACTTAATTCTGGAGCCGACCCTCTGTGCTGTGTGCTTGAGTGGTTTGCGCATCCTTAAAATATGTTTTGTTAGAAACATGGTTTAGGGGGCCAGCACGGTGCTTAGTGCTTGGTTGGCCACTCTCCATAAGGACCAGTTCATAGAGCGACAACCTGGGACAACCGCGCAACCACAAGACTGGAATGGGACGGTCTTGACTTACTAATTAGGTCGTGTTGGTTCGGGAGTAACTTACCTGCGTGGGCAAGAGGGGTGGTAAGCTTCAATGGTCCCTGCTCCTCCGGCTTGGTCTGTGCTGTGTGTCTTGTGCCCCCGGAGGTGGGCCCCATCGTCGCTGATCCAGAATCTTTAGCGGTTACACCTTACCAACGTGATCCTTTGTAACGGTCTCGTAGTGTGCTTGCTAGCCATCACACCTACGGAAGTGTGGCGAACAACTAGCGTAGCTCACGACTTGTGGGTAAAGTTGTGCAACCTCTCGAGAGTGTAAAACTGATATATCAGCTGTGCTCACAGTCATGAGCGGCCCAGATCCTCCGTCTGATTAGTGGGGTTATCAACCTTTGGTTAGGGAGATTTCCCCGGGGTGGTTTTGGTTTGGGTGGTTCTCAGTAGTTCTTAACTAATATTGATTAATTTATTATGCAATTGGGTTTATGGTAATTCATCCACTTGTAGCAATTAGCTTAAACAAAATCTTGCCAAGACTAAAAGCTAATGCAGTTGAGTCAGCCAACCTAGAGCCTCATAATTTGTGTTATACTTGTTGACTACGAGTTTGTACTCACTCTTGCATTTCTACTCTTCTGTTCTCTTGGATATCTTCGACTGCTGCTCAGTGCCCGGCAACGTGGAGGACTACGTCAGCGGCTTCGACGACTTCTAGGCGTTTGTCTCCCAGTCGATGTCCCTGTGGCGCCCAGCTCTTCATGTACTTCATTTTACGCTTCCGCAACTCTTGAACTGATTGTTGATTCGGTTGTAATAATATAACTCATTTACGATTTATATTAATGTTTTACGTGATATGTGTTATGATATCTTGATGATTCTGTTGTATATATGCGTGACTTGATCCTGGCGCATATATGATTGCTCGATTTATGTTCTTTATAAATCGGGTGTGACACGGATGCACTTAGCCGCAAGGCACATTGTCATTGCTTATCCATAGCAGCTATCAGTGACACTCTCTGTAATCAGATGAGAAAACTCAATCTAGAAATCATTCCTCAAGACAGTTTAAATCTTCTCACTATCGAGAATACCCTTTGAAATAAAATCATCATGTCACAACTACGTGATAAGGGTATCAAAATTATTAAAACCAAACTATCTCAGGGAGAAGCTAAATATAAGTGTTTCCACACTGATCATCAAGGAGTTCTGTGGTTCAACAATCGTATTGTTGTATCTAAAGATCATCAACTTCGTAAACAAATCCTTGATGAAGCACATCTATCCAAATTCTCTATTCATCCTGGTAGTACCAAAATGTATCAAGATCTCCGACAAAACTTTTGGTGGACCAGAATGAAAAGAGAAATTGCCAAGTATGTATCCGAGTGTGATACGTGCCAGAGAGTTAAAGCCAGTCATCTCAAGACACCTGGTACACTTCAGCCACTACCCATTCCGTCATGGAAGTGGGAAGACATTAGTATGGATTTCATTGTTGGTCTTCCTAACACATCTCAAAAGCATGACTCCATATGGGTAATCATTGATAGACTTACAAAAACTGCTCATTTTCTTCCCGTGCGTACTATCTACACTGCTAAGAAGTATGCTGAAGTCTATCTGGATCAAATTGTTTGGTTGCATGGTGTCCCTAAGACCATTATTTCTGATCGAGGGCCCCAATTCATTGCGCGCTTCTAGGAACAGTTACAGTCTGCTCTTGGAACTAAACTAATTCGAAGCTCTGCATATCATCCTCAAACTGATGGACAGACTGAGCGAGTCAACCAAATACTAGAGGACAAGCTCCGAGCTTGTATTATACATTATGGTACAAGCTGGGATAAATGTCTTGCCTTGGCCGAATTCTCTTACAACAATAGCTATCAATCTAGTCTTCAGATGGCTCCATTTGAAGCGTTATACGGTCGAAGATGTCGAACTCCTTTGAGTTGGTCTGAGACCGGTGAACGCAAAATTTTTTTTGGACCAGATCTAGTCGTCGAAGCTGAAGACAAGGTCAGGGTTATTCAAGCCAATCTCAAAATAGCTCAGTCCAGACAGAAAGACTATGCAGATAAAAGAAGGAAACCTCTACAGTTCCAAGTAGGAGATTTTGTTTATCTCCGAGTATCTCCTACCAAGGGTGCCCAGCGTTTCGGCATAAAAGGGAAGTTAGCACCCCGATATGTCGGACCCTTTGAGATCCTTAAGGTTGCGGCCCCGTGGCTTACAAAATTCGTCTTCCACCTCAATGGGCTGCTATTCACGATGTCTTCCATATATCTCAACTCAAGAAATGTATTAAAGTGCCTACGGAGATCGTTGAAACTAGCGCATTGAGATTGAACCCGATCTATCTTACACCGAGCAACCTATTCAAATCTTGGATACCACGGAAAGAGTCACTAGAAGGAAGAAGATTAAAATGTACAAAATCTTATGGGATCATCACATCGAAGAAGAAGCAACTTGGGAAACAGAATCCTATCTTCAGCAAAATTTCCCAAACTTCCTTCAAGTCAATCCCCAAATCTAATCGTCAAATCATTTTCCGCTACCGAATCTCGGGACGAGATTCTTTTTAGGGGGGAAGGCTGTGACAATCAGGTAATTAGAAAGCTAGACACTAGATTTAGTGTAAAGAGTGTGTGCTTGTTATGGTATGTATGTATAGTACAAAGGATTAAGGGTATATTTGTAATTTCTATAAGATGTAGGTCCTTGAATGTAAATAGGGTGAAGTGGAAGATAGCAATAGCATCTAGGGGTGTATTTGTAGATTCCCATGTAATATAGGTCTTTTAGTGCAAGGTGTGTGTTTTGGAGGGTAGCTTTGAAATCTAGGGGAAATATAATATTAAGTGTTAAATTGATGTGATCATAAGCCCTTAAGTAAGTATAAGGACCTATTTGTAAATAAACCTAAGTAATAGGGTCTTTTATGTAAATACTTAGGGGATAAAAGTAACCTCCATGTTTATCTAAGGGCCTATTTGTAAAAGTACTTGTCATCATGACATCCCATGAATGTTTGCAAATATGCCAAAAATTTGATTAAAATCTCGCTTGGTAAGGACAAGGGTGATTTAAATTTTACCCTGTTCAAAAGTCAACGTGTAATGCTGCAAACTTTGAGTTTTTGAACTTGAACCCTAAAGCATTTTTGTAGAGCTTGAAAAACTCTATAACTTTTATTTTGGGCACTTTCTCATTAGAGCCTTAGATCAACGGGGGATTTTACTTTACAGGGAAGCCCCTAGATCTTTTTAGTTTTACACATGAGCCCTTGGATCTTTTCCCCTCTCTTCTTCTTCCTCTGAACCCCCTCTGTTTCTCTGCTCCGCTGCTCCGCCTGCTCTGCCGCCGGTGCCGCTCCCCTGGCCGCCGCTCTTCAGACCGCCGCCGTCGACCTCCTGCTAGGCTCGCGCACACGCGTCGTCTTTTCCACGTCCTAGCCCTGTTCCCCTCCCTCTGCTGCGTCCTTGCGCGAGTGCCACGACGACCCGAGCTGCCCGCCGGCCGCAACATCGTCGCCGCCAAATTCTGAGCCCACGCTTATCTTTTCTTCCCTCCTCTTCCGCTTGACCCGACCAGGAGATCCTAGAGGTAGCAATTGCCTCTTTTCTTCCTTAGTTGCGCACATCCCGGTCCTTGAACCCATCCGCCGCCGCTTCCTCTCTCTGTTAAGCCCCGGACCACCGTGGGTAGCCGCCTCTGGCCACCAATCACCTCCACCGACCCCCTAATCCGTTTCCCCAGTTCCCACTCATGCTCCCCAGCTAGTTGCCGCAGCTCAATTTCAATCGAAGCATCAACGCCGGTGAGCGCCGCCCGCCGCCGTCTCGGCCTCACCGTGGAACACTAGTCTCTAGCCCTCCCCGACCTCGGTTGTTCCCATTCCGAGCATCTCCACCTCGCCCGGAAGCTATTCGACCACTTTCCCGCTCCCTCCGACCACCGGAGTACCATCCCCAATGTCCTACCTCGCCGCCGGCTGCAAGCTTCCGTCGCGCCACCACTACGAGCTACCCCAACCCAATTCCAGCTGCCCACAGGTGCGCAAGAAACCCTTGGTGCTTCCCCACCCTTTCCCCCTCGCTGCCGGCGATCGCCGTCACCGGGGCATGCCGGTCAACTTCCACGGCCCTGCCTTGACCCAGTAAGGACTGTGGGTTAGAAGAGAAAGAAACTTGAGGGGCTTTTTGCAAAGGTTTAGACTCATAGAAACAGTACTGTTTAAGGACCTCTGTATAAACGTGTCTATCCTTTCATGTGAGTAGTGTTGCTGCCTTGTAAAATCCGTAGAAAATTGTAGGAAATTCCAAAAAATGTCAAATCAATTTTGCTGGAAACTAGATTTCAAACCCTAGAACTTTTGTTAATAAAGTTTGGTGTGAAACTAAATATTTTTGAATCTATTTAAAATTCGAGGTAAAAGTGTAAAGGATGCATAACTATCACATGATTGCTTTGTTGCTTGTAATTTTTGGTATATAGCTTCCATAGGTTATGAGTGAGCTTGTGTAAAAATTTCAAACCCAACACTATTTTGTATTTTAAGTTCTTTTGAATTTGGGCAATTCAAATTTGAAATGCTATGAAATTAATTAAGCATATTCCTTAATCTTAATCAACTAGATCTTTTTGCCATGATCTAATATATTGATAATTAGTCTATGATTAAATTTTCAAGACCTTATAATTCTTCTTGTCTAGGGTTTGAACTTAAACTTGAAATATGTATTCAAATTCAAATGTTTTAGCTCTTGTGTCAATAAATCCAATACTATAATCACGACTTAATTATGAGTGCTAACTCAAGCCTAAACCCCTTCTGTTTTGTGAGTTCACCGGTGATAACTGTTTGGATTTCATCTTTATCGTGAAATAAAAATAATTTCATGTGCACCTTTTTAAATGTAATGTTGCACTACATGTAGATACGACTACTTCCGCATGCGATATCTACGAGATCTCCCAGAAGTCTGCAGGGGATATTTTGGAAGACCAAGGGAACGTCACCAAAGAGATATCTGAAGTCCCGAACCAAAGTTTGGAAGATAATAGCACTGACATCTCTGACTTCAGCCCCACCAGTAAAGGCAAGCCCCGGACATAACCCACTACTTTAATTACACTGCAATCACTATCTATTTATATATCTCTATGCATTAAGTTCTTAGGAGTTGTTTGGAAACCCTAGTTGCATTTTTTTCTAGGAACCAATGTATTGATTATTAGCACTTGAGTTCGAATAGCCGCTATGCTAATAGGACCGGTAGAAGTCGGGTGATTTCCTATCACTCGCATGATATAGGAGTTGTCATGTTTACATTCCTGTATTCACTATAAGGATGATGGATGGGATTTATGTGAGGTATCATGAATGAGGTGATGCCCCGTCTGTGTTGCTGAACTGGATAAGGCCGCAGTGTGTGGTAGCGGTGGTTAAGCATTTGAAAGTACTAGCCACATGCCGCGAAATATGGTAAGCGGTAAGCTTAGTAACCAATCGGCCCGAGGAGTGGACATACCTCCCACCACTCGTCTTGCTTCTTCTGGTTACTTAAGTTTGACGTGTGGGAATACGTGTTGCAAGGGCAACTAGGAATACGGATTTTGTAGTCGCGCTACAGACGTATGTCCTGCACATATTGGGTGTGCGTATGGTCCTGCAGTTGCTTGTGGTGGACCTGTCCACGAGTCGGAATGAAAGGCAAACGGTTGCTTCGGAACTATCATTGGATGTTCCAAGCGTGTGAGTTAGGTTTACCTTGCAAGGTTGAAAATCCGATTCAGAATCGTCCGCTTCTCACGAAGATTGAGACTGCTTGATCCCTTTACCACATAGAGTAACAAGAGCAACTTTGTGATTATCAAAGATGATGTTTGGCTAAAGATCATACTATGCTTGAATAGTTATAGGTGCATACCTAGAATGGATAATCAACTAGAACCTAAAAGCTAAAAGTTGAAATTAAGGATCTACTCTTTGTTGCTTTTCAGCTGAAAGTAACCCAGAACCCTTGAAATGCCTTCATGAGTCTAGTTATGGGCTAAAGTATATCCAATCCCGGGTAAGCCTTGCTGAGTATTAGTATACTCAGCCTTGCTAGTTATATATTTTGCAGGTAGTGTCTTGAAGACTCTACTCTTCCCTTGCCTTAGCCCTGTACTCTTCTAGAAGATTGGTCCGTGAAATGGGATCTGTCCCCGACCAACACTGGTGATACCGAGTGATGTCGTGCCCGGGCTTAGCATGACATCCGTCATAACGACGTGCTATAAATCATAGCTTTAACAGTTTGTAATCTTTTCTCTAATTTGAAACTTCGTGATGTAAAAATGTGATGGTGATTGTATCTCTGGACTCACCTTCGTGTGAAGTAACCTTATTTGATCCTGTGTATCGGTGGTTTATCGAGACGTTACCCGACAGGCCAAGAGATTATACCGTTTGAAGCACGTTGGAGCCCTCGCGAGTGGACTCGCGTACTTGAGCCGGTATAATTTAGGTTGGTTCTGCCACAGCTGGTATCAGAGCTATAAGGTTACTCTGGAGATACATTTTACCTTAAAAATGCTTTCAGTATAAAAATTTGACCAACAAAGTATTTGGCAAAACTACGTTGGTTTCGTTAAGGATTATACTTAGTACGTAAAGCCCTAGGGTAATGCTTATGAGGGAAATAGAGGTGGCTATAATATATATATAACCCTAACTACCAGCATTACTTTTCTGTCAAAACTTAAATTCATGCACAACCCAATTTTACATTCAGTAACGACACCTTTGACGATGAGGTAAGAAGGTAAGGATCCTCAGCCAACTGAGGGAGCTTGGCCTTCCTGTCGGTGATGCGAACCGAACGCTGTTTCTCAAGCAGTGGCCTACTTGAGATTCTGCCAATATACCAACTTCGGTTGACTATATTGGGAGTATATAGTTAGGTAAGGGGGTATGAACAGCAACATCCCCGCATTTTGCGGTACCCCCGTGAATACGTTGTTTCGATAACATATGCTAACGTTGTCTGTACGGCGGTAATTGTACAGATGTTGTTTCTATAGTGAACAGTAATGTTTGGGGACGCTTTCATGACATGCTGGCATGAAAGGTTCATTGAATATATTGAGATTTTCTGCAGGTACGCTAACCACGATTCGATAGGTGTGAAGGGATAGGGCTTATCGACTAGTTAATAATGAGAGACGTATGTATTATACCACCGAAATTAACCACGTAAGTCCGAAGATATTCGGCAGTTGCTTTTGGTTGTGAGGACGTTAGTGCGTGCATGCATAATACATTAACCAACAAAATGGGTGCTTAATTTTGTTGTTTTCCTAAGGATAGGTGATATGTTGGTTATTCTTAGTATGGTTCCAATAGAATCTTTTAATCGGGTATCTTAGGTATCTTTCTGATTTCCAGCTTTAGCTGTTATCAGAATCAGTTGTCTCATCCCATTTACCTTGTAAGTTCTCAGCCGGGTAAATAAATTTCATCATCTGAATTCTTGTTTCAGATGGTTGGAGCCCCACGTGAAATCCCAGAAGATTTCCGGGCAGATCAGGCAAGTGATTCACAACCACCGCCATCATCACCTCTGAATCTAGCTGAGGTTATGGCTCGGCAAACCGAAATTCTTAATCTATTGGTACAAGCACAGCAGAATCAACAATGCCAGCAATCACGAGGTCGTGATGAACCTCAGATGGCAACCTATCAAGAATTCCTCAGTACCCAGCCTCCGCTATTCAGCAAAGCGGAGGAACCCCTTGATGCTGATGCCTGGCTTCGCACCATTGAATCCAAGTTTACTCTTCTTATGATTCCCTGTGCGGATTCCAGTAAGGCTCACTTTGCTGCACAACAATTATGCGGAGCTGCCCGTATTTGGTGGGATAACTATTGCGCCATGCAAGCAGATGAACATGTTATCTCCTGGGAGGAATTCCGTAATGCCTTCAGGGCACATTATATACCTGAAGGGCTAATGGAGCAGAAATTGAATGAGTTCTTTGCACTTACTCAAGGCAGCCGCACCGTACTGCAGTATGCACAGGCTTTTAATCACCTGTGTCAGTATGCGGGCTATCATGCTGATAATGATGACAAGAAGCAAGATCGTTTTCGTCGAGGTTTAAATACTAAGCTCAAAGAATGTTCGAACCTTATCAAGGCAGGTACATTCAGCGAGCTGGTCAACATGGCACTGACTCAGGAGGATTGTATCACGGATCCGTGAGCGTTCAACCCTCGTGGTATCAATTTGATCAGAATGTATTGCCTGAAGTGCCACAACGGAATGCTCCGTTTGGCATATTGGTTTTCAGACCGCCTCAACAACAAGGGGAGTATCAACCTTCCGTATCTCTGCAACAACCACAACAATTTGGCCCACGGCCAAATGTTCAACAAGTCCAACAGAAAAGCAGCACTTCTTGCGGTTTAAATCGTGAAAGTGCGGATTATTTCCTCAGAGGTTGTCCGCAGCCCAAGAAACCTAATCAAGGGCAGAGTTCCAGTCAGAATAACCAGAACAAGGGTAAGTGGCCGATGATGCAAGTCCGGCAAGGGCAAATTAACTTCACTACCCTTGCAGAACTTCCGGATGGAGCTCCTATCATGTCGGGTACATTCTCGATACACCACAAACCAGTTGTTATATTATTCGATTCAGGAGCAACTCATAGTTTCGTCAGTAACAACTGCAGTACCCGAATAGGACTCGATCTTTGTCCTACTAAGGGGTCATATATGATTTCTACCCCCGGAGGAAAGATTACATCTGACCGAATGGTCAAAAGGGTGCCAATTCAGTTAGGTAGCATAGAAATCCGAACTGATTTGGTTCTGTTAAACCTAGAGGGTATTGATGTTATACTCGGGACAAATTGGATGACATAACATAGAGTACTGCAAGATATTTCTTCCCGAGTTATTGAAATTGACTCACCGCATCAAGGACCAACTACCCTCTATTTGCCTCAGCAAGAGTATCTGCATTCTTGTACTTATGCCATCACAGAGGTCAAAGTGAAAGATATTCCTGTAGTCTGTGAATATCCTGATGTCTTTCCAGACGACTTGCCTGGAAAGCCACCGGACAGAGACATCGAGTTCATTATTGAACTTCAACCTGGCACTGCTCCTATTTCCAAGAGGCCATATCGCATGCCTCCAAATGAATTGGCCAAGCTAAAGATCCAACTTCAAGATCTTCTTGATAAAGGTTTCATACGCCCAAGTGCTTCACCTTGGGGTTGTCCTACTCTCTTCGTTAAGAAGAAGGACAACAGCTTAAGATTATGTGTTGACTATCGACCACTCAATGCGGTTACTATCTTGGATACCATGGAAAGAGTCACTAGAAGGAAGAAGATTAAAATGTACAAAATCTTATGGGATCATCACATCGAAGAAGAAGCAACTTGGGAAACGGAATCCTATCTTCAGCAAAATTTCCCAAACTTCCTTCAAGTCAATCCCCAAATCTAATCGTCAAATCATTTTCCGCTACCGAATCTCGGGACGAGATTCTTTTTATGGGGGAAGGCTGTGACAATCAGGTAATTAGAAAGCTAGACACTAGATTTAGTGTAAAGAGTGTGTGCTTGTTATGGTATGTATGTATAGTACAAAGGATTAAGGGTATATTTGTAATTTCTATAAGATGTAGGTCCTTGAATGTAAATAGGGTGAAGTGGAAGATAGCAATAGCATCTAGGGGTGTATTTGTAGATTCCCATGTAATATAGGTCTTTCAGTGCAAGGTGTGTGTTTTGGAGGGTAGCTTCGAAATCTAGGGGAAATATAATATTATGTGTTAAATTGATGTGATCATAAGCCCTTAAGTAAGGATAAGGGCCTATTTGTGTAACACCCTATTGTAATTTTTCCTAATTTTAATAAATTTATGTTGGGCTTAAATAAATTCTCCAGATTTTTTCCTAATTTACCTTGCATTTAAAGTAATTTTGTAACGCAAGTAATTAAAATTTATCATAGGGTTAAAGTGTTTGTGCATTCATGCTGCAGCATAAATTTTTTCTTGTGTTGCGTTTATAGGGTTTGAATTCAAATCTATTTGAATTCAAATAGTTTGTTTGAATAGATTGAGTGAAGGAAAGAAAAAGGAGAAGGAATAAAAGAAGCCAACCCAAACCCTCTCTCTCAGCCCGGCCCACTCCCCTCTCCCCTCTCTCCCTCTCTCTCGGGCCCCCTTTCCTCTCCTCACTCCCGCATGGGCCACGGCGGCCCAGCTCCCCTCTTTCCCTTCGGGCTCTTCTCTCCTTTCCCACTTCCCCGCGTGGGCCGTGCCCCGGCCCAGTCCTCTCAGCCCGCGCCCTCCCTTCTCTCTCACTGACCGCCCGACCCCACCCGTCATCCCCCTCCTCCCGCACCCCTGCTTCCGCAACGGCCGCGCCGCGGCACGGCTGAGATCCCCGGCTCCTCCCCGCCGCAACCGCACCCAAGATCTCTGGCCCTGCTCTTCTTATCCCCCTGCGCCCTCCCTTGAACCCATTCCCACCGCCGCCTTCAACCCTAGCGCCCCACCTCTGCCCCGCCGAGGCAGAGCTCCTGCGCCGCCCACGTTCCACCGCCTCAGCGCCGCTCATCGCCCGCTAAGGGGGTCCGGAGTCCCGCCACCACACCAAACTCACGACCACACCTCACCACCCCACCTTGGCCGTGGCAGTCCGGCCAATTTCACCGGAGTGCCTCCACGGTAAGCTTGCGGGCCACCGAAATTCCTTCACCTACAGCGCGTCATCGGCCTCTCTGACCTCAATCTACCCTTCACAGCCCAAGTGCGCAGCTGCTCACGGTACCAGGGCGCCCAGGGCGCACCCCGATGTCCACCCTCGCGAGCACCGGCCGTTCCCACCGCCCGCTGTCGTGGACGACTGCCCTCCGCGCCGCCCCGACCAATCCAGGCCCTAGGTGAGCAACCCCTCGTTTCCCTCTTCCTCTTGCGCTGGTCGTCGTGCGCTTTAGGGCCACCCCGAGGCGGGGACGCTGCGCGCCGGCGAGGCGCCGCCGTGGAGACAGAGCTCCGGTGGCCACGCCGCCGCTCCAAGAGCCGTGACCCGAGTCGTGAGTTGAGCCGCCCGATCTAAAGAGAACGCTCCTGATTAGATCTTAGCCCCATCTCATCCTGGCCCTTGAATCCCGATCCGGCGGATCAGATCCTCCAATACCGGTTCACTTTTCTTTTGAAATCCAAGCCGCACAGTTCGAATCCAACCGCCAGGATTAGATCCAGATCGTAATAGATCCAAACCGTCAGATCCAAATCCAAGGGCCCAGAACAGAAGTTAACGTTTTAGTCCATTAGTTTTGCTAAAGAGCCCCTGCCTTTTGGAGAAATCAACCCGCGCTCCAGGGTAGTTCAAAAGAAATTGTAGATAAGCCCTGTTTTACTCGTTTAGACCCCTGAGCTTTCCAGTTTTTGAACCCGCAGTCCATGCCGCGTGTTTTCACGTGCTAGCCCCTGAGTCTATGCTTTAATTACGTTTAGGTCCCCAGTTTTCGCACAGAACCCCCTGGAAGTTAGGTTTTTCTTACAAATAGGTCCCTGGATCTTGTTTTAAGCGTAGTTTTCCCGTTTTAGCTCCGTTTTAGGTGTTCTTTATACCCACGCAATCGTTGTAACGCGTAGAATAGTTCTAGGCCAGTTTTATGTGCTGTTTCATTGTCTTGGTATACTGTTGCTTATATTTTGCTATTGTTTGCATGTGTGTGCATGTGTGGCCCATGTCTTGCTGTTACGATCGTGAGTAGACGTCGAGCCACCGGAGCAGTACCAGGAGCAGCCATCTTCCGAGCAGTTCGAGCAGCAGCCGGGAGAGTACGAGGAAGGCAAGTATACCATGAACATCCTATCACTTCTAAATACAATTTCATACTGCATTTTAATCCTGTATGCCTATATGGATTTCCTAGCCACTTTATATCTTTTATATAAATCCTTGGGTTGCATTTTGGTTAGTTGTGCTAGGTTGCTGCGCTATAACATATCTTGGTCCTTTTTAATTAATTTGATTAATGGTCTTATGCAACCTAATTCTGGAGCCGACCCTCTGTGCTGTGTGCTTGAGCGGTTTGGGCGTCCTTAAAAATATGGTTTTGTAGAAAGATGGTTTAGGGGGGCCAGCACGGTGCTTAGTGCTTGGTTGGCCACTCTCCATAAGGACCGGTTCATAGAGCGACAACCTGGGACAACCGCGCAACCACAAGACTGGAATGGGACGGTCTTGACTTACTAATTAGGTCGTGTTGGTTCGGGAGTAACTTACCTGCGTGGGCAAGAGGGGTGGTAAGCTTCAATGGTCCCTGCTCCTCCGGCTTGGTCTGTGCTGTGTGTCTTGTACCCCCGGAGGTGGGCCCCATCGTCGCTGATCCAGAATCCTTAGCGGTTACACCTGACCAACGTGATCCTTTGTAACGGTCTCGTAGTGTGCTTGCTGGCCATCTCACCTAAGGAAGTGTGATGAACTACTAGCGTAGCTCACGACTTGTGGGTAAAGTTGTGCAACCTCTCGAGAGTGTAAAACTGATATATCAGCTGTGCTCACAGTCATGAGCGGCCCAGATCCTCCGTCTGATTAGTGGGGTTATCAACCTTTGATTAGGAAGATTCCCCGGGTGGTTTAGTTTGGTCGGTTCTCAGTAGTTCTTAATTAATACTGATTAATTTCTTATGCAATTTGGGTTCATGGTAATTCATCCACTTGTAGTAATTAGCTTTCATAAAATTTTGCCAAGACTAAAAGCTAATGCAGTGAGTCAGCCAGCCTAGAGCCTCATAGTTTGTGTTATACTTGTTGAGTACGAGTTTGTACTCACACTTGCCTCTCTACTCTTCTGTTCTACTTCGGACATCTTCGACTGCTGCACAGTGTCCGGCAACGTGGAGGACTACGTCAGTGGCTTCGACGACTTCTAGGCGTTTGTCTCCCAGTCGACGTCCCTGTGGCGCCCAGCTCTTCATGTATTCATTTTACGCTTCCGCAATCCTTGAACTGATTCTTGATTCAGTTGTAATAAAGATATTCATTTTATAATTTATACGCTTTATTCGTGACATGTGTTGTGATATCTTGATAATCTGTTGTATATATGCGTGACTCGATCCTGGCGCGTATATGATTGCTCGATTTATGTTCTTATAAATCGGGTGTGACAGATTGGTATCAGAGCCGTGTCGACTGTAGGACGAAGCCTACATAGAAATGGGTCGAGTTTAGGGATTTCTTTTCGCTTGCTCTGCTTCCGCAAAACCCAAACATTCATTTTTGCTTCTATTCCTTGAGTCTTAAGCCCTTGATTTGCTATCTCTCCTATCTTTTCTGAGATATAGTTTGAGCTTTCCATAGACGTTGGCCTGAGTCGCTTAGTCCTGTAATTTATAAGTTTAGGCTGTCCCGATGAAAACACGCTAGAACGAGTGTGTTAGTTGAGTGGTATGATAAACTTGACTAAGTTGTGAACATTGAATGGTTGTTATTGTGCAAATGTATGATTTGGATCTTTGGTTGATTGCATAGTTTAGTAGTTAAATTTGTTCATGCAAATCGACCCTAACCCAACTTGAACTAAATAATAAAATTTGAGTTAGATCGTTGGGGGTAAAACCAGTATTCCTTTCTTTCTGCCATATCCTTCCGAAGTTTCATTTCCGCAGCTGCACAATATCTCCTTCTCATAAATTTCGTTTGTTGCAATCAGATGGTGAACACCAGGCGCACCGGTTCCGGTTCTGACTAGCAGGAGCAGAACAACCAGAGTACTGGTCAGCCGCTGCCGATGCCGCCACCACTGACCCCGGAGCAGTTCTTCCAGCTCCAGATGCAGATGATGGCGACCCTGAACAATACTGTTCAGGCTCTGCAGCACATCCACGCCCAGCCACCGCCTCCTCCGCCGCCTCAGCCTCGTGATTGGCATGCGGATTTCCTGAGAGGTCACCCTCCGACCTTCTCACACGCCACGGACCCACTCCAGGCGGACGACTGGCTTCGTTCGGTAGAGCGCCAGCTGGTTGTTGCGCAGTGCGACGACCGGGAGAGGGTTCTGTACGCAGCAGGGCAGCTGCGAGTCTCCGCTCTCGACTGGTGGGAGTCCTACCCGGCTCAGGACCACGACTCTCTCACCTGGGTCCAGTTCCGTGAGCGCTTCAGGAACCATCACATCCCTGAGGGCATAATGAAGATGAAGCAGAAGGAGTTCCGTGCCCTTAAGCAGGTAAAATTAAATGGAATTCCCTGCAATTTCTTTTGAGCTTCGATCTATCCTTGATCTCTTTCGTAAGTCTAACTCATTGAGCGATTTCTATCCTTATTATCTGTGTTTGTCATTCCAGGGATCGATGATGGTGACGGAGTACCGTGACCGTTTCCTTCAGCTTGCCCGCTACGCCCCTGCTGACGTCGCCCGTGATAGCGACAAGCAGGAGTACTTCAAGGAGGGACTGGATGATCACATCCAGTATGCGCTGCTGAACCACCGCTTCGACAACTTCAACCAGCTTGTTGATGCTGCCCTCAACACCGAGCGTAAGCGCCGGGAGATTGAGGATAAGAAGAGGAAGATGGCTCCATCCTCTTCGGGCAGCAACACTCGCCCCCGCTATCAGCATCCACAGCAGCAGCAGCAGCAGCAGCAGAGGCCGCCCCAGCAGTACCAGCAGCGGCAGTAGTTTCCGCCTCGTTCTCAGCAGCAGCAGCAGGCGGGACAGGGTCAGAGGCTTCCAGCGCCTCCGGCTCCACCAGCTCAGAGGCAGGGAGTGCCCACTCCTCCTGGGCAGCAGGCCGCTGCACTTCCTCGAGTGTGCTTCCACTGCGGCAAGCCAGGGCACTACGCCAACGTCTGCCCTCGGAAGGCGCAGGCAGGACAGCAGGGGCGTGCAGCACAGCCCAAGGCCCCAGCTCAGGGCAGGGTGAACCACGTGACGGCCGAGTCAGCGGCCGAGGCTCCTAACGTGGTTATTGGTCCGTTCATGGTCAACACTCATCCTGCTACAGTGCTTTTTGATACTGGTGCTACACATTCTTTCATCACCCAGTCTTTTGTTGAGCATCATGGCATTCCTACTAGCACGTTAAAGAGGTGCATGTTAGTATCTTCACCGGGAGGGCAGTTGAGGTCTCATGTCTTCTGTCCCAGAGTCAGTGTGGCCATAAGGGGGGTAGATTTCAGTGCAAATCTGATGGTGCTAGACTCCAAGGGCATTGATGTAATCCTCGGGATGGAGACTCTTGCTAAGTGGGGAGTCCGGATAGATTGTGCTCAGAGGACGGTTCTTCTGTCAGCACCGGATGGTCAGGAGGTCACTGTTGGTGCCACAGAGCCTTCTGGTTTCCTTCATCAGATGGAGGCTAGACCCACGGATGGTATTCACGTGGTGTCTAAATTCCCGGATGTCTTTCCGGATGATTTGCCAGGTAAGCCGCCTGATCGCGACATTGAGTTTTCTATTGATCTCTTGCCTGGCATAGCTCCTATTGCTAAGAGGCCCTATCGTATGGCACCTGTTGAGCATGAGGAGGTTAAGAAGACTGTCGACGAGTTGCTAGCTAAGGGTTATATCCGTCGCAGTTTCTCTCCTTGGGCTTTTCCTGTATTGCTTGTAGAGAAGAAGGATGGCGCGAAGAGAATGTGCGCCGATTATCGGGATCTGAATGCAGTCACTATCAAGAACAAGCATCCGTTGCTCCGTATTGAGGATCTTTTTGATCAGCTTCAGGGTGCTTGTGTATTCTCGAAGATTGATCTGCGTTCGGGTTATCATCAGCTGAAGATTCGTTCCGAGGATATCCCGAAGACGGCATTCACTTGCAAGTATGGGCTATACGAGTATACGGTCATGTCCTTTGGCTTGACCAATGCTCCGGCTTTCTTCATGCATCTGATGAACAAGGTTTTCATGGATTATCTAGACACCTTTGTGGTGATATTTATTGATGATATCCTGATATATTCCAAGTCAGAAGCAGAGCATGAAAAGCATCTGAGGCTTGTGTTGCAGAGGCTCAGAGAGCACAAGCTGTATGCCAAGCTCAGCAAGTGCGAGTTCTGGATTGACGAGGTTCCATTCCTCGGTCATGTTATCTCCAAGGGAGGTATTGCTGTGGACCCCGGAAAGGTGAAGGATGTGCTTGACTGGGTTGTACCGCAGATGGTGAAGGAAGTCCGCTCTTTTCTAGGCTTAGCAGGTTATTATCGGAGGTTCATCGAGAGTTTCTCCAAGATTGCGAAGCCTTTGACTTCCTTGCTGGGGAAGGGTGTGGATTTCTCTTGGACTGATGAGTGTCAGAAGGCCTTCGAGGAGCTGAAGAAGAGGTTGACCACGGCGCCAATCCTTACTCTACCAGACCAGAGCAAGAGGTTCACAGTGTATTGTAATGCTTTGAGGGATGGTCTTGGTTGCGTTCTGATGCAGGAAGGCAGAGTGATAGCTTATGCTTCGCGGCAGTTGCGCCGGCACGAGCTGAATTATCCCACTCATGATCTGGAGTTAGCTGCAGTTGTGCATGCTCTGAAGATATGGAGGCATTACTTGTTTGGGCAAAGGTGTGATATTTACACCGATCACAAGAGCCTCAAGTATATTTTCACTCAGAGTGAGCTGAATATGCGGCAGAGAAGATGGCTAGAGTTAGTCAAAGATTACGACCTGGAGATTCACTATCATCCGGGTAAGGCTAATGTTGTAGCGGATGCTCTGAGCAGGAAGAGCTATGTTAACATGGCCATGGCTTTTCAGATGCCTCAGGAGTTATGTGAGGAGTTTGAGCAGTTGAGTCTGGGTTTCTTGCATCACACCTCGGGTACATCATTCGAGGCAGAACCCACGTTAGAGGCAGAGATCAGGCAGCATCAGAAGGAAGATAAGAAGCTGCAGGAGATTCGTGAGTTGCTCAAGATTGGCAAGGCACCTCATTTCAGAGAGGATGATCAGGGCACCTTGTGGTACAAGGGTCGTATATGTGTGCCGGATGTGAATGACCTCAGGAAGTTGATCCTGAGTGAGGCTCATGATACAGCATATTCTATCCATCCAGGCAGCACGAAGATGTATTACGACCTCAAAGAACGATTCTGGTGGTATAGAATGAAGCGTTCCGTTGCAGAGTACGTGGCTATCTGCGACACTTGTCAGCGTGTCAAGGCAGAGCATCAGAGGCCAGCAGGGTTATTGCAGCCGTTGAAGATTCCAGAGTGGAAATGGGAGGAAATCACTATGGACTTCATTGTTGGCTTACCTCGTACTCAGAAGGGGTACAACTCCATATGGGTAGTAGTGGATCGGTTGACGAAGGTTGCTCACTTCATTCCGGTGAACACTACTTACTCCGGTGCTAGACTCGCAGAGTTGTACATCTCCAGGATTGTCTGTCTCCATGGTGTTCCAAAGAAGATCATATCTGATCGAGGATCTCAGTTCACTTCACGGTTCTAGGAGTAGTTGCATGATTCGTTGGATACGAAGCTGCGCTTCAGTACTGCTTATCATCCTCAGACAGATGGGCAGACAGAGAGAACCAACCAAGTGTTGGAGGATATGCTTCGAGCCTGTGCTATTCAGTATGGTACCAGCTGGGATAAATGCCTGCCGTATGCGGAGTTCTCATATAACAACAGCTATCAGGCCAGTCTGAAGAAATCCCCTTTCGAGGCCCTGTACGGTCGAAAGTGCAGGACTCCGCTGTATTGGGATCAGATTGGCGAGAGGCAGGTGTTTGGTCCGGAGATTGTTGAGGAGGCCGAACAGCTGGTGCAGCAGGTGCGAGAGAACCTGAGGGTCGCTCAGACTCATCAGAAGAGCTACGCGGATGTTCGTCGTCAAGATTTGACCTTCGTAGTGGGTGATCATGTGTACCTGAAGGTTTCGCCGATGATAGGGATCCGCAGGTTTAATGTGAGAGGGAAGCTAGCCCCTCGATACATCGGTCCGTTCAAGGTGTTGGAACGGAAAGGTGAGGTGGCATACAATTTGGAGCTGCCTCTCAATCTCTCAGGAGTGCACGATGTGTTTCACGTGTCTCAGTTAAAGAAGTGCTTGAGGGTGCCAGAAGAGCAAGCACCGATAGAAGGGTTGGATGTGCAGGAGGATCTGACCTACATCGAGTATCCAGTGAAGATTCTAGAGACATCCGAGAGAATTACCAGAAAGAAGAGGATCAAGGTGTGCCGTGTTCAGTGGAGTCACCACACGGAGGATGAGGCTACCTGGGAGCGAGAAGATGAGCTAAGGAAGACATACCCCGACCTCTTTGCTAGCTAGCCTATTCGAATCTCGGGACGAGATTCCTGTAAGGGGGGTAGGTTTGTAACACCCTAATGTAATTTTTCCTAATTTTAATAAATTTATGTTGGGCTTAAATAAATTCTCCAGCATTTTTCCTAATTTACCTTGCATTTAAAGTAATTTTGTAACGCAAGTAATTAAAATTTATCATAGGGTTAAAGTGTTTGTGCATTCATGCTGCAGCATAAATTTTTTCTTGTGTTGCGTTTATAGGGTTTGAATTCAAATCTATTTGAATTCAAATAGTTTGTTTGAATAGATTGAGTGAAGGAAAGAAAAAGGAGAAGGAATAAAAGAAGCCAACCCAAACCCTCTCTCTCAGCCCGGCCCACTCCCCTCTCCCCTCTCTCCCTCTCTCTCGGGCCCCCTTTCCTCTCCTCACTCCCGCATGGGCCACGGCAGCCCAGCTCCCCTCTTTCCCTTCGGGCTCTTCTCTCCTTTCCCACTTCCCCGCATGGGCCGTGCCCCGGCCCAGTCCTCTCAGCCCGCGCCCTCCCTTCTCTCTCGCTGACCGCCCAACCCCACCCGTCATCCCCCTCCTCCCGCACCCCTGCTTCCGCAACGGCCGCGCCGCGGCACGGCTGAGATCCCCGGCTCCTCCCCGCCGCAACCGCACCCGAGATCTCTGGCCCTGCTCTTCTTATCCCCCTGCGCCCTCCCTTGAACCCATTCCCGCCGCCGCCTTCAACCCTAGCGCCCCACCTCTGCCCCGCCGAGGCAGAGCTCCTGCGCCGCCCACGTTCCACCGCCTCAGCGCCGCTCACCGCCCGCTAAGGGGGTCCGGAGTCCCGCCACCACACCACACTCACGACCACACCTCACCCCCCCCACCTTGGCCGTGGCAGTCCGGCCAATTTCACCGGAGTGCCTCCACGGTAAGCTTGCGGGCCGCTGAAATTCCTTCACCTACAGCGCGTCATCGGCCTCTCTGACCTCAGTCTACCCTTCACAGCCCAAGTGCGCAGCTGCTCACGGTACCAGGGCGCCCAGGGCGCACCCCGACGTCCACCCTCGCGAGCACCGGCCGTTCCCGCCGCCCGCTGTCGTGGACGACCGCCCTCCGCGCCGCCCCGACCAATCCAGGCCCTAGGTGAGCAACCCCTCGTTTCCCTTTTCCTCTTGCACTGGTCGTCGTGCACTTTAGGGCCACCCCGAGGCGGGGACGCTGCGCGCCGGCGAGGCGCCGCCGTGGAGACAGAGCTCCGGTGGCCACGCCGCCGCTCCAAGAGCCGTGACCCGAGCCGTGAGTTGAGCCACCCGATCGGAAGAGAATGCTCCTGATTAGATCTTAGCCCCATCTCATCCTGGCCCTTGAATCCCGATCCGGCGGATCAGATCCTCCAATACCGGTTCGCTTTTCTTTTGAAATCCAAGCCGCACAGTTCGAATCCAACCGCCAGGATTAGATCCAGATCGTAATAGATCCAAACCGTCAGATCCAAATCCAAGGGCCCAGAACAGAAGTTAACGTTTCAGCCCATTAGTTTTGCTAAAGAGCCCCTGCCTTTTGGAGAAATCAACCCGCGCTCCAGGGTAGTTCAAAAGAAATTGCAGATAAGCCCTGTTTTACTCGTTTAGACCCCTGAGCTTTCCAGTTTTTGAACCCGCAGTCCATGCCACGTGTTTTCACATGCTAGCCCCTGAGTCTATGCTTTAATTACGTTTAGGTCCCAGTTTTCGCACAGAACCCCCTGGAAGTTAGGTTTTTCTTACAAATAGGTCCCTAGATCTTGTTTTAAGCGTAGTTTTCGCGTTTTAGCTCCGTTTTAGGTGTTCTTTATATCCACGCGATCGTTGTAACGCGTAGAATAGTTCTAGGCTAGTTTTATGTGCTGTTTCATTGTCTTGGTGTACTGTTGCTTATATTTTGCTATTGTTTGCATGTGTGTGCATGTGTGGCCCATGTCTTGCTGTTACGATCGTGAGTAGAGGTCGAGCCACCGGAGCAGTACCAGGAGCAGCCATCTTCCGAGCAGTTCGAGCAGCAGCCGGGAGAGTACGAGGAAGGCAAGTATAACATGAACATCCTATCACTTTTAAATACAATTTCATACTGCATTTTAATCCTGTATGCCTATAAGGATTTCCTAGCCACTTTATATCTTTTATATAAATCCTTGGGTTGCATTTTGGTTAGTTGTGCTAGGTTGCTGCGCTATAACATATCTTGGTCCTTTTTAATTAATTTGATTAATGGTCTTATGCAACTTAATTCTGGAGCCGACCCTCTGTGCTGTGTGCTTGAGCGGTTTGGGCGTCCTTAAAAATATGGTTTTGTAGAAACATGGTTTAGGGGGGCCAGCACGGTGCTTAGTGCTTGGTTGGCCACTCTCCATAAGGACCGGTTCATAGAGCGACAACCTGGGACAACCACGCAACCACAAGACTGGAATGGGACGGTCTTGACTTACTAATTAGGTCGTGTTGGTTCGGGAGTAACTTACCTGCGTGGGCAAGAGGGGTGGTAAGCTTCAATGGTCCCTGCTCCTCCGGCTTGGTCTGTGCTGTGTGTCTTGTACCCCCGGAGGTGGGCCCCATAGTCGCTGATCCAGAATCCTTAGCGGTTACACCTTACCAACGTGATCCTTTATAACGGTCTCGTAGTGTGCTTGCTGGCCATCTCACCTAAGGAAGTGTGATGAACTACTAGCGTAGCTCACGACTTGTGGGTAAAGTTGTGCAACCTCTCGAGAGTGTAAAACTGAAATATTAGCTGTGCTCACAGTCATGAGCGGCCCAGATCCTCCGTCTGATTAGTGGAATTCAGGCATTTATGGCGGGTTTCGGCAGAGGTTTCGGTGCTGTGCTAGGTTTCGGCAGAGGTTTCGGTACTTGAGGGGCTTTTTGCAAACGTTTAGACTCATAGAAACAGTACTGTTTAAGGACCTCTGTATAAACGTGTCTATCATTTCATGTGAGTAGTGTTGCTGCCTTGTAAAATCCGTAGAAAATTGTAGGAAATTCCAAAAAATGTCAAATCTATTTAAAATTCGAGGTAAAAGGGTAAAGGATGCATAACTATCAAATGATTGCTTTGTTGCTTGTAATTTTTGGTATGTAGCTTCCATAGGTTATGAGTGAGCTTGTGTAAAAATTTCAAACCCAACACTATTTTGTATTTTAAGTTCTTTTGAATTTGGGCAATTCAAATTTGAAATGCTATGAAATTAATTAAGCATATTCCTTAAGCTTAATCAACTAGATCTTTTTGCCATGATCTAATATATTGATAATTAGTCTATGATTAAATTTTCAAGACCTTATAATTCTTCTTGTCTAGGGTTTGAACTTAAACTTGAAATATGTATTCAAATTCAAATGTTTTAGCTCCCGTGTCAATAAATCCAATACTATAATCACGACTTAATTATGAGTGCTAACTCAAGCCTAAACCCCTTCTGTTTTGTGAGTTCACCGGTGATAACTGTTTGGATTTCAACTTTATCGTGAAATAAAAATAATTTCATGTGCACCTTTTTAAATGTAATGTTGCACTGCATGTAGATACGACTACTTCCGCATGCGATATCTACGAGATCTCCCAGAAGTCTGCAGGGGATATTTTGGAAGACCAAGGGAACGTCACCAAAGAGATATCTGAAGTCCCGAACCAAAGTTCGGAAGATAATAGCACTAACATCTCTGACTTCAGCCTCACCAGTAAAGGCAAGCCCCGGACATAACCCACTACTTTAATTACACTGCAATCACTTTCTATTTATATATCTCTATGCATTAAGTTCTTAGGAGTTGTTTGGAAACCCTAGTTGCATTTTTTTCTAGGAACCAATGTATTGATTATTAGCACTTGAGTTCGAATAGCCGCTATGCTAATAGGACCGGTAGAAGTCGGGTGATTTCCTGTCACTCGCGCGATATAGGAGTTGTCATGTTTACATTCCTGTATTCACTATAAGGATGACGGACGGGATTTATGTGAGGTATCATGAATGAGGTGATGCCCCGTCTGTGTTGTTGAACTGGATAAGGCCGCAGTGTGTGGTAGCGGTGGTTAAGCGTTTGAAAGTACTAGCCACATGCCGTGAAATATGGTAAGCGGTAAGCCTAGTAACCAATCGGCCCGAGGAGTGGACATACCTCCCACCACTCGTCTTGCTTCTTCTGGTGACTTAAGTTCGACGTGTGGGAATACGTGTTGCAAGGGCAACTAGGAATACGGGTTTTGTAGTCGCGCTATAGACGTATGTCCTGCACACATTGGGTGTGCGTATGGTCCTGCAGTCGCTTGTGGTGGACCTGTCCACGAGTCGGAATGAAAGGCAAACGGTTGCTTCGGAACTATCATTGGATGTTCCAAGCGAGTGAGTTAGGTTTACCTTGCAAGGTTGAAAATCCGATTCAGAATCTTCCGCTTCTCACGAAGATTGAGACTGCTTGATCCCTTTACCACATAGAGTAACAAGAGCAACTTTGTGATTATCAAAGATGATGTTTGGCTAAAGATCATACTATGCTTGAATAGTTATAGGTGCTTACCTAGAATGGATAATCAACTAGAACCTGAAAGCTAAAAGTTTAAATTAAGGATCTACTCTTTGTTGCTTTTCAGCTGAAAATAACCCAGAACCCCTGAAATGCCTTCATGAGTCTAGTTATGGGCTAAAGTATACCCAATCCCGGGTAAGCCTTGCTGAGTATTAGTATACTTAGTCTTGCTAGTTATATATTTTGCAGGTAGTGTCTTGAAGACTCTACTCTTCCCTTGCCTTGGCCCTGTACTCTTCCAGAAGATTGGTCCGTGGAATGGGATCCGTCCCCGACCAACACTGGTGATACCGAGTGATGTCGTGCCCGGGCTTAGCATGACATGTGTCATAACGACGTGCTATAAATCATCGCGTATGTTTTCCGCTGTCAAAAACCATAGCTTTAACAGTTTGTAATCTTTTCTCTAATTTGAAACTTCGTACTTCTTTTGGAAACTCTTGTAATGTAAATCTCTGTGATGTAAAAATGTGATAGTGATTGTATCTCAGGACTCACCTTCGTGTGAAGTAACCTTATTTGATCCTGTGTATCGGTGGTTTATCGGGACGTTACCCGACAGGCCAAAGGATTATACCGTTTGAAGCACGTTGGAGCCCTCGGGAGTGGACTCGCGTACTTGAGCCGGTATAATTCAGGTTGGTTCTGCCACAATTGACTTTTTACATAACAACCTTCATATATTTTAATTTCACCTCCCATTCGCACCCATTTTATACTAAAGGACCTAATTTTGTTCAGAATTACTTAAATATCCTTTTTCCTTTTGTATTCAAATTTGAACACACATATACAAAACCAAGTATGCACACTTTATACTAGAATCTAGTGTGTTTTTAACCCCAATTACCTGAATGTCACAGCCTTCCCCCCTAAAAAGAATCTCATCCCGAGATTCCGGAATAGAATGGAATTGGATGATCAGATTTGGGGATTAGCTTGGTGGAAGTCTGGAAAATTTTGCTGAAGATAGGATTCGGTTTCCCAAGTTGCTTCTTCTTCAGTGTGATGGTCCCATTGAATTTTGAACATCTTGATGGTTTCTCTTCTAGTACTTCTCTCTTTAGTGTCTAGCAGTCTGATTGGATGTTCTGTATAGGTTAGATCAGATTCGATTTTGATAGCTTGAGGTTCGATGATCTCGGTAGGAACTTTGACACATTTCCTAAGTTGAGATACATGGAAGATGTCATGGATGGCCGCTAACTGAGGAGGAAGTTGAAGACGGTAAGCTACGGGTCCACAGATATCGAGAATTTCAAAGGGTCCGATGTATCGAGGAGCAAGCTTTCCTTTTACGCCGAACCGTTGAATACCTCTAGTAGGAGATACTCGAAGATATACGAAGTCTCCAATTTGGAATTGTAACGGTCTCCTTCTCATGTCAGCGTAGCTCTTCTGTCGAGATTGGGCGGCCTTGAGATTATTTTGAATGGTCTTCACCTTTTCCTCAGCTTCAGTGACAAGGTCCGGTCCAAAGATTTTACGCTCGCCAGTTTGTGACCAACTCAAAGGAGTTCGGCAGCGGCGACCGTACAATGCTTCGAACGGGACCATCTTGAGACTTGTCTAATAACTGTTGTTGTACGAAAATTCGGCCAATGATAAGCATTTGTCCCAATTCTTGTCATACTGAAGTACACAGGCTCTAAGCATATCTTTCATAATCTGATTTACTCTTTCAGTTTGTCTGTCTGTCTGAGGGTGATATGGGGAGCTTCGGATTAACTTAGTTCCAAGAGCATATTGAAGTTGCTCCCAGAACCGAGCAATGAATTGTGCTCCAAGATCAGAAATGATCATCTTGGGCACTCCATAAAGATGAATGATTTGATCTAAATAGATTTCGGCATACCTTTTGGCATTATATGTAATATGCACGGGAAGGAAATGGGCAGTCTTGGTTAATCGATCAACGATTACCCAAATGGAGTCATGCTTTAGAGAAGTGTTGGGTAAGCCAACAATAAAATCCATGCTGATATCCTCCCACTTCCAAGAAGGAATGGGCAAAGGTTGAAGAATACCAGCAGTTTTAAGATGATTGGCTTTAACTCTTTGGCAGATGTCACACTCCGAGACATACTTTGCAATTTCTCGCTTCATACGAGTCCACCAAAAGTTCTGTTTCAGATCCTGGTACATCTTAGTACTGCCAGGGTGCATGGAGAATTTGGACAAATGAGCTTCGTCCAAAATTTGCTTACGAAGCTTATGGTCCTTAGGTACAATGATACGTTCATTGAACCATAGAATCCCTTTGAAATCTACTCGAAAGCATTTGTACTTTCCTTCTCCTTGTGCTAACTTCTGCTTGATGATTCTGACCCCTTTGTTATGCTGTTGTGCCAGAACAATGTCATCCCAAAGGGTAGCTTCAATTGAGAGATGATTCAGGCTGCCTTGAGGAATGATCTCAAGATTTAGCTTTCTCATTTCCCAACAAAGCGTCTCATTGAAAGCCTCTACTGATAAGCAAGAGCAATGTGCCTTACGGCTAAGTGCATCTGCAACGACGTTGGCCTTGCCTGGATGATAGTGTACTTCTAGATCATAGTCCTTGATAAGCTCTAGCCAGCGTCTATGCCTCATATTTAGATCTGCTTGCGTGAAGATGTACTTGAGGCTTTTGTGGTCAGTATAGATATGGCACTTGGCACCTATTAGATGCTGTCTCCAGATCTCAACTGCATGGATGACAGCTACGAGTTCAAGATTATGGGTAGGATAGTTCTGTTCATGAGTCCTAAGCGCTCGCGATGCATAAGCAATCACTCGGTTGTCCTGCATAAGCACACAACCAAGTCCAATTCCCGAAGCATCACAATAGATGTTGAAAGGTTTTGAGACATCAGGTTGAGCCAAAATTGGGACAGTGGTAAGATGTGCTCTGAGGGTATGAAATGCATCTTCGCATTTCTGATCCCAGGAGAATTTAACTCCCTTCTTTAACCGTTCAGTCATAGGCTTGGCTATTTTTGAGAAGTCAGGAATGAAACAACGATAATAGCCAGCGAGACTAAGAAAACTACAGATTTGATGGATTGATGTTGGAGGTTTCCAATCCATCACTTCTTGTACTTTACTGGGATCAACGGATATACCATCACTGGAGATGGTATGTCCCAGAAATTTAATGGTATCTAGACAAAACTCACATTTGGAGAATTTGGCATACAAGTGGTGGTCTCTCAATTTTTGAAGAACACCATGGAGATGTTTTGCATGATCTTCCGGATTCTTGGAATAGATCAGAATGTCATCAATGAAGACCACAACAAATTTCTTGAGTTCTTGCATGAAGACAGAGTTCATGAGATACATGAAATATGTTGGAGCATTAGTAAGACCAAATGACATGACCAGATATTCGTAAAGTCCATATCTAGTGGAAAAAGCTATTTTTGGAATGTCACTAGATCTAATCTTGATCTGATGATAGCTGGAACGAAGAAAATGTCAATGCGGGGCAGAGGATACTTATTTTTGATAGTTACCGCATTGAGAGGACGATAATCTACACATAGCCTTAAGCTATTGTCCTTCTTCTTCACGAATAGGGCTGGACAACCACATGGTGAAGCACTTGGATGAATGTAACCCTTATCAAGGAGGTCCTGGAGTTGGATTTTTAACTCGGGCAGTTCATTGGGTGGCATACGATAGGAGCTCTTAGATATGGGGACTGTGTCGGGTTGGAGTTCTATGATAAATTCAATATCCCGGTCCGGGGGCATTCCAGGCAAATTATCTGGAAAGACATCTGGATATTCACAGACAATAGGTATGTCCTTTAACTTGATCCTTTCTACAGCATAGGCATAAGGATTACTGCATTCCCGTTGTGGAAGATAGAGAATGGTAGCTTCATGATCAGGTTAATCTATCTCCACAGTTCGGGAAAAGATATCTAATGATACTCGGTGCCTAGTCATCCAATCCATGCCTAGGAGGAGATCCATTCCTTCTAGGTCCAATAGCAGTAAATCTATTCTCACTAGATTTCTACCCATCTGAATTGGTACACTCCTACAAACTTGATTTGAGGAAATTTTACAGCCAGGAGTCACTATCGTATAGGCCCCACTAGTAGGATAAAGATTCAAGCCTATTTTTGTCCCACATTTTGAACTGATAAAACTATGGGTGGTACCAGAATCAAAAAGTATAATCATGGGTTGATGGTTGATAGAGAAAGTACCCGTCATTATTGGCGCACCCTCGGGGAGTTCGGAGAGAGTGGTGAAGTTCACCCTTCCCTGGCGGACTTGTACCATCTGCTTCTTGCCCTTGACCTTGCTATTCGGGTTGGACGTCTGCCCTTAGAAAGATCTTCGGGGTTGGGGGCAATCCTTAATGAAATGGGACGGGCTGCCGCAGTTGAAACAACGATAGTTGTTGTTTCCCTGGTTGGATGGCG
This sequence comes from Panicum hallii, assembly GCF_002211085.1. NCBI lineage: Eukaryota > Viridiplantae > Streptophyta > Magnoliopsida > Poales > Poaceae > Panicum > Panicum hallii. The sequence goes on along the minus strand of NC_038047.1, from coordinate 10,897,092 downwards.
GCAAGCTCGGCCGTGGGCCTTGCTGCTGTTGCTGCTGGGGTTGTGGTGTCGGTGGTCGATTGAATCGAGCCTGCTAGGGTGGCCTGGCTACCCATCTGCCTGGTAGATTGTTTCGGGGCAGTGCTCGGGTAGTAGTGTTCTGGACCAACCGGTACCTTGGCGGTTGCGCCGCTAAGGGTCCAGTGGGTGTCTTCCGTTTCTTTTCTGCCCGATGGGCTGAGATGCCATCCTCTTGGGTGATTGCCATATTGACCAACTCATTGAAAGTGTCAGCCTTTACCAGATTCAGTTGTTCCTTAAGCTTGGTATTCAGGCCTCGACGGAAACAATCACATTTGCGGGCATCAGTGTCCGCATGATAACCCGCATACTGGCACAAGTGGTTGAAGACTTATGCATATTGCATGACGGTGCGGGTTCCCTGAGTCAGATTCAGAAATCCATTGAGCTTTCGCTCAATGAGTCCTTCGGGGATGTGGTACGCTCTGAAAGTGGTCCGGAATTCATCCCAGGTGACAACATGACCAGCCGGCTGCATGGCATGGTAATGGTCCCACCATATGTGGGCAGTGCCGCAAAGTTGTTGGGCTGCGAAGAGTGCCTTGTTCTCATCTGAACATGGGGCAGGCAACAATGCGAACTTAGACTCAATGGTGCGGAGCCATGCGTCAGCATCGAGGGGCTCGTCTGCTTTATGGAACAGTGGGGGCTGGGTACTGAGAAAAATATGGTAATTAGCCGATGGGTGTTCATCACGACCTCGGGACTGGTGATGAAATTGGCCCATCTGAGCTTGCACTAGCTGGTTGAGAAGTTCTATTTGTCGGGCCATGACCTCTGCTAGATTTGGCGGAGCTGGTGGTGGTTGCTAGGAACCGCTAGCTTGGTCTGCCCGAAAACCTTCCGCGGTTCCACGTGTAGCTCCAACCATCTGAAACAAAGGAGATATCCATTAACAACCATATTCTTACTCCTATTTTTAGATGATATACTGCTAGCAGATATGTAGTTCACATGTTCCATTTAACCAACTCATTTTAGATGCGAAGATATTGAACAAGATGACAAAACTCGAGGATTAGATTACAACGCAGATATTGGGTGTTCTTAACATCATACATCAGGGTGGTTCGACTGCCACGGGTTAAGCTATATGTACACATGCCACATATACTACAACAAGTGGCGCTAGGTCCAGGTAGGCTACTCACTACCTATGTCACAGCATTCTATACTAAGTACATCTAAAAGATCGACGATTTAGGTGAACTAAAAATCATCGAGATCGCCTACGGAGGACTGACTGCCGGAAGAGGAGTGATTTGGCTGAGGATTGGGTTCTGGGTTTCCATGCTCAGAGTCGAGATCAGAAACTCCCTCGATTTCCTCCGGGTCTTCTTCTCCACCTTCAGGTACTACAGGCACAGCAGGAGGTACCAGCTGCTGCTAGAGTTCGTCGATGTGAGCATGGGCGTCATTGACCTCAAGGATAAGGTCGTGGATTTGCTCTTGGAGGAACTCAATGATCATGTTGCGTTGAGTGATTATTGCATCACTCTCATTGATCTGATCCTCCCGGTGAAGAATGGTCTCATCCCGTGCTGCAATAACTTCCTCCTTCTCGGTAACCAAGGCTTGAAGCTCCACTATCTGAGTAACCTGTCGATCAGCATTGCGACAATGACCTTGAGCTATGCCAATCAACTGACCCATACCACGGCGTAGCAGAGGGTATGGCGATCGCAGTTCATATCCCCGCATTTTGCGGTACCCCCGTGAATACGTTGTTTCGAATAACGTATGCTAACGTTGTCTATACGGCGGTAATTGTACAGATGCTGTTTCTATAGTGAACAGTAATGATTGGGGACGCTTTCATGACATGCTGGCATGAAAGGTTCACTATATACATATTGTGTTTTCTGTAGGAATGCTAACCATGATTCGATAGGTTTTGAACGGTTAGGATTATCGACTAGTTATTATAGGGAGAGACGTATTTATATGATGCCACCGTACTTAACCACGTAAGACCAAGATTACTTGGCAGTTATTTTTGTTTGTGAGGACGTGTAGAACGTGCATGCATCATGTTATCGTGGATTGACCTGATTGTCTTGTTTGTTATGTGATTGTATTGAAATATCTTGCTTGTATCTGAATGCCTACCTAGATTTTGTGTTGTGGAAGCCAATGAAATTTGTCAGGCTATCTTAGAGTTAAAGAAGTCTTTTGTGAATCAAGTGAATTGGGCTATGTTTGAACCCTATCACCGATCTTAGCTTAAGAGCCGAATCAAATCCTTGATTTTGCTTTAAATCTGTTTCAGCAGAAGCACTGAGCTTTTCCTTTGATGATTAAACCTTGATAATCATCATCAAACCCTTCAATCCGTCATCCAGTGATCCATCTATCCTCTCTTGATGTTGTACCTTCTATTATTGGCTATTCTGGTTACAACATCTGAAAGTTGCACCTTCGATTTTTGCTCAGATGATTTTGGATAAATTAAAAAGATGTATGACCATAATTACTTTTTGGATACAATTCTTCTAGCAAAAGTCATGCATCATAACATATACCATTTCTGGTCAGTGCATGGTGTTGCATCATCATCGAAAATCCGTAGACTGACTAACGAGTGTGCCTCCAGTACAACTTCGGGTATCTTGGGTTTCCTAAGTCCTTCTTGCTGCTGTTGGCACTATAGGATTGCTATTCCTCTTTTGTGGTGGTGTTTAATCACATGACCATGATGCTGTGTTGGAACCTAAGGCCTCATGTGCACTGCAGTCACATGATTGAGCCATTAGGGGCGCACTGGTGACTAGGTATATGTGGCGTAATTCCACCGCAATCTCTTCTTATGCAACCTTACTAGTGTCCTAACTTTTGATCCTCGCTTAAGGATATCGGACTACCCAGATGTTAGTTACAGCAAACGATTGTAGGATGCGAGTCATATGCATCATCAACTCATGAGGGTATGCATCATACTTCATGCATTTCATACGTGCATACATTGCAAGCACCACCATCCTTGCATCATGGTGTATGCATCATTTGGTCAGCACCATGGAAATTGCATTGTGTCATATGCATGATCTCGGTCGTGCATGGGATCCCTCATCCTCATGTTGCACCATCATTGTAATCATACATCTCAGCAGTGCATCATGTTCATAGTTATATATCGAACATTGCACTCTAAGTTGGAGCATTTTGTCATTATTCCTTGATTGCATCGGTATATAAACTCTGAGCAGGAATGTTTCAAACATCACTTATCTCTCATACTATTCTCGCTTGCTATCTACAAGTTTTGCGATGAATGTCATCGACATTTATCGTTTTCATGATTGTGATCTCAATTCTATGAGAACTTGATCACCTTTTCCTCTCTTATCTTGTCAAACTCATCTATGTACAATCTCTTCATGCTTTCGTTATACTCATCTTGTCATGCTCTTGTCATCAACCTCAATCTTCTCTGGTGTGATTGCTTTTTGTCACTTTTGATGGGTGATTTGCTTCACTTTCCTTTAAAGTCTTTCGTCCGAATCTCGGGACGAGATTCTTTTTAGGGGGGAAGGCTATGACAGTTCATGTATTTGTAATGCTAGACATATATTTGTTAGTGTGAAGTATGTGTTTGTTTGTATCAAGCTCATGTTGTTTATGTGAAGCTCTTGAAAATTTAAAGTGCAAGTAAAAAGGGTATTTTTATAATTACAGAAAAACCTAGGGTTGTTTTTGCAAAATGTAATTGGATAAAGGTAATTTCAAAATAAGTAAAGGGTGGTTTTGCAAATATGTTTTTCTTACCTTATGTTTTGTAAAAATATATATATATATTTACTCAAAAGTTGCATTGGAAATGCGTGTGTTGAAATATGTAAAAATTTTGGGTAAAGTGGTAAAAATAAGGGTATTTATGTGATTTTATAAAAGGTACGAGTCCTTTTATGCAAATGTTTGATTTACAAAAGTAATTTCCAAAGTTACTCAGGGCTAAAGTGTAAAAGTGCGAGTCATCATGACATGTCATAAATGCTTGCATTTAAGTCCTGAATTTTATAAAATTACACTTTTAGGACAAAAGCAATTCAAATCCGACTTTTATTCAAAAGTTCACGTGTAAAAATGTAAGATTTGAGTTTTTGAACTTGAGCCCTAAAGCAATATTGTAGAGTTTGAAAAACTCTCCAACTTTCGTTTTGGGCATTTCTTCTTTTGGGTTTTAAATCAACGGAAAATTTTGTTTTACAGTCAGGCCCCTGCAGTTTTCTGTATTTACGCATAGGTCCTTGGGGAAAACTGTTCATCCTTCTCCTCCTCTGTTTCCTTATCCTGGCGTCTCCCTTCTTCTGTTTTTCTTCTCCATCGGCAGACCTATCCCCTTCTCTCTCTCATCCACCCTCTCCTCCACTGGCTAGGGCAACCACAGCAGCAGGCGACGGCGGCGGCCCCAGGCAGCGCGCGGGCAGGCAGGCGCCGGGCGGAGCAGGCCAGCGCGCGCGGAGGCTGGCGGGCGCTCGGGGCCGGTGCGGCGGCTTGCGGGCAGGAGCGGCGCGTGGCTAGGCGCGCGGGCTGGTGGGTCAGGCGGAGCAGCGGGCGCTCGGCGGCAGCAGCCCAGGCGCGCGGGGCCGGGGCGGCTCGGGAGCGGAGGCCGCGCGCGTGGGAGCGGGCGAGCGGGCCCAGGCGCGGCAAGCGGCGGCTCGGCCCGAGCGCAGGAGAGAGGAGGCGCGTGCGCGGGGCCGGATCAGGCGCGTGGCAACGGGCGGCTGGCGGTGCCCAGCGGCTCAGGCGCGTGAACGCACAGGGGCGCACGCGAGCGGAAGCTGGAGCGCGACACAGGTGACGGCAGGAGCTGGGCGAGCGCGAGCGTGGGCAGGATGGCGGCAGGCCGGCGTTGGTGCGTGGCTCGGGAGCAGACGAGGCATGAGCGGGAGCAGGTGATGTGGCTAGGGCGTGCACGACAGCAGGAGGCGTGCAGGTGCACGGGAGCAAGCGCATGCGCGCGGGCGAGTGAAGGCGCATGTCACGCAGGAAGTGGACGCGGCTCGGCCCAGGAGCAGACGCGCGCATGCCCAACAAGCTAGCGGCGTGCAGGTGTAACGCAGACTCGTGAGCGGCACGGCTGGTAGTGCAGGAGCTCGCAGCGGTGGCACGCAGGCGAGTGGGCGCTGGAGCGGTTCGCGGACGGTGCAGGAGTAAACGTGAGCGACGCCGAGCGGGTGGCGCGAGCGTGCGTGCAGTGACGCGCGGAACTGGCGGTGTGTGGAGATGTTGGGCGGCCGAAGCAGAACGGACCCATGGGCACGAGCAGATAGTGTTGGAGTGCGACGTGCCGAGCAACGGCACGCGCAGGAGGAGTTGCGATGGAAAGCTTCTGCGCATGATGCGGGAACGCGGTGGCGTCGACCCTGTTTATGCCACGGAGATCTCTGAGTGGTACAGGTTTGGCCGTATCGAAGACGAAGCCCAGGTGTTCGACGAAATGCTGATACGCACGGTGCTGAAGGACGCGAGGGTTCTGCTGTTCGACGAAGCGTCAAGGGTGCAAAGCACCGTTGGGCGGATGTGGCGACGGCGTGCAGGGAGAACACACGCGGCGCAGGAGGAGCTATGCAGAGTATTGACAAGCAGGGCAACAACATGCAGAGCGGCGGCGTACAGCGCATGGCAATGTTTCCGCTGGGCGAGCTCAAGTCACGACCGAAGTGGTGTGCAGTAGAGTCGCGTGTGGAAAACGTCGAAGGCCGTCGAGGAGAAGGCAATGGACGAGGTCAGGCGGCACTGCAGACTGCTCGTGGAGGATTTAGAGGTGGCCAGGTGCGAGTAGACCTCGATCCTAGCGGAGGCGGAGAAGCACTTATGGCGCGGCAAGTCAGAAGGAGGAGTTGGCCTAGCGAATCAGTTCGGCTCCATCGTCTCGTCCCAGAATCCACGACCTCCAACAGTTCGCATCCCTCGTGGCTCACTCAACCGCTATCACCACGAGTCACCTCGGAGATTACCCCTTCGACCATCTTCCACCCACGGCAACCCTTCCCGACAAACTACTTCGTCAACCACGGAATCTCGTCATCGTCGAGCTCATCTTATCGTCGCCAATCTTGTTCGCCACGGGAATTCACTTTCCGTCTGCTGTTCTCCACAACCAAGGTTTACCCTAATTCACTAAATCTCCTTAATACCGGTGATTTCTTTACCGAAATATCATCGTTATCTTCCTGTTATCTATTTTCCCCGACTAGGGACTTGATTACGATGTTTTAGAAAATTCTAGGGTGTTCTTTGTAAAAATTTCCAAAGCTTTCCGTATTTCAAATCGATGAACTTCTACATTTCATAGATTTTCGTAGGAAGTTCATAAAAATGTAAAATCAGTTTTGTTTGAAACCCTAAGTCAAACTCTACAAGCTTTATGTCATGATCTTGAGTTGAGATCTTTGATGTGTGGTCTAGGTTAAATGTTAGGGAATGAATGTTTTATTGTGCTTTATATTGTATGCTCGTGTTATAACTGAAAAGTAAGCCATAGAATATAGATCTTAAATAGAAATATGTGATGTTTCGTTAAACCTTTCATATGAGTGCTTTTATCCCTGCCATCCAAACTTTAACCTGGTCTCGATTGCTATTTCCTTAGGATCCTTTTCGTAAAAGGATCCCTGTTAGTTTGTGTATGTCTGCTGCTTAGCCAAAACATCTCTGCGGCTCTGCTTCAGCGTTGGCTATCAGTTCAGCCGCTAAGCATCCATTTCCTTAAGTCTATGATGTTCCTGTATGACAGCTGTCAGTCGATACTTCTACCATCAGCTGGTTAGCTGATACGATTGTTACCTTTCTAGTATCAGCTACTGCCGATACAGTTCTTTTGTTCTGTCCTACATCGACTGCATATAGTCGATGTATCAAAGATGGAGACACTTTTAGGATTCTTACTATCGGCCGACCCAAGCCGATTTTGGTTGCTTTTCCATATTGGTCAAACACGGCCGATCGATCCTTAGTTTTCCCCATCCTTATCCACACACTTCTATCAGTCGATTTATCGACTAAGCAGTCGGCTTTATACTTATCAGTCACATACCCTTAACTACACTCCTTTCGGCTATACGTCCCTCAATTGTTGTGCTGACGTAGTCGAGTCGATATAACCACACCTAGTTATCTAGAATAATACTTAAGCACATCTCAGTTAAGACAACTGCTTTAGGAATCACCCCTCTGCTGAAGTACTCGATGCTTTCATCGATCGTCCAGAAACCCAATGCACTCATCAATCAGCTAAACCTCTGTCGTTTCCAATCAACTCTGTTGTAACCCTCATCAAGTAGCTGATTCTAAATGGTTGTTTTCCTATAGCTCTGTCTAGGTTTAATTCAGATCTTTTTAGTTGTTATATGAGTGCTAGATTGCAATTGAATTGTGAAGTAAGGTAGTTTTATGTGCATACTTTGAATGAAATGCTGCATTGCATGTAGATACGACTACTTCTGCGACGGTACCTACAAGTTTTCCCAGGAGTTCATGAAGGATATGTCTGAAGACCAAATGAACGTCACCCAGGGATTAACTGAAGCCCCGAACCAAAGTTTGGAAGATGTTGACTTACTGACTTCAGACCCACCAGTAAAGGCAAGCCCCGGTGCATAACCCAGTATTTCAACTTACTACAATACGCAATCTTATACATTATATATCTTGCATTACGTCTAGGAGTTGCAATGACACCCCAGTTGCATGATATCTCAGGAACCCAGTGTACTGTACCCGAGTCCTTTTCGCATAGATGCTCTGCTAAATAGGACCGGTAAAAGTCGGGTGATTCCCTGTCACTCGCGCGATATAGGAGTTGCTTGTTTACAATTCTGCAACCACTATAAGGATGATGGACAGGGTCATGTGTTGTATCATGACCTAAAGTTTACCCTGTCTGTTTTGATAAAAGCTTTAAGGTCGAAATGTGTGGTAGTGGTGGCTGAGCGTTTGAAAGTACTAGCCACATACCGCGAAATATGGTAAGCGGTAAGCCTAGTAACCAATCGGCCCGGCAAGTGGACATACTGACCACCACATGTATTTGGTTCTTTTGGTTACTTGATTCGACGTGTGGGAATACGTGTTGCAAGGGCAACCAGGAGTACGGGTTTTGTAGTCGCGCTACAGACGTACGTCCTGCACACATTGGGTGTGCGTATGGTCCTGCAGTCGCTTGGGGTGGCCCTGTCCACAACCCGGAATGAAAGGCAAACGGTTGCTTTGGAACACCTTGTTGGACGTTCCAAGCATGTGTGTTAGGTTTACCTTGCAAGGTTAAATTCGATTCGAATCGTCCGCCTCTCACGAGGATTGAGACTGCTTATTCCTTCTGCCACATCGAGTAAAAAGTGTAATTGTTGATGGAATAATCTTGATGGATGATAATCTCTATCTTGCTTGCTTAGTATAGGTGCTTACCTAGAATGGCTAATCCAGTTAGAATCTGAAAGTTAAAACTTGAAAGTAGATTATACTCTCTGTTGCTTTTCGGCTGAAAATAAACCCAGAGCCCTTACAATGCCTTCATGAGTCTAGTTATGGGCTAAAGTATACCCAATCCTGGGTAAGCCTTGCTGAGTATTAGTATACTCAGCCTTACTAGTTTTATGTTTTTCAGGTAAAGTATTTGAAGCCCCTACTCTTTCCCTGTCATGGCCCTGTGCTCTTCCAGAAGATTGGTCCGTGGAATGGGATCCGTCCTCGGGCAACACTGGTGATATCGAGTAATGTCGTGCCCGGGCTTAGCATGACATCTGTCTTGACGACGTGTTGTAATTATCGCGTATGTTTTCCGCTGCTAAAAACCATAGCTTTAACGGTTTGTAATCTTTTCTCTAGATTTGAAACTTCATACTTCATTTGGAAACTCTTGGAATATAATTCCTTGTGATGTAAAAATATGATGGTGATTGTATCTCTGGACTCACCTTCGTGTGAGGTAACCTTATTTGATCCTGTGTATCGTTTGTTTATCGGGACGTTACCCGACAGGCTAAGGGATTATACCGTTTGAAGCACGTTGGAGCCCACAGGAGTGGACTCGTGTACTTGAGCCGGTATAATCCAGGTTGGTTCTGCCACAGCACTACGCCAACGTCTGTCCCCGGAAGGCGCAGGCAGGACAGCAGGGGCGTGCAGGACCGCCCAAGGCCCCAGCTCAGGGCAGGGTGAACCACTTGACGGCCGAGTCAGCGGCCGAGGCTCCTAACGTGGTTATTGGTACGTTTATGGTCAACACCCATCCTGCTACAGTGCTTTTTGATACTGGTGCTACGCATTCTTTCATCACCCAGTCTTTTGTTGAGCATCATGGTATTCGTACTAGCACATTAAAGAGGGGCATGTTAGTATCTTCACCGGGAGGGCAGTTGAGGTCTCATGTCATCTGCCCCAGAGTCAGTGTTGTCATAAGGGGGGTAGAGTTCAGTGCTAATCTGATGGTGCTAGACACCAAGGGTATTGATGTGATCCTCGGGATGGAGACTCTTGCTAAGTGGGGAGTCCGGATAGATTGTGCTCAGAGGACGGTTCTTCTGTCAGCATCGGATGGTCAGGAGGTTACTGTTGGTGCCACAGAGCCTTCTGGATTTCTTCATCAGATGGAGGCTAGACCCACGGATGGTATTCGCGTGGTGTCTGAATTCCCGGATGTCTTTCCGGATGATTTGCCAAGTATGCCGCCTGATCGCGACATTGAGTTTTCTATTGATCTCTTGCCTGGCACAGCTCCCATTGCTAAGCGGCCCTACCGTATGGCTCCCGTTGAGCATGAGGAAGTTAAGAAGACTGTCGACGAGTTGCTAGCCAAGGGCTATATCCGTTGCAGTTTCTCTCCTTGGGCTTTTCCTGTCTTGCTCGTAGAGAAGAAAGATGGTGCGAAGAGAATGTGCGTCAATTATCGGGATCTGAATGCAGTCACTATCAAGAACAAGCATCCATTGCCTCGCATCGAGGATCTTTTTGATCAGCTTCAGGGTGCTTGTGTATTCTCGAAGATTGATCTGCGTTCGGGTTATCATCAGCTGAAGATTCGTTCCGAGGATATCCCGAAGACGGCATTCACCTGCAAGTATGGGCTATACGAGTATACGGTCATGTCCTTTGGCTTGACCAATGCTCCGACTTTCTTCATGCATCTGATGAATAAGGTTTTCATGGATTATCTGGACACCTTTGTGGTGATATTCATTGATGATATCCTGATATATTCCAAGTCAGAAGCCGAGCATGAGAAGCATCTGAGGCTGGTGTTGCAGAGACTCAGAGAGCACAAACTGTATGCCAAGCTCAGTAAGTGCGAATTCTGGATTGACGAGGTTCCATTCCTTGGTCATGTTATCTCCAAGGGAGGTATTGCTGTGGACCCCGGCAAGGTGAAGGATGTGCTTGACTGGGTAATACCACAGACCGTGAAGGAAGTCCGCTCTTTTCTGGGCTTAGCGGGATATTATCGGAGGTTCATTGAGAATTTCTCCAAGATTGCGAAGCCTTTGACTTCCTTGCTAGAGAAGAGTGTGGATTTCTGTTGGATTGATGAGCGTCAGAAAGCCTTCGAGGAGCTGAAGAAGAGGTTGACTATGGCGCCAGTCCTTACTCTGCCAGACCAGAGCAAGAGGTTCACAGTGTATTGTGATGCTTCGAGGGATGGTCTTGGTTGCGTCCTGATGCAGGAGGGCAGAGTGATAGCTTATGCCTCGCGGCAGTTGCGCCGGCACGAGCTGAATTACCCCACTCATGATCTGGAGTTGGCCGCAGTTGTGCATGCTCTGAAGTTATGGAGGCATTACTTGTTTGGGCAAAGGTGTGATATTTACACCGACCACAAGAGCCTCAAGTATATTTTCACTCAGAATGAGCTGAACATGAGGCAGAGAAGATGGCTAGAGTTAGTCAAGGATTATGACCTGGAGATTCACTATCATCCGGGCAAGGCCAATGTTGTAGCAGATGCTCTGAGCAGGAAGAGCTATGTTAACATGGCCGTGGCTTTTCAGATGCCTCAGGAGTTATGCGAGGCGTTTGAGCAGCTGAGTCTAGGTTTCTTGCATCACACCTCGGGTACATCATTCGAGGCAGAACCCACTCTAGAGGCAGAGATCAGGCAGCATCAGAAGGAAGATAAGAAGCTGCAGAAGATTCGTGAGTTGCTCAAGATTGGCAAGGCACCGCATTTCAGAGAGGATGATCAGGGTACCTTGTGGTACAAGGGTCGTATATGTGTGCCGGATGTGAATGACCTCAGAAAGTTGATTCTGAGTGAGGCTCATGATACAGCATATTCTATCCATCCAGGCAGTACGAAGATGTATTACGACCTGAAGGAACGATTCTGGTGGTATGGGATGAAGCATTCAGTTGCGGAGTACGTGGCTATCTGTGACACTTGTCAGCATGTCAAGGCAGAGCATAAGAGGCCGGCAGGTCTATTGCAGATGTTGAAGATTCCCGAGTGGAAGTGGGAGGACATCACTATGGACTTCATTGTTGGTTTGCCTCGTACTCAGAAAGGGTACAACTCCATATGGGTAGTAGTGGATCGGTTGACGAAGGTTGCTCACTTCATTCCGGTGAACACTACTTACTCCGGTGCTAGACTTGCAGAATTGTATATCTCTAGGATTGTCTGTCTGCATGGTGTTCCTAAGAAGATCATATCTGATCGAGGATCTCAGTTCACTTCGTAGTTCTGGGAGCAGTTGCACAATTTGTTGGATACGAAGCTGCGCTTCAGTACTGCTTATCATCCTCAGACAGATGGGCAAACAGAGAGAACCAACCAAGTGTTGGAGGATATGCTTCGGGCCTGTGCTATTCAGTATGGTACCAGCTGGGTTAAATGCCTGCCATATGCAGAGTTTTCGTATAACAACAGTTATCAGGCCAGTCTGAAGAAGTCTCCTTTTGAGGCCTTGTACGGTCGAAAGTGCAGGACTCCGCTGTATTGGGATCAGATTGGCGAGAGAAAGGTATTTGGCCCTGATATTGTTGAGGAGGCCGAACAGCTGGTGCAGGAGGTGCGAGAGAACCTGAGGGTCGCACAAACTCGTCAGAAGAGCTATGCGGACGTTCGTCATCGGGATTTGACCTTCGCAGTGGGTGATCATGTGTACCTGAAGGTCTCGCCGATGAGAGGAATCCGCAGGTTTAATGTAAGAGGAAAGCTAGCCCCTCGATACATCGGTCCGTTCAAGGTGTTGGAACGGAAGGGTGAGGTGGCATATCGATTGGAGTTGCCTCCCAACCTCTCAGGGGTGCACGATATGTTTCACGTGTCCCAGCTGAAGAAGTGCTTGAGGGTGCCAGAAGAGCAAGCACCGCTAGAAGGGTTGGATGTGCAGGAGGATCTGACCTACATCGAGCATCCGGTGAAAATTCTGGAGACCTCTGAGAGAGCCACCAGGAACAAGAAGATCAAGATGTGCAGAGTTTAGTGGAGTCATCATCCGGAGGACGAGGCTACCTGGGAGCGAGAAGATGAGCTACGGAAGACATATCCCGATCTCTTTGCTAGCTAGCCTATCCGAATCTCGGGACGAGATTCCTGTAAGGGGGGTAGGTTTGTAACACCCTAAGGTAATTTCCTTAAATTTTAAGGAATTTGTTTGGGCTTAAATAAATTTTCTAGGGTTTTCTCTAATTTTTGTGGCATTTAAAGCAAATTATAACACAAGAAAATAAAATTAATTTTAAGGTCAACATGTTTGTGCATTCATGCTGGAGCATTGTTTTTCTTGTGTTGAGTTTATAGGATCTGAATTCAAACTTATTTGAATTCAAATAGTTTTGTTTGAATGTTTTAGTGTAGAAAAGAAAAAGGAAAGAAGAAAAGGAAAAGAAAGGGCAGCCCATTTCCTTCTCTCAGCCCGGCCCACCTCCTTTCCCTCTTCTTCTCCCGCATGGGCCACCCGAGGCCCAGCACCCCTCTCCTCTCCCCTCCCCGCTTGGGCCGCGCCGGCCCAGCTCTCCCCGTTCCCCAGCCCAGGCGCGCCCCCTCTCCTCTCTCCCTCTGACCCGCTGTCCCCACGCGTCAGCGCCCCCTTCCCCTTCCTCCCTTTCTTCTCCGGCGCAACTTCCCCCCGAGATCCCCGGCGAGCTTCTTTCCCTGGGCCCGCACGCCGAGGCCTCAACCCCCACCTTTAATTGGCCCCGCAGACCCTCCCCACACCCTCTGCCTTACCCCGCCGCCACCCAAAACCCTAGCGCCGCTGTTCCCTCGCTCCGCCGCGCCAACCTCCTCAGCCTCACCATGGTCCAGGCGCTCTGCCGTGCCTCGGACCACCACGACCCCCGCAAACGCCCCGCCTCGATCCCTAGAAGCTTCTCGAGCCGGCATTGGAGCCCTAGCCCTCGGCACCGCCGGAATTGAGCCACAACCCCGCCGCCGGTGATCTGCTCCGCCGCCACAATTCTTCCCCTCCGTTGCGTCCCGGGCTCTCTTAACTTCTTGATCACTTGCGCAGGAGCTTCTTGAGTCGACCCAGAGTGATTAGAGCCCCGGAGTTCGCCTGTGGCCGTCGGACCGCGAGCACCCGATCCTCTCCGCCGCCGGTCATCGTCGTCTTCCCCCTTCCGCGGCAGCTCCGGCCACCCCAAGCCCTTGGTGAGCCTCCCCTCCTTCCCCTGGTTCTTTTGCGCTGGATCTCGTAGCCTTTGGCAGCCTGTGGCCTCTGGAACGCCGCTCGCCAGCGATGTCCTCCACCCCGAGCCGCCCTCGTCGTCTATTTGCCCTAGCAGTGCCCAAACTCGCCACCACAAGTGCCCAATTGGATTCGTCGTGCCAAGCCCTAGCTCCTAGACCTGATCTCGTGCAAAACCGAGCCCGGACGGCCAAGATAGGCCAAGTCCGGTGAGTTGCAGCCGTGCGCCGCCGCGGGACTCTCTTCTCCGGTGAACCCCGCCGCCGGCCGTGCCCCTTTGAACCTCAGCCACCCGATCTGCAACCAAGGACGGAGATTAGATCGCGCACGTTTAGATGTGAGCCGTGAGATCGAGATCCAAGGGATCTAAATCGCGCATACCGGTTCGGGGTAGGAGTGAATCAGAGCCGTCAGATCTGGAGTAGGCGGTCTAGATTAGATCCATTCAAGTATGGACTGGGTCCGTTCGATCTAGATCCTACGGCTAATAGGCGCGCGTACCGGTTCGCTGTCAGGATTAGATCGGGATCGTTAATGTTTGATCTGAGGGCCCAGAACAAAAGGTACCGCTTCAGCCAACCGTTTTGCTAAAGAGCCCCTGTTCTTTTGAAGTATCAACCCGCAGTCTACTTCAGTTCAATAATAATTGCAGTTTAGCCCTGTTTCTTGCACGGACCCCCCTGAGCTTCATGGAATTAGTACCTGCAGTCCATGTCCGGTGTTTTCACGTGTTAGCCCCTGCGTCTAGCCTTAAATTGCTTTTAGGTCCCTTGTTTTTGTCCAGAACCCCCCCTGTGGCCCAGTTTTTCTCGCAGATAGGTCCCTGGATCTTGTTTCAAGCGTAGATTTCATGTCTTAGCTCCGTTTTAGGTGTTCTTTATGTCCACGCGATCGTTGTGATGCGTAGAATAGCTTTAGACTAGTTTGTGTGCTGTTCTGTTGTATTGGTGTGCTGTTTTCTTATAGTTTGCTATTGTTTGTGCATGTGTGTATGTGTGGACTATGCTTGATGATCGTGAATAGACGTGGAGCCTTTGGACAAGTACCAGGAGCAGCCATCTTCCGAGCAGTTCGAGCAGCAGCCGGGAGAGTACGAGGAAGGCAAGTATAACATGAACCTCCTATCACTTTTAATACAAATTCATACTGCATTTTAATACTGTATGCCTATAAGGACTTTCCTAGCCACTTTATATCCTTTATATATCCCCTGGGTTGCATTTTGGTTAGTTGTGCTAGGTTGCTGCGCTATAACACAATTGGTCCTTTTAAATTAAATTTGATTAATGGTCTTATGCAACTTAACCCTGAGAGTGGCCCTCTGTGCTGTGTGCTTGAGTTGCTCGCGTCTCCGTAAAAGATGTTTTGTTAGAAACTTGGTTTAGGGGGCCAGCACGGTGCTTAGTGCTTGGTTGGCAACTCTTCATAAGGACCGGTTCATAGAGCGACAACCTGGGACAACCGCGCAACCACAAGACTGGAATGGGACGGTCTTGACTTACTAATTAGGTCATGTTGGTTGGGGAGTAACTTACCTACGTGGGCAAGAGGGGTGGTAAGCTTCAATGGTCCCTGCTCCTCCGACTTGGTCTGTGCTGTGTGTCTTGTACCCCCGGAGGTGGGCCCCATCGTCGCTGATCTAGAATCCTTAGCGGTTACACCTTACGAACGTGATCCTTTGTAACGGTCTCGTAGTGTGCTTGCTAGCCATCTCACCTAAGGAAGTGTGATGAACAACTAGCGTAGCTCACGACTTGTGGGTAAAGTTGTGCAACCTCTCGAGAGTGTAAAATTGATATATCAGCTGTGCTCACAGTCATGAGCGGCCCAGATCCTCCTTTTGATTAGTGGGGTTATCAACCTTTGATTAGGGAGATTCCCCGGGTGGTTCAGTTTGGATGGTTCTCAGTAGTTCTTAATTAACATTGATTAATTTCTTATGCAATTTGGGTTTATGGTAACTCATCCACTTATAGTAAATAGTTTTAATAAAATTTGCCAAGATTAAAAGCTAATGCAGTTGAGTCAGCTAACCCTAGAGCCTCATACTCGTGTTATACTTGTTGAGTACAAGTTGTGTACTCACACTTGCCTCTTCCTCTCTTCTGTTCTCTTTGGGATATCTTCGACTGCTGCTCACTACCAGGCGACGTGGAGGACTACGTCAGCGGCTTCGACGATTTCTAGGCGTTGTCTCCCAGTTGACATCCCTGTGGCGCCCCGCTCTTCATGTACTTATTTTACGCTTCCGCATTCCTTGAACTGATTCTTGATTCAGTTGTAATAAAGATATTCATTTTATAATTTATACGTTTTTAAATTCGTGACATGTGTTGTGATATCTTGATAACCTGTTGTATATATGCGTGACTTGATCCTGGCGCATATATGATTGCTCGATTTATGTCCTTATAAATCGGGTGTGACAAGCTATGAGGTGCTTATGCCCCGAATTTTGTTTCTGATATGGTGTTCGATTGAAAAATCGCACTCCATATGGAGTAGCCCCCGAGCCTTAGGTTGAATCGAAGAATCAGGCTGAGGGTCACTTTAGTCTTGAATCTTCCTTACTCACTTTTTCAAACAAACTTGAAAAAATAAGTAGTCGATGCCACGTACCCCGCAGCCCCCGAGCCTTGAATCCAAATCCCTCAAAATTGGACATAAGGATCCAAAAACCGTGGCATGCAAGCTAAAAATGTGAACATGGTAAATTACCAATGTGATGGTACAAATGATGAAAGTTAGATCATGAATTCGAAATACCTCTTTTTTCGGGCCAATTAATCCTGAGAAAATGATTAACCGAATATTTAATCTGAACAGTCCACCAAATGACCCCTCATCTTCAGAATATTCTCAAAACGGCTTTAAAACTTCGAAACAGTAAACTTTTCCCCAACTGCTGGTTATTTAACCCCGTGGCGAAAGTGAGAAAAGACTGTGCTTCCAATCTGCAATTTGCCAAGAGCCGCAAAAATCCCCAAACAGAGCCACACGCTGCCGCCATCCTCCCGAAGAAATCCCAATCCTCCAGATCTCCCCGCCCCTCTACCCGCAGCCCCCGAGCAACTCGTGGCGAGCGAATCCGGAGATGGCGCCCAAGAAATCAGAAACAGAAGGGAAGAAGAAGGAGGCGCAGCCATCGACCGGGGAGTGGACACACAGTAAGTGTTCCCTCAACGATCTTAACAGACTTGTATCCGAGGGGTTGCTGCAAGATAAGAATCTTGTCAATTGGCGCCCCTCTTACTGTGAACCTTTCCCTATGGAAAATGTCGACGAAATCGTCACATTTTACCATTTTGCTGAACGGGGATTGGCCCTCCCCTCTTGTTCTTTCTTCTGCGGCCTTCTTTATTATTACGGCCTTGAGCTCCATCACCTCAACCCAAATTCTATTTGCCACATTTTTATTTTTATCCATTTCTGTGAAGCCTTCCTCTGAATCGAGCCCCACTGGAATCTTTTTGGCTTCCTCTTCCGCGTCAAGCCACAACCCACCTCGAAAAAAGTTTCTGTTGTAGGGGGCGCCGGCATCCAATTGCATCAGCAGGCCGACGAAAAGTACCTCTCGTACAAATTCCCCTCCAACATTCTCAGGTGGAAAAATCATTGGTTCTATACTAAAAATCATGCCCCCAACTCCCAAAAAAACAAATAACCCACCTGTAGTGAGGCCGGAGTGGAATCTTGAACTTTCCAGGGGGGATCAGGATCAAGTCAAGGAATTATTAGAATTCATAGAAGCTAACAAGCTGATGGGGGTGACCGGCGCTTCCATTATGTTCTCTTTCTTCAAACGCCGAGTCCAACCGATCCAACAGTGCCACCAACTTGGATTCGAGTACACAGGCTCTGAAGATCCGTCTTGCATGTGCGCAGAGGAGCTGTCAGACGACGCACTCCTCCGAGTCAGGCGGGTACTGCTCGACGTGGACGCCATCCCCTACATCCCAGAATTGTTTTTCGCGCGAAATGCTCCAATGCCGGTGAGTATTCGACTACTTTTTGTTGGAGACAAACTCTGTTCTGCCGCTGCTAACTGAAAAATCTTCTGCAGGGGCACATAGAACTATATTGTAGCTACCCGCCGCAACCCGACATCCCCCAGCCAGACCACCTCCTCCCCAGCGCCGTTGTCGAAGTAAAGAGGGCTCGCATAGCCCAGGCCCTGCCCAGCAGCGGGTCCACGGAGGACGAGGGCCACCTGGTGGAGGAGGAAGCTGAAAGGGAGGCAGGAAGGGATAACTCCTCCATGCCAGCCGTGGAGTTAACCGAAGCCCTACCTCAGGTGCCGCAGGGTCGTCAAGTAGTGCGGAAGCGAAAGGCGCAAGAAGTCGAATCTTCCAGGTACTGGTTTGCTGCTTTGATGAGTTGCTAAATATCGGTATTATTATACGCTGATAGTATCCACTTGTAGTCTTCCCGCTTCTTCACCCAGGACTGAGCCCGAAGAGATGGGAACAGGTCCATCCGCCACCGCGGCTGTTACCATTGCCGTAGCGAGGACCACACCATTGGCTGATCAAACCCCGTCGCCAGCAACGGAAACTCCACGATGGGCCTTGCAGGTGAAAAAGGCCGTCAAAAAGAAGTTTAAACTGTAAGTTTGCATCTGGTCACATAAATATCCTGCTCTTTTCGACTTGTATAACAATGACTTCGACATCATCAGGGCTGCAAGCGCGGTGCAGCTCCAGCTGGAACCGGCCACGACTACCTCAGCCCCTGAGTCATCAACCCAAGCTCAGTCTTCCGGTGCTGGGCCAGCCACAGCCGCTCCAGCCCCCGAGCCATCGGCGCCTGGTGAGTCAGCGCTCACGGAGCCAGCCCCCGAGGCGGACGCGACGCTGCCTGACTTGCCGCCTCCCGGACTCCAACAAGGTGAAGCCAAAACCAGTGGCGAGGGACAAGTCGAGGCCCCTGATGCCGCGCCTACGGATGGCGCAGGTAAGCATCTGACCGCCCGTAGCTAGCTGCCGGGATCTAGGCGCAATGCGCTGAAAACATTTGTGCTTGCAGGTGCCCAACAGCCACCACTTGAAGAAGCCGCCGGGACATCAAGGAGTCCTGGTGAGATACTGAAGGCCGGGCCTGGGTACAAAAACGTCATCAACACCGACCTGGTGGATGACCCCATGCTGACGGCTGAGAACATAAAGACCTTCAAAAGAACCTTCAAGGAGCTGTACGATTTTTCCATGGTAAGACCTGAGTATTGTTCTGCTTGTATGTATTGAAAAGTTGTTCTGACTCAATCTCCACCGTTACGTAGAATGTGATCACTCACTCCCAGAAGAAATCAGAGAAGCTGAGCGCGGTTGTGAGTGGTCACCAAGAGCTGGCTGCCTTGGACAAGCGCATCTTCGACGAGCAAACGAAAAACTGCTATTTGCAGAGGGAGCTTGACATGCTAAAATAGAAAAGAACTCGAGAGACTTGGCTACTCAAGAACGACCTACAAAACCTCGAGAAAGCAAACTCCGAGCTCCAAAAACGGCTCAAGGAGCAACAGGCGGCGCACCAGGAGCAGCTCAAGGAGCAAAAGAAACTGCACCAAGGTAAGCCCTCGCTTCCCTCGGGTACTTTTCCTTAATGGGTTCCCCTGGTTGCTGAAATATCTTCACCGCAGAGCTTAGGAAAATCATAAAATACAAAGAAGAGCTGCTTACTGACGTGAAGAATATGTTGTACAGATGATGTCGAGAGGCTGCAGAAGGTAGTCACCGATACTGAGGGACAGTTCGCTGACTGCCTTCTGCAAATCAAGACGCTAGGCGAGGAAAAGGGACGGCGGGAGAAGGAATTGGAAATTTTCAAGGAAGCCGCCCAGGAACTGGTGGACATGGTGGATCCACCAGAAGAAGGCGAAACAAGCCCGTGGCCCTTGCTAGAACGACTTCGCGGAGCCCCGCAAAAGGTGGTCAGATTCCTCTCGGAAGCCCCGGTCGCATGCGTCAGCCACGCCCTCGCCTTCGTGAAGTCTTTTGTGCCGAGGGCACAACTAAAGATATTTGCTCAGGGCATGGCTGCGGATTGCACCGAGGATCAATTCGACCAATACCTTCAAGAAGCCCAACCTGTAGCAGAACAAATAGTACAAAGTGTGCTGCAGGATTAGGGTGTAAAAAACAAGTATTTACTTCCTTGTATATATAGTTTCTTTGATGTCTCCACTTGTGTGCCTCGGCTGAATTGGCATCCAGGCTTAAAAGGCTAAGTAGTAGATACTACCCCGGGTGCAGCGACCCTGAAGGTAGCCATAGCTCCATGTAGGAACTCATCTAACAGGTTAACCACAACCCGATCGAGCGGGTGTAAACTGCTAGAAAAGAACGCGAGCTTCGTCGCGAAATTGCCGTGCGTAAGGCAGAAAAATGAAACTACCCCGAGTGCATCGACTCTGGATGTAGTCAAGGTCGCTCCTCATATGAGCGCGCTCAGCAAGTTACGTAGGAACCCGACAAGCGGATCGAACCCGTTGGGAGCAAACGCGGGCATCGCTGCGGGTCTGCCGAGTCTAAGGCAAAAAATGAAACTATCCTGAGTGCAACGACTCAGGATGTAGTCGAGGTAGCTCTTCACGCGAGCCCATCCAACAAACTGGGTATAAACCAATCGAACGAATCGATTTTTTTGGAATAAATGCGGTAGCGAGCGACCATCCAAGGTCATGGCGGAAGTCGATTCGTAGAACGTAGGAACGGAACCGAGGCTTCCATCAAAAAATGAAGTCGATAAGATATAAACGTGGCCGTAACCTCCGTAAAATTCATGATAAGAAGTCGATTTATATAAACGTTGCACGCGGCCGTAGCCGCCGTATGTTCACAAAGAGATTTACAACCCGAATCTTGTGGCGTATGGCCTCCAAATTGATTCGAGGAAAAAGACCGCCTAGGCGCTCGGAGATTTAGCTATCCCTGCACGTCTTCTTATGGGTAGAACTTGTGCAGGTTCTGGATGTTCCAAGAGTTCGGGACATCTTGACCCTCGGGATATTGTAGTCGATATGACCTAGTCTTGTAACCTGTTTGACGACGAATGGACCCTCCCACCTTGAGTTGAGCTTGTGTAGGCCGGACTCGTCTTGGATGCGACGTAGGACCAAGTCGCCTATGCTGAATGACCGTTCCTTCACGTTGCGATCGTGATATCGCCAAATCCCCTACATGTATCGTGCTGACTGGATAAGAGCGGTGCAACGAGCCTCTTCGACAGAGTCAAGCTCTAGCTGCCTTGCTTCATCCGCCTCACCTTCATTGTACATTTCAACCCTTGGGGATTTTCACATGATGTCGGCCGGTAAGATAGCTTCAGAGCCGTAGACAAGGAAGAATGGTGTTTGTCCTGTGGCTTTGGACGGCTGAGTTCTGAGCACCCAGATGACATGTGGCAACTCGTGTATCCACTTTCCTCCTTTCTTGCTGTTTTCATCATAGAGTCTTTTCTTGAGGCCATCAATTATCATGTCGTTCGCCCTCTCGACTTGACCATTGGCCCTTGGGTGTGCAACAGAAACATATTTAATTTCGATGCATGCATTCTCACAGAACTCCCAGAACTGGTTGGCCGTGAAATTTGATCCCAAGTCCGTGATGATGGTATTCGGGAAGCTGAAACGGTGCAAGATATCAGAGATGAAATCAACAACCCGATCTGGTGTGAGCTTAGCTATCGGCTTGTACTCGATCCACTTGGTAAACTTGTCGATAGCCACCAATACATGAGTGAAACCGCCTGGCGCCATTGTGAAGGGCCCAATCATATCAAGGCTCCAGCAAGCAAAGGGCCAGGATGGCGGTATGGTGATGAGGTTGTGGGCTGGGACATGAGACTGCTTGCCGAAGAATTGACAATTTTGGCACATGCGCACGAGATCCTCCGCATCAGATACCGCGGTGGGCCACCAGAAACCGGCCCTGTATGCTTTCCCCACCAGCATTCTTGAAGCTGCGTGGTTACCGCAGACACCCTCGTGGATCTCCCGCAGTATGTCGTAGCCATCTTCCTTTGTGACACACTTCATGAGAATGCCTGACCGAGCGCCCCGCCGATAGAGCTTGCTGTCGACTAGGACAAAACCCTTGCTTCTATGCATGACGCGTGCTGCCTCTGCGCTCCTTGCATCAATTCCCGCTGGTAGCCTTTGATCTCGGATGAAGTCGATAAAAGCCTCTCGCCAGTCCTCCCCCAGCACCATAACCTCTCGATCGTGTTGTTGGGGACCCGCGTCGATGGTTACCTACGGAGAAGTCTTTATGGATGGCTGCTTGAGCTCCTGGACAGAAATTCCCGGTGGAACCTTAGCACGAGTTGACCCCAGCTTGGACAAAGTATCTGCACCAACATTGTGCTCCCGTAGCACATGATGAACCTCCAGGCCGGAAAATTTGTTTTCCAACTTGCGCACTTCCTGTACATAGGCGTCCATCATCTCCTTGTTGCAGTCCCACTCTTTGTTGACTTGCCGAACGACAAGAAGAGAGTCACCGTACACAAGTAGTCGCTTGATCTCTAGTGATATTGCCAAACGGAGCCCATGAAGCAAGGCTTCATACTTGGCTTCATTGTTGGATACCTCCCATAGGATCTGAAGGACATACTTCAGTTGCTCGCCCCGTGGAGAAATAAGTAGAACCCCGGCGCCACCGCCATCAAGCTTGAGGGACCCATCAAAGTACATGATCCAGTGCTCTGGCATGTCGACCGGCGTTGGAACTTGATTCTCCCTCCATTCAGCCATAAAATTGACTAAGGCTTGAGACTTGATTGCAGTGCGTGGCTTGAAGTTGATCGACAAAGCCCCCAGTTCCACTGCCCACTTTGATATACGCCCCGTGGCGTCTTGATTATGAAGAATATCCACCAACGGGAAATCCGTAATCACAGTGATCTTGTATTCATCGAAATAATGGCTCAGCTTTCTTGATGCTATTAGGATTGCATATAAAAGCTTCTGGACGGCCGGATACCGTACCTTGGATTCGGAGAGTACCCCGCTGACAAAGTAGACAGGCCTCTGCACTCCAAATGCATGGCCTTCTTCGCCCCGCTCGACCATAATGGCACTGCTGACAACATGAGTTGTTGCCACAATGTAAAGTAGTAGATCTTCCCCCGGCAATGGTGCTGTAAGGATCGGAGGAGACTGAAGGTGATGTTTCAGATCTTGCAGAGCCCGCTCGGCCTCCTCCATCCATTGGAACTTATCTTGGCATTTCAAGAGCTTGAAGAAGGGTAGTCCTCTCTCCCTGAGTCGGGAGATGAAACTGTTCAGGGCTGGCATGCAACCTGTTAATTTCTGCACATCCTTGATTGTAGCCAGAGCCCCCATATCAGTGATGGCCGAAATCTTTACGGGGTTGGCCTCAATGCCCTCGTTGCTGATGATGAACCCGAGCAATTTCCCTGAAGGTACTCCAAAAACGCACTTGGTTGGGTTGAGCTTCCACCAAAATCTGCGCAAACTGCTGAATGTTTCTTCCAAATCTGTAATCAAATCGCCGGAATCCCTGGTCTTGATGACCACATCGTCCACATAGGCTTCAACGTTCCGATGCAGCTGATCCACGAAGCACGTCTGGATCGCACGCTAGTAGGTTGCTCCTACATTTTTCAACCCGAAGGACATAGTCTTGTAAGCGTATGTCCCATACGGGGTGATGAACGTGGTCTTGATCTGGTCCTCCTCCTTGAGCGCAATCTGATGATATCTTGAATAACAATCAAGGAAGCAAAGAAGGACACAACCAGCCATCGAGTCGATGACTTGATCAATGCGTGGCAGCCCAAAGTGATCTTTTGGGCAGTGCTTGTTGAGATCAGTGTAGTCAACACACATTCTCCATTCATTTTTCTTTTTCATACAAGGACGGGATTAGCTACCCACTCTGGATGGATCACTTCTTTAATAAATCCAGCCACGAGGAGTTTAGCTATCTCCCATTTGATGGCCTCACGCTTATGGCAAACCTTCGCAGGCGTTGCTTTTTAGGCACCGCCTTTGGGTGTACATTCAGACTATGCTCGATCAACTCCCTGGGCACCCCTGGCATATCCGCAGGTTTCCACGCGAATATGTCTCGGTTAGCCCGAAGGAAGCTGACGAGCGCGATTTCCTATTTCTCACCTAAGCCCGCGCCGATGATAGCGGTCTTAGATGAATCACCCTCCTGGAGCTGGATCGTCTTGAGGGCCACGTCGTCAGTTGACTAAATGCTCGACTTGCTGGCCTTTCTCAAGGGGATTTCCAGCCCGGACTGGGAGAGCTGCTGCGCGGCCGCGAGTACTTCCCCTGAAGCATCTGGCACATGAGTAGTCGAAGCGTACTGGATTTCCTCCTGATTGCAGTCATACGACTTCTTCAAGTCACCTCGGAGAGTAAGTACTCCACTTAGTCCTGGCATCTTGAGAAGTAGATAAACGTAATGTGGCACTGCCATAAATTGGCGAGTGCCGGACGACCCAATATTGCATGGTAAGAAGATTCGAAGCTGGCCACTTCAAATTTGATGAACT
The DNA here is from genome assembly GCF_002211085.1 of Panicum hallii. Classification (NCBI taxonomy): domain Eukaryota; kingdom Viridiplantae; phylum Streptophyta; class Magnoliopsida; order Poales; family Poaceae; genus Panicum; species Panicum hallii. Next base: position 10,872,880 of record NC_038047.1, on the reverse strand, counting down.
CAGTGCGGTAGTTCTCCCTCGTGCCAAAGGTGATTGGGAGAACTACCATACCAAGTGGGTGGACCGCGTTACCTGGGACGATGCCGTAGAAGGGGGACTTGCTTGGAACCAGCATGTCCTTGAAGTCCAAACCCATCTTCCTCAGAGTGCTGGCGAAGATGAGGTTGAGACCACTCCCACCATCGATGAGCACCTTGGTGAGCCTGACCTCAGCCACCACAGGATCCAAAACAAGAGGAAACTTGCCGGGCTCCGAGAAACTCATCCGCTGATCATCATGGGAGAACGAGATGGGGACCTCCGACCAACGGAGTGGTCGTGGTACCGCCGGCTCAACGGACATGATCTCCCGGAGAAGCAGCTTCTGGTCCCGCCTGGAGCTAAAATCCCCATCTCCCCCGAAGATGACGTTGACTGTCTTTGAAGCGTCCTGGAACTTTGGGTTGCGCCCTTGGTCTTCTTGGTCGTCATCCTCGGGTTCTTTGTCCACAGGCTTCTTGTTCTTCCTGCCACCACCGGAGTTGCTGAACATCCTTCGGAGGTGGTAGTAATCGATGGCCGCGTGATTGGCACCTGGATGCCATGGGCACTTCTTCTGTAGGAGCTTTTCGAACTCCTCCTGCGTCATCGACTTCTTGCGCCGCGGGGGACGATCCACAGCCGCGATGAGATCATCTGGCTTGCGCTTTCGGGGTGGACCTAAATAGTCCCGCTGGCCTTTGTCGTTGCGGTTGTCGTTTGGGCGCCTTAGATTGCTATCTTGGCACCGCGGGAACCGCTCCCGCATCTTCTCCTCCTGTTCGGACCAATCGTGCATCATATCACGAAGGCCCGCAACAGTCTTCGGCCTGTTCCGCCCAAAATCCCTGTAGATGCCTGGGTCGGTGATGCTGTTGTAGAAACAGTCGATGATGTCATCCTCCGAGATGTTCGCGATGGTGGCGCGGACGTCGAAGAAGCAACGAGTGTAGGACCGCAGGAGCTCGTTAAGTTCCTATTTACACTGAGCAAGATCATGACGAGTACCTGCACGAGCGATCGCTCCCTGGAAGTTGTCGATGAAGACCCTCTTGAGTCGTTCCGAGGAGTCGATGGAGTTGCTGCTAAGGCTCTCTAGCCACGTGAGCGGTGCAGGGTCCAGAGCCATCGGGAAGTAGAGGACCTTGGTGATGTTGGAGCCCCCTACGACCTCGATGGCCGTGGAGTAGCAATGTAGCCACTGCTGAGGAGCCTGCTTGCCGTCGTACTTGGTGATGCCGATTGGCTTGAAGCCCTCAGGGTATTTATAGCTACTGAATCGTGTAGAGAAAGCTGGGAAGAGATCACTGCAATCTGTTCCTTCAGTCTCGACTTCTTCATGTACCTTACACCTGGAGTCGATCACGGACCGCGCATCGCGGCCTTCGTTGATGTGGTGGCGCAGGTCTTTTGGAGGAGGCCAATGATTGGCCTATCGCGGGTTACCCACTAGAGGTGGCTGCTGCCTCCCGCCAGGAGCCGAGCTCCCACGAGCATTGTCATTGTTGTGGCTGGGCTGAGGTCGAAGGCGTCCGCCAGCTGTTCGGCTGTGAGCCTAGCTCCGACTCTCGCCCACGCGCTCCTCCCTGATGGTGGACGCCGGGTTTTGCTGATCCAACTGGATCCATGCACTCTGCACGTAAAGAAGTGCTTGACGCACATTCGGATCGTCGCAGCGCTCGAGAATGGCCGTAACCCTGGCAATGTTGGCCATCGGGGTCCTGAAACCCCGTTCACTTACGACGAGGAATTTAGGGTCAAGCTCGCGATGCATAGATCGCCTGCGCTCGTTGACCCTCCTCCATCGGATTGTGCGGGCTCTATTCCTGGCCCTCCGTGGCTCACGATCAGCGTCGTTCTCGTCGCCGGCATTGGCTATGGCCTCATCTTCAGAGACCGCATCAAAGTCGATGATGGGGAAGCCACCATCGTCCTCTCCTTCTTCCACCATTAACACCTGGCGGGAGGTGAGCTCATCAGAGCTCGCATCGACTAGTTCAGTGGACTCCTCCGCCACGGTGGCCAACGGCCTGCCCTCCTGAAAGGGCAAAGGCTCGAGGTGAGCCACAAGTCGACTCCCAGCCTCGAGTAGATTGGAGAGCTTCATGCCCCTCCAATGTACAATGCGCCCCTCCGGCATGGAGGTGATCATCAGATCACTGGCACCAAAATAACCCGAAGCCCCCCGGCATGCGGTGGCTTCAGGCCCTCCGACCTGGAGCAGAGAGTCCAGGTCCTTCTCTAGCGCGGAAAGGGACCCAGAGACGCTAGCCTGCTGAAGATCAGTGGCCAGGTTACATAAATCGAGTTGAGATCGGTTACGCGAGTCCTTAGATTGGAATAATTCCAACCCAAGGGAAGTTGCCGCAGCGCTTGATGAAGTCGAGCCGGGAGCCGACTCCACCTTGATCTTTGCAGCGGATTCATGGATCGACAGGTCATCGAGATCATCAACAAACTTGTTGAGGTCACTGCGAGGATCCACTGCGGGAGTCTCTGGCATCATGTCGACGAGGAATCGCCGAAAATCGCCCACACCATCTGCGATGCAGACCCACGAGCCAAAAACAAATGTCATGCCCTGAGAGGGATCTGACCTGGAGAATCGAAAAGATGCCATCGAGCTCACCGGTGGATCTTCGATGTGCTCCCCTACCTGGCGCGCCAGCTGTCGGTGTTTTACCGGCTGCGCACCGAGGGATAACCCAAGGTGGTAAGTTTTGGGTGAGGAGACGCCGAGATCAGGAACTCGAAGGTGCAAGGAACACAAAGCTTAGATAGGTTCGGGCCGCTAGGTGCGTAATACCCTACGTCCTGTATGGTGGTTTGTGTTGCCTTTGGTGTAGAAAGATCTGGAGATCTTATTTTGAGAGGGGTCCCTGTCCTCCCTTATATATCCGAGAGGCCAGGGTTACAAGGATACTAACCAACACCAGCTAAGGAATCGTACCAGAACATATCTCGAGTAGATTCCTTCTGTATCGGTTAGCTCTATCTCCTACTTAAACGGGATAAATAAGAGATAAACGAGATAAATAAGAAATAAGACAGACTTAATCTCTTAAACCTCTTTAAACTATGTTATGTACACAGTCTCGTGGCCCTGGGTCTGACACGGAGGTCATGGCAGGGCAAGGAGTTCTGGCACACATCAACAAGGTAAGAATCCAGAAATTAAATGGAACAAAGGAAAGCATGAGGAGTTAGCTGCTCACGTCAAGTCACGCACCACCCATTCTCCCTAGGTGATCGGGGTACCCTTCCTTCCTAAGGAAGATGCCCTGATCGTTTAGTGGGGCCCTCTCGCTAAGGGTGTCCCTGGCGGCGGAGGTGGGACTTGCGGCCCTAGTTGGGGTGGTGGTGGCGGCGATGCCTGGCGTTGCTGTGTTGGCGGCAGCGGTGGTGGTCGATGCTGCGATGGAGACCGCCTCATCTCCTCTGGCCTCCCCTGCGGCTGCTGGTTGAGCGGCGGTGGTGGAGGAGCCTGGGAGCTGCTCTGCCCCCTCAACTCCGCCGTCACTACAAGAAATCTTAGCTTTTAAGACAAACCGAATCTGTCATGTAAAGTACAAAATTGGTCATAAAAAGTAAGTTATGACCAAAATCCCCGCGTCACGGTGTCGTCACAAAACGACCGTCACATAAAGTACCTCGTGACGGTTTTATGGTCCACGGTCACAAAATGTCTGTATCTTTTGTGACGGAGGGTTTGTAGCATCACATATTGTTTCCTTTTATGACGAGTACTTCTGTCATATATTAGCTAGTCAACGCATCACATTATGTACGAGTCGTCACAAATGCTAAGACGAAGAACAAGTTTCGATGGTTTTTTGTGACATCGCAGTGTCGTCATGTACAGTTTTTGTAGATTATGTGACACTTATATTTTGTCATGTTTTGTACTGGTTCGTATGCTATTTACACACATTTGCAGACGAGTCTGTGGCTGTGGCAGAACCAACCTGAATTATACTGACTCAAGTACGCGAGTCCACTTCCTAGGGCTCCAACGTGCTTCAAACGGTATAATCCCTTGGCCTGTCGGGTAACGTCCCGATAAACCACCGATACACAGGATCAATAAGGTTACCTCACACGAAGGTGAGTCCAGAGATACAATCACCATCACATTTTACATTACAGAGAATTACATTACAAGAGTTTCCAAAAGAAATACGAAGTTTCAAATCCAGAGAAAAGATTACACACCGTTAAAGCTATGGTTTTTGGCAGCGGAAAACATACACGATGATCTACAGCACGTCGACAAGATGGATGTCATGCTAAGCCCGGGCACGACATCACTCGATATCACCAGCGTTGGCCGAGGACGGATCCCATTCCATGGACCAATCTTCTGGAAGAGCACAGGGCCATGACAGGGAAAGAGTAGGGTCTTCAAAGGCTTTACCTGAAAAACATAAAACTAGCAAGGCTGAGTATACTAATACTCAGCAAGGCTTACCCGGGATTGGGTATACTTTAGCCCATAACTAGACTTATGAAGGCTTATAATAGTTCTGGGTTTAGTTTCAGCTGAAAAGCAACTAAGAATATAACCTATTTTCAAGTTTTAGGTTTCAGATTCTAGTTCGATTAGCCATTCTAGGTAAGCACCTATACTAAACAAGCAATGTAGATATTATCATCCATCAAGATTATTTCTTCAACAATTACACTTTTTACTCGATGTGGTAAAAGGGATAAGCAGTCTCATACATCGTGAGAGGCGGACGATTCCTGAATCGAGATTCAACCTTGCAAGGTAAACCTAACACACACGCTTGGAATACCAACAGGGCATTCCGAAGCAACCGTTTCCCTTTCATTCCGGGTTGTGGACAGGGCCACCACAAGCGACTGCAGGACCATACGCACACCCTATATGTGCAGGACGTACATCTGTAGCGCGACTACAAAACCCGTACTCCTGGTTGCCCTTGCAACACGTATTCCCACACATCGAACATAAGTACCCAAAAGAAGCAAGACGAGTGGTGGTCAGTATGTCCACTTGCCGGGCCGATTGGCTACTAGGCTTACCGCTTACCATATTTCGCGGCATGTGGCTAGTACTTTCAAACGCTTAGCCACCACTACCACATGGATCGGCCTTATCAACTTTTAACGAAACAGACAGGGTAAATTTCCAGGTCATGATACAACACATGACCCTGTCCGTCATCCTTATAGTGGTTGCAGGAATGTAAACATGCAACTCCTATATCACGCGAGTGACAGGAAATCACTCGACTTCTACCGGTCCTATTAGCAGAGCAACTATCCGATAAGGACTCGGGAGCATTACATTGGATTCCTAGGATTCATGCATCTAGGGTTTCACTTCAATTCCTAGACTTAATGCAAGATATAATATAGATAGACATAGATTGCAGTGTAAATAAAGTAGTGGGATATGTCCGGGGCTTGCCTTTACTGGTGGGGCTGCAGTTAGAAATGTCAATATCTTCTGAACTTTGGTTCGGGGCTTCAGTTAATCCCTTGGTGACATTCACTTGGTCTTCAGGAACATCCTCCGTAGACTCCGGGGAGATCTCGTAGGTACCGTTGCTGAAGTAATCGTATCTACATGCAATGCGACATTACATTCAAAGTGTGCATATGAAACTATCTTACTTCACAATACAATTGCAATCCAGCACTCATATCACACACTATTCACATAACAATCAAAAGATTTGAAGTTAAACTTAAACAGAGCTGTAGGTGGACAACTAATTAGAATCGGCTATTCATTGAAGATTACAATAGAGCCGATTGGAAACTACAGAGGTTTAGCCGATGGAAAGGTGCATCAGTTTCCTAGGTGATCGATAAAAGCATCGATTACCTTGGCAGAAGGATGATTCCTAAAGTAGTTGTCTTAACTGAGATGTGCTTAGGTGTTATCTAGGTAACTAAGTGTGGTTGTATCGACTCGATTACGCCAGCACAACTATTGAGTGACGTACAGCCGATGGGGTATGGTTAAGGGTATAGAACCGATAGATATGTAGCCGATTTCTCAGTTGATAAATCGACTGATAGAAGTGTATAGATAAGGGTGGGAAAACTAAGGATCGATCGGCCGTGTTTGACCGATATGGAAAACGACTAGAATCGGCTTGGATCGGCCGATAGCAAGAACCCTAAGATCATGTGTGCACCTCAGATTGATCGGCTATGTGATAGCTGATGTAGGACGGAACAACAGAATTGTATCGGCAGTAGCCGATACTAGAAAGGTAACAACCATATCAGCTAATCGGTAGATGATAGAAGTATCGACTGACTGCTGTTATACAGAAACATCCTAGACTCAAGGAAAGCGGATGCTTAGCAGCTGAACTGATAGCCAACGCTGAAGCATAGCCGCAGAGATGTTTTGGCTAAGCAGCAGACACACAAGAACTAACGGAGATCCTTATACGACAAGGAACCTAAAGAAGCAGCAATTGAGACGAGGAAAAATCCTGATGGCAGGGACATGAGCATTCGTATAAGAAGATTAACTAGATATCACACAACTCTATTTAAGACATACATGCTATGGCTTACTTTCCAGCTATAACACAAGCATGCAATACAAAGCACAATAAAACATTCATTCCCTAACACTTGACCTAGACCACACATCAAGATTTTCAATTCAAGATCACAACATAAACTTGTAAATTTTGACTTAGGGTTTCCAACAAAACTGATTTTATATTTTTATGAACTTCTTACGAAAATCTATGAAATGTAGAAGTTCATCGATTTGAAATATAGAAAGCTTTGGAAATTTTATAAAGAACACCCTAGAACTTTCTAAAACATCGTAATCAAGTCCCTGGTCCGGGAAAACAGATAACAGAAAGTTAACGACGATATCTCGACAAAGGAATCGCCGGCATTAGAAAGATTCAGTGGATTAGGGCAAACCTTGGGGTAGCCTTGGTTATGGAGGAGAACACGTGGAAAGTAAATTCCCGTGGTGAATAGGATTGGCGACGATAAGATGAGTTCGACGATGACGAGATTCCGTGGTTGACGAAGAAGTTTGCTGGTCATGCGTTGCACGTCAAACTCGCGTCGCGTTGCTCCCGCCTCGACTTCCATATAGATGAAGGGAGCTCGTCGTGCCTGGCTGCACCGCATCTCCTCCGAGCTCGTCACGCCCGACCACTGCCTTCGCTCCGCAACTTCTCCTTCCGACTTGCCGCGCCATAAACGCTTCTTCGCTTATGCTAGGATCGAGGTATGCTCGCATCTGGCCACCTCCAGCTCTCCACGAGCAGTCCGTAGTGCCGCTTGATCTCGTCCGCTGCTTTCCCTTTAACGGCCTCCGACGTCCTCCACGCGTGACTCTACTGCCCCTTGGGCGGGTCTGCCCCAAATCGTCGCGCTACTTCACCTCCCGCACTACGTGCGACTTTCCTATATACCAATTCGGTCACGGCGTCGCCACCCTGCACGTCGTTGTTCTGCGTAGCTCCTCCTCTTTCTTCTATTGCCGTATCCGCACTTACTCTGGTCTTGTCACGTCGCTCCTGCGCACGCCCGAACTGCGTGCATTCTTGGCCCGTGCTACGTCTGCTTACACAGCCCATCTTCTGTTCGCACGCTGCCATGCCACGGCCGCAGCTCCGCTCGCACGCGCGTCATTGCTTCCTCGGGCCACCTGTTCCAGCGCCGCTAATGTCTGTGCCCGCTCTGCTCTGCCGCGCACGCGCTTGCCCTGCACTCCAGCGCCTGGGGCCACTCGCGTCCGCGCCATCCGCTCCCATACACCGCCGCGTGCACGCTCACGCCGTACCTGCACAGCGCCCGCGTTCACGAGTCCATACTTCAACACCACCCGAACCGCCCCCGCGCTGGCTCGTTCCCGTGCACCTCCACACCTGCTCGCGCGCCAGGGCCTGTTCGCGCCGTGCGCTTACACCCAGTGCCTGCACTACCCGCGCACGCGCCCCACACGTTCCTGCCCAGCTCCACGTCCGCCACCAGCACCACGCCTGAGCCGTCCCTGCTCCGTTCACCCCCGTGCGCCAGCTCGCGAGCCACCACGCCGCGCCTGCCTCCGCGTGCTGCCGGCCTGCCTCTGCTTACTCCAAGCCACACCTGCGCGCCGCGCGCTGTACCCGCGCCAGCACGCCGCCTGGGCCGCCGCGCTGTGCGCTCCTGTGCTTGCTGCCGCGTCGGTCCGCACCTTGCGCTGGCGCCCGCTGCCTGGCTCCTGCGCGCGCCACACCAGCGCTAACTCGCGCAGCGCCGCCTCGCCAGGGCCCGCCAGCCGCGCGCGCTTGGGCCGCGCGTCCGCGCGCCCCGCTTGGCCTACCGTCGCCTGGCCTGCCGCGGCCCGCCCAGCGTCGAGCGCCCGCCCCAACGCCCGCGCGCAGCCGCACTGCCGCCTGCGCGCCTGGGCCGCTCGCCGCTCGGGATCGCCTGCCGCTGCTGCGCGCCGCCAGCCCGCTGCCGCCCTCGAGCCCACGCGCGCTGCGCCCTGCTGCGCCCGAGCCAAGCCGCCCGGCCTTCGCGCACGCCTGCGCTCGGGCCTGCGCCCGGGTGGGGCCGCCCGCGCGCCACCAGCTGCCGGCTGAGCCCACGCCGGCCTGCAGCAAGCAAAGGGAGGGAGGTGGGGAGAGGATAAGGGAGAGAAAATGTGACTGCTAGTGAAAGAAAAAGGGAACCGTGTAGAAGATGAACAGAAAGAGGAGAAAGAGGAATGGTTTTCCCCAAGGGCTTATGCGCAATATGGAAAAACTGCAGGGATCTATTTGTAAAGTAAAATTTCCCGCTGACTTAAAACCTTAATGAAGAAATGCCCAAAACGAAAGTTGGAGAGTTTTTCAAACTCTACAACATTGCTTTAGGGCCCAAGTTCAAAAACTCAAAACTTATATTTTTACACGTGAATCTTTGAACAAAAGTCGGATTTGAATTGCTTTTGTCCTAAAGAATGAAATTTTATAAAATTCAGGACCTAAATGCAAACATTTATGACATGTCATAATGACGGGATAGACTCGTCATTATGATTGGATAGACATGTCATGATGACTTGCACTTTTACACTTTAGTCCTGAGTAAATTTAAAAGTTACTTTTGTAAATCATACATTTTTACAAAGGATAACATAAGAAAACATGTTTACCAAAACCACCTTTCACTTATTTTGAAATTACCTCCCATCCAAACACATTTTGCAAAAACAACCCTAGGTTTTTCTGTAATTACAAAAATACCCCTTTTTCACTTGCACTTTAAATTTTCAAATGTTTCACATATACAAACAAACACATATTTCACACTAACAAAATATATGCTTAGCATTACAATTACACGAACTGTCACAGCCTCCCCCCCTAAAAAGAATCTCGTCCCGAGATTCGGACGAAAGACTCTTTAAGGGAAGAAACGCAAATCATCCATTAAAAGTAACAGGAAGCAATCACACCAGGGAAGATTGAGGTTGATGACGAGAGCATGGCGAGATGAGTATAACGAGAGTATGAAGAGATTGTACATAGGTGAGTTTGACAAGATAAGAGATTATACATAAGGACGATAAATGTCGATGACATTCATCACAAAACTCATGGATAACAAGTAAGGATAGTACAAGGGATTGACAAAGTGATGTTTGAAATATTCTTGCTTAGAGTTTGTTACCTGAATAATTTTAGATGATGTTATTGCAAAACATGCCTATTTAGAACGATGCAATCAAGGGATAATGACAAAATGCTCTACTCTGAGTGCAATGCTCGATATATAACCATGAATGTGATGCACTGTTTGAGATGTATGATTGCAATGATAGTGCAACATGAGGATGAGGGATCCTATGCACGACTGAGATGATGCATATGACACAATGCAATTACCATGATGTTGACCAAATGATGCATACACCATGATGCAAGGATGATGATACTTGCAATGTATGCACGTATGAAATGCATGAAGTATGATGCATACCCTCATGAGTTGATGATGCATAAGACTCGCATTCCACATCCGTTCGCTCGTAACTAACACCTGGGTAGGTCTATATCCTTAAGCGAGGATCAAAAGTTAGGACACTAGTAAGGTTGCAAAAGAAGAGATTGCAGTGGGGTTACGTCACATAGACCTAGTCACCAGCGCGCTCCTAATGGCTCAATCATATGGCTGCAGTGCACATGAGGCCTTAGGTTCCGACACGGCATCATGGTCATGTGATTAAACACCACCACAAAAGAGAAATAGCAACCCTGTAGTGCCAACAGCAACAAGATAGACTTAAGAGCTCGGGGATAACCCGAAGGTTGTACTGGACACCCACCCGTTAGTTAATCTACGGATTTTCGATGATGATGCAACTCCATGCACTGACCAAAAATGGTACATGTTATAATGCATGACTTTTGCTAGGAGAATTGTATCTAAAAAGTAATTATTGTCCTAAATTCTTTTTAATGTATCCAAAATCATCTGAGCAAAAATTGAAGGTGCAACTTTCAGATGTTGTAACCAGAATAGCCAATAAGCTATGGTACAACATCGAGAGAGGACAGATGATTCACTGAATAATGGATCCAAGGGTTTGCTGACAACTATCAAGATTTAACCCTCATGGAAAAGCAAGATCAAGGGTTTGATTCGGCTGTCAAGCTAAGATTGGTGATAGGGTTCAAACATAACCCATTCCACTTGATTCACAAAAGGCGTTCTCAACTCTAAGTTAGCCTAGCAGATTACGTTGGCTCCTACCACACAAAATCAAAATAGGCATTCAGATACAAGCACATATTTCAGTTCAATCACATAACAAACAAGGCAATCAGGTCAATCCAAGATAACATGATGCATGCGCGTTGTACACGTTCTCACAACCAAAAATAACTGCCAAGTAATCTTGGTCTTACGTGGTTAGTTACGGTGGCATCATATAAATACGTCTCTCCCTATATATATACTAGTCGTTCTTACGTTCAAGCTTACGTAACGAGGTTAGCATACCTGCAGAGAACACAATATGTATATATTGAACCTTTCATGCCAGCATGTCATGAAAGCGTCCCCAATCATTACTGTTCACTATAGAAACAGCATCTGTACAATTACCGCCGTACAGACAACGTTAACATACGTTATCGAGATAACGTATTCACGGGGGTACCGCAAAATGCGGGGGTATGATCTGCGATCGCCATACCCTGCGCCGAACCATATACTCCCAATGTAGTCAACCAAGGTTGGTACATTGGCAGCATCTCAAGTAGGCCACTGCTTGAGAAACAGCGTTCGGTTCGCATCACCGACGGGAAGGCCAAGCTCCCTCAGTTGGCTGAGGATCCTTACCTTCTTACCTCCGTTCGTAGGTGTCGTTACAGAATGTAAGGTTGGGTTGTGCAAAAATTTAAGTTTTGACAGAAACGTAATGCTGGTAGTTAGAGTTATATATACATATATTATAGCCACCTCTATTTTCTTTATAAGCATTACCCTAGGGCTTTACGTACTAAGCATAATCCTTAACGAATCCAACGTAGTTTTGCCAAACCTTTGGTTGATCAAACTTTTATACCAAAAACATTTTTAAGGTAAAATGTATCTCCAGGGTAACCTTACAGCTCTGATACGAGCTGTGGCAGAACCAACCTGAATTATACCGGCTCAAGTACGCGAGTCCACTTCCTAGGGCTCCAACGTGCTTCAAACGGTATAATCCCTTGGCCTGTCGGGTAACGTCCCGATAAACCACCGATACACAGGATCAATAAGGTTACCTCACACGAAGGTGAGTCCAGAGATACAATCACCATCACATTTTACATTACAGAGAATTACATTACAAGAGTTTCCAAAAGAAATACGAAGTTTCAAATCCAGAGAAAAGATTACACACCGTTAAAGCTATGGTTTTTGGCTGCGGAAAACATACGCGATGATCTACAGCACGTCGACAAGATGGATGTCATGCTAAGCCCGGGCACGACATCACTCGATATCACCAGCGTTGGCCGAGGACGGATCCCATTCCATGGACCAATCTTCTGGAAGAGCACAGGGCCATGACAGGGAAAGAGTAGGGTCTTCAAAGGCTTTACCTGAAAAACATAAAACTAGCAAGGCTGAGTATACTAATACTCAGCAAGGCTTACCCGGGATTGGGTATACTTTAGCCCATAACTAGACTTATGAAGGCTTATAATAGTTCTGGGTTTAGTTTCAGCTGAAAAGCAACTAAGAATATAACCTATTTTCAAGTTTTAGGTTTCAGATTCTAGTTCGATTAGCCATTCTAGGTAAGCACCTATACTAAACAAGCAATGTAGATATTATCATCCATCAAGATTATTTCTTCAACAATTACACTTTTTACTCGATATGGTAAAAGGGATAAGCAGTCTCATACATCGTGAGAGGCGGACGATTCCTGAATCGAGATTCAACCTTGCAAGGTAAACCTAACACACACGCTTGGAATACCAACAGGGCATTCCGAAGCAACCGTTTGCCTTTCATTCCGGGTTGTGGACAGGGCCACCACAAGCGACTGCAGGACCATACGCACACCCTATATGTGCAGGACGTACGTCTGTAGCGCGACTACAAAACCCGTACTCCTGGTTGCCCTTGCAACACGTATTCCCACACATCGAACATAAGTACCCAGAAGAAGCAAGACGAGTGGTGGTTAGTATGTCCACTTGCCGGGCCGATTGGCTACTAGGCTTACCGCTTACCATATTTCGCGGCATGTGGCTAGTACTTTCAAACGCTTAGCCACCACTACCACATGGATCGGCCTTATCAACTTTTAACGAAATAGACAGGGTAAATTTCCAGGTCATGATACAACACATGACCCTGTCCGTCATCCTTATAGTGGTTGCAGGAATGTAAACATGCAACTCCTATATCACGCGAGTGACAGGAAATCACTCGACTTCTACCGGTCCTATTAGCAGAGCAACTATCCGATAAGGACTCGGGAGCATTACATTGGATTCCTAGGATTCATGCATCTAGGGTTTCACTTCAATTCCTAGACTTAATGCAAGATATAATATAGATAGACATAGATTGCAGTGTAAATAAAGTAGTGGGATATGTCCGGGGCTTGCCTTTACTGGTGGGGCTGCAGTTAGAAATGTCAATATCTTCCGAACTTTGGTTCGGGGCTTCAGTTAATCCCTTGGTGACATTCACTTGGTCTTCAGGAACATCCTCCGTAGACTCCGGGGAGATCTCGTAGGTACCGTTGCTGAAGTAATCGTATCTACATGCAATGCGACATTACATTCAAAGTGTGCATATGAAACTATCTTACTTCACAATACAATTGCAATCCAGCACTCATATCACACACTATTCACATAACAATCAAAAGATTTGAAGTTAAACTTAAACAGAGCTGTAGGTGGACAACTAATTAGAATCGGCTATTCGTTGAAGATTACAATAGAGCCGATTGGAAACTACAGAGGTTTAGCCGATGGAAAGGTGCATCGGTTTCCTAGGTGATCGATAAAAGCATCGATTACCTTGGCAGAAGGATGATTCCTAAAGTAGTTGTCTTAACTGAGATGTGCTTAGGTGTTATCTAGGTAACTAAGTGTGGTTGTATCGACTCGATTACGCCAGCACAACTATTGAGTGACGTACAGCCGATGGGGTATGGTAAGGGTATAGAACCGATAGATATGTAGCCGATTTCTCAGTTGATAAATCGACTGATAGAAGTGTATAGATAAGGGTGGGAAAACTAAGGATCGATCGGCCGTGTTTGACCGATATGGAAAACGACTAGAATCGGCTTGGATCGGCCGATAGCAAGAACCCTAAGATCATGTGCGCACCTCAGATTGATCGGCTATGTGATAGCTGATGTAGGACGGAACAACAGAATTGTATCGGCAGTAGCCGATACTAGAAAGGTAACAACCATATCAGCTAATCGATAGATGATAGAAGTATCGACTGACTGCTGTTATACAGAAACATCCTAGACTCAAGGAAAGCGGATGCTTAGCAGCTGAACTGATAGCCAACGCTGAAGCATAGCCGCAGAGATGTTTTGGCTAAGCAGCAGACACACAAGAACTAACGGGGATCCTTATACGACAAGGAACCTAAAGAAGCAGCAATTGAGACGAGGAAAAATCCTGATGGCAGGGACATGAGCATTCGTATAAGAAGATTAACTAGATATCACACAACTCTATTTAAGACATACATGCTATGGCTTACTTTCCAGCTATAACACAAGCATGCAATACAAAGCACAATAAAACATTCATTCCCTAACACTTGACCTAGACCACACATCAAGATTTTCAATTCAAGATCACAACATAAACTTGTAAATTTTGACTTAGGGTTTCCAACAAAACTGATTTTATATTTTTATGAACTTCTTACGAAAATCTATGAAATGTAGAAGTTCATCGATTTGAAATATAGAAAGCTTTGGAAATTTTATAAAGAACACCCTAGAACTTTCTAAAACATCGTAATCAAGTCCCTGGTCCGGGAAAACAGATAACAGAAAGTTAACGACGATATCTCGACAAAGGAATCGCCGGCATTAGAAAGATTCAGTGGATTAGGGCAAACCTTGGGGTAGCCTTGGTTATGGAGGAGAATACGCGGAAAGTAAATTCCCGCGGTGAATAGGATTGGCGACGATAAGATGAGTTCGACGATGACGAGATTCCGTGGTTGACGAAGAAGTTTGCTGGTCATGCGTTGCACGTCAAACTCGCGTCGCGTTGCTCCCGCCTCGACTTCCATATAGATGAAGGGAGCTCGTCGTGCCTGGCTGCACCGCATCTCCTCCGAGCTCGTCACGCCCGACCACTGCCTTCGCTCCACAACTTCTCCTTCCGACTTGCCGCGCCATAAACGCTTCTTCGCTTATGCTAGGATCGAGGTTTGCTCGCATCTGGCCACCTCCAGCTCTCCACGAGCAGTCCGTAGTGCCGCTTGATCTCGTCCGCTGCTTTCCCTTTAACGGCCTCCGACGTCCTCCACGCGCGACTCTACTGCCC
Organism: Panicum hallii; assembly: GCF_002211085.1. NCBI lineage: Eukaryota > Viridiplantae > Streptophyta > Magnoliopsida > Poales > Poaceae > Panicum > Panicum hallii. The sequence goes on along the minus strand of NC_038047.1, from coordinate 10,857,836 downwards.
CTTGGGCGGGTCTGCCCCAAATCGTCGCGCTACTTCACCTCCCGCACTACGTGCGACTTTCCTGTATACCAATTCGGTCACGGCGTCGCCACCCTGCACGTCGTCGTTCTGCGTAGCTCCTCCTCTTTCTTCTATTGCCGTATCCACACTTACTCTGGTCTTGTCACGTCGCTCCTGCGCACGCCCGTACTGCGTGCATTCTTGGCCCGTGCTACGTCTGCTTACACCGCCCATCTTCTGTTCGCACGCTGCCATGCCACGGCCGTAGCTCCGCTCGCACGCGCGTCATTGCTTCCTCGGGCCACCTGTTCCAGCGCCGCTAATGTCTGTGCCCGCTCTGCTCTGCCGCGCACGCGCTTGCCCTGCACTCCAGCGCCTGGGGCCACTCGCGTCCGCGCCGTCCGCTCCCATACGCCGCCGCGTGCACGCTCACGCCGTACCTGCACAGCGCCCGCGTTCACGAGTCCATACTTCAACACCACCCGAACCGCCCCCGCGCTGGCTCGTTCCCGTGCGCCTCCACACCTGCTCGCGCGCCAGGGCCTGTTCGCGCCGTGCGCTTACACCCAGTGCCTGCACTACCCGCGCACGCGCCCCACACGTTCCTGCCCAGCTCCACGTCCGCCACCAGCACCACGCCTGAGCCGTCCCTGCTCCGTTCACCCCCGTGCGCCAGCTCGCGAGCCACCACGCCGCGCCTGCCTCCGCGTGCTGCCGGCCTGCCTCTGCTTACTCCAAGCCACACCTGCGCGCCGCGCGCTGTACCCGCGCCAGCACGCCGCCTGGGCCGCCGCGCTGTGCGCTCCTGTGCTTGCTGCCGCGTCGGTCCGCACCTTGCGCTGGCGCCCGCTGCCTGGCTCCTGCGCGCGCCACACCGGCGCTAACTCGCGCAGCGCCGCCTCGCCAGGGCCCACCAGCCGCGCGCGCTTGGGCCGCGCGTCCGCGCGCCCCGCTTGGCCTACCGTCGCCTGGCCTGCCGCGGCCCGCCCAGCGTCGAGCGCCCGCCCCAACGCCCGCGCGCAGCCGCACTGCCGCCTGCGCGCCTGGGCCGCTCGCCGCTCGGGATCGCCGGCCGCTGGTGCGCGCCGCCAGCCCGCTGCCGCCCTCGAGCCCACGCGCGCTGCGCCCTGCTGCGCCCGAGCCAAGCCGCCCGGCCTTCGCGCACGCCTGCGCTCGGGCCTGCGCCCGGGTGGGGCCGCCCGCGCGCCACCAGCTGCCGGCTGAGCCCACGCCGGCCTGCAGCAAGCAAAGGGAGGGAGGTGGGGAGAGGATAAGGGAGAGAAAATGTGACTGCTAGTGAAAGAAAAAGGGAACCGTGTAGAAGATGAACAGAAAGAGGAGAAAGAGGAATGGTTTTCCCCAAGGGCTTATGCGCAATATGGAAAAACTGCAGGGATCTATTTGTAAAGTAAAATTTCCCGCTGACTTAAAACCTTAATGACGAAATGCCCAAAATGAAAGTTGGAGAGTTTTTCAAACTCTACAACATTGCTTTAGGGCCCAAGTTCAAAAACTCAAAACTTATATTTTTACACGTGAATCTTTGAACAAAAGTCGGATTTGAATTGCTTTTGTCCTAAAGAATGAAATTTTATAAAATTCAGGACCTAAATGCAAACATTTATGACATGTCATAATGACGGGATAGACTCGTCATTATGATTGGATAGACATGTCATGATGACTTGCACTTTTACACTTTAGTCCTGAGTAAATTTAAAAGTTACTTTTGTAAATCATACATTTTTACAAAGGATAACATAAGAAAACATGTTTACCAAAACCACCTTTCACTTATTTTGAAATTACCTCCCATCCAAACACATTTTGCAAAAACAACCCTAGATTTTTCTGTAATTACAAAAATACCCCTTTTTCACTTGCACTTTAAATTTTCAAATGTTTCACATATACAAACAAACACATATTTCACACTAACAAAATATATGCTTAGCATTACAATTACACGAACTGTCACAGTGGCGTCACAAATTGGCATTCCATTCATGACGGCGTCGCCCCACTAGTCTTTCATCACAGCATACAAAAGCATAATTAATACACATATATCAGCCATCATCCACAGGATTGACACCACAATTCTCAAATCATTCAGAATTCACAGGTCAACACAATTCACTGAAGCCATCATGGATACACATGTTCCAACCACAAACTTGCAGCATACTTGTTCAACCACATAGTTCCAGGTTCAACCACACATGTTCCAACCACAAAGTTCACTGCACAGACTAAGTTAAAGCAATGTAGCAAAAGCTTAGACAAAGGCCTCATCCTCAAAAACTGCAGTCATACCTCAATCTTTCTGAAGTCTCAGGACAGCTCGCAGCAGCGCATTAGTCTCCTCAAACCTGCTAGTCATCCCCCTCACTTCCTCTTGGGTCTGCCGCAGCAAATTTTGGTTTTCTTCAAGTGTGTCCTGCTGAGCTTGAAGTTGTGCCTGCAACTCTTCCCGCTTCCTAGCAGCTTCCTCTCTTTCAGCTTGGAGGCTTGCCTCAAACTCAGCTTGGATGCGTGCTTGTGCTGCTGTCGATGAGGACTGAGCATTCTTTGATGGTCGAGGGGCACCAATGTTAGGAAGAAATGTGGATGAGCGGCTGATCTCGCTAAGAGTTTCATCAACAATCTTGGTGGGAGATTTTTTTTCTTCTCCTTCTTCTGGCTCTCTATCCTTCTCTGCCACCTTCCGTTCCTACATAAAGAGAATGCAGTTAATAACAAGGCCAGGCACGTACTTGAGTACAATAGATGTATCAAATCATTTTGGAACTTACATATATTTCATTGGCAAGAGGAGTGCGACCATTTTTGGAACTTTTCATACATTCCCCAAAGAACTCTAAAGCATCTGGATCGCTGTTGTTGTACTTAGGCCTCTGCAGCATGTAAAAGCCTTGGATGACTTTGAAGCACACATTTCAGTTTGCATTGCATAGTAACAAAAGGATCCAGCCGTAAACCAGGCAATCAGTGTGCATACAGAACAAAATAATCACATACAGTACAAGAAGCAAAATGTTTAGTATCAGAAAGAGCCTTGCCCTTTTCATCCATCTTTCTCAGTTTCCCTGTGCAAATAAATTCCAAAAGGAAAAACACTACAAATAGCTATTCAGTAGAGGAAAAACACTACAAATAGCTGTCAGACCCGGGGCCACCGGGCTGGGCACATAACGCAGTTTAAAGAGGTCTAAGAGATTAAGTTCGTCTTATCTCTTATTCATCTTATTTATCTCTTATTTATTCCGTTTAAATAAGAGATAAGGCTAACCGATACAGGGGGAATCTACTCGAGATATGTTCTGGTACGATTCCTCAGCTGGTATTGGTTAGTATCTTTGTAACCCTGGCCTCTCGGATATATAAGGGAGGTCAGGGACCCCTCTCAAAAAATAGAAGATCATTAGGTCATTCTACATCAAAGGCAATACAAACCATACAGGACGTAGGGTGTTACGCTCCGTGCGGCCCGAACCTGTCTAAGTCTTGTGTTCCTTGCACCTTCGAGTTCCTGATCTCGGCGTCCCCTCACCCAAAACTTACCACCTTGGGTATATCCCTCGGTGGGCAGCCGGTTAAACACCGACAGCTGGCGCGCCAGGAAGGGGAGCGCGTCGAAGATCCATCGGCGAGCTCGATGGCATCGTTCAAATTCATCAGGTCAGTTCCCTCTCAGGGCACGACATTCGTTTTTGGTTCATGGGTCTGCGTCGCAGATGGTGCGGGCAGTTTCCGGCGATTCCTCGTCGACATGAAGCCAAAAACCCCAGTTGCGGATCTCCGCAGCGACCTCGACAAGTTCGTCAACAGGCTCGACAACTTGCCGCTCCACACCTCCGCAGCACAGATCGAGATGGAGCCCGCTCCAGCCTCGACTTCTTCTGGTGTTGCGGCAATTCCCCCTGGTTTGGACTCGTTCCAATCTAGGGATCTGCTTAACCGATTTCAACTCGGCTTGTGCGAATCGGCCACTGACCTTCAGGAGGCCAACGCTTCTGGGTCCCTCTCCATGTTAGAGAAGGACCTGGACTTGCTACTCCAGGTCGGAAAGCTTGAAGCCACCGCGTGTCGGGGGGCTTCGGGTTGTTCCGATACCGATGATTTGGTGGTCACCTCTCTATCGGAAGTGCACGTGGTGCATGGGAGGGGCATGACGCTCTCCAATCTACTCGAGGCAGAGGGTCGACTCGTGGCCCACCTTGAGCCCTTGCCTTTTCAAGAGGGCAGGCCTTTGGCCACCGTGGCGGAGGGGTCGACTGAACTAGTCGACGAAAGTTCTCATGAGCTCTCCTCCCGCCAGGTGCTGATGGCCGAAGAAGGCGAGGGCGATGAGGACCTCCTCATCATCAACTTTGAAGCGATCTCTGAGGATGAGATCACAGCCGACGCCGCTGACGAGAACGATGCCGATCGCGAAGCGCGGAAGGCCAGGAACAGGGCCCGCGTGATCCGGCGGAGGAGGGCCAACGAGCGAAGGCGATCTATGCATCGCGAGCTCGACCCTGAGTTTGCTGCTGTAAGCGAGCGGGGTTTCCGGACTCCGGCGGCCAACATCGCCAGGGTAACGGCCATCCTTGAGCGCAGCCATGATCCGGAAGTGCGTCAGGCGCTCCTTTATGCACAGAGGGCATGGATCCAGTTGGATCAGCACAACCCAGCGCCCACCATCAGGGAGGAACGCGTGGGTGAGAGCCGGAGCCAGGCTCACAGCCGAACGGCTGGCGGCCGTCCTCGACACCAGCTCAGCAACGACAACGCTCGCGGGAGCCAGACCCCTGGCGGGAGGCAACAGCCACTGCAAGGGGGTCAGCCACGACAAGCCAATCATCGACTTCCTCCGGAGGATTTGCGCCAGCACATAAATGAAGGCCGCGATGCGCGGACCGTGATTTCTTCCAGGCGCAAGACCCGCGAAGAAGTCGAAAATGAAGGTACTGACTATAGCGATCGATTTCCTACTTTCTCTGCACGTTTCAGCAGCTACAAGTACCTAGAGGGTTTCAAACCCATTGGCATCACCAAGTACGACGGCAAGCAAGCTCCTCAGCAGTGGCTCCGTTGTTACTCCACGGCTATCGAGGTAGCAGGGGCTCGAACGTCACCAAAGTCGTCTACTTCCCGATGGCTTTGGATCCTGCACCGTTCACTTGGCTGGAGAGCCTCGGCAGCAACTCCATCGACTCCTGGGAACGACTTAAGAAGGTCTTCATCGACAATTTCCAGGGAGCGATTGCTCGTGCAGGTACTCGACATGATCTTGCCCAGTGCAAGCAAGAACGCAACGAGCTCCTGCGGTCCTACACACGTCGCTTCTTCGATGTCCGCGCCACCATCGCGAACATCTCGGAGGAGGACATCATCGACTGTTTCTACAACGGCATCACCGACCCGAGCATATACAGAGACTTCGGGCGGAACAGGCCGAAAACTGTTGCGGGCCTTCATGATATGATGCATGATTGGTCCGAGCAGGAGGAGAAGATGCGGGAGTGGTTCCCGCGGCGCCACGATAGCAGTCTGCGGCGCCCAAACAACAACCGCAGCGACAAAGGCCAGCGGGACTTTTCCAGGCCACCCCGGAAATGAAAGCCAGATGATGTCATCGCGGCTATCGATCGTCCTTCGCGGGGCAAGAAGTTGACAACTCAGGAGGAGTTCGAGAAGCTCCTGCAGAAGAAGTGCCCGTGGCACCCGGGCGCCAGCCACGCCGCCATCGACTGCTACCACCTTCGGAGGACGTTCAGCAATTCTGGTGGTGGCAAGAAGAATAAGAAGCCTGCCGACAAGGAACCCGAGGACGATGATCAGGAGGATCACGGGCGCAACCCGAAATTTCAGGATGCGTCCAAAGTGGTCAACGTCATCTTCGAGGGGGACGAGGACTTCTGTTCCAGGCGGGATCAGAAGCTGCTCCTCCGAGAGATTTTGTCCATCGAGCCGGCGGTACCACGACCACTCAGTTGGTCGGAGGTCCCCATCTCGTTCTCTCGTGATGACCAGTGGACGAGCTTTTCCGAGCCTGGCAAATTCCCCTTGGTCTTGGTCCCTGTGGTGGCGGAGGTCAAGCTTACCAAGGTCCTCATCGATGGCGGGAGCGGGCTCAATCTCATCTTCGTCAACACTTTGAAGAAGATGGGCCTGGATTTCAAGGAGATGCTGGTTCCCAGCAAGTCTCCCTTCTACGGCATCGTCCCAGGTAATGCGGCGCACCCGCTTAGTACGGTGGTCCTCCCAGTCACCTTCGGCACGCGGGAGAATTATCGCACTGAATTCATCAAGTTCGAAGTGGCTACTTTTGATTCTTCTTACCATGCAATACTGGGTCGTCCGGCGCTTGCCAAGTTCATGGCAGTGCCGCATTATGTCTACTTGCTTCTTAAGATGCCAGGACTCGGTGGAGTGCTCACCCTTCGCGGCGACTTGAAGAAGTCGTACGACTGCAATCAGGAGGCGATCCAGTACGCTTTGACTACTCGCGTGCCAGATGCTTCGGGAGAAGTACTCGCGGCCGCGCAGCAGCTTTCCCAGACCGGGCTGGAGATCCCTTCCAAGAAGGCCAACAAGTCGAGCATCCAGTCGACTGACGATGTGGCCCTCAAGACGATCCAGCTCCAGGAGGGAGATTCATCCAAGACCGCCATCATCAGTGCGGGCTTGGGTGACAAATAGGAACTCGCGCTCGTCAGCTTTCTTCGGGCTAACCGAGACATATTCGCATGGAAACCAGTGGATATGCCAGGGGTGCCCAGGGAGTTGATCGAGCATGCTTTGAATGTACACCCGAAGGCCACGCCTAAGAAGCAACGCCTGCGGAGGTTTGCCCACGACAAGCGTGAGGCCATTAAACGGGAGATCGCTAAACTTCTCGCGGCTGGATTCATTAAAGAAGTAATCCATCCAGAGTGGGTAGCGAATCCCGTCCTTGTAAAGAAAAAGAACAATGAATGGAGAATGTGTGTCGACTACACCGATCTCAACAAGCATTTCCCAAAAGATCATTTTGGGCTGCCGCGCATTGACCAAGTCGTCGATTCGACGGCTGGATGTGTCCTTCTTTGTTTTCTTGATTATTACTCAGGGTATCATCAGATGGCGCTCAAGGAGGAGGACCAAATCAATACTGCATTCATCACGCCGTATGGGACTTACGCCTACAAAACAATGTCCTTCGGGTTGAAGAATGCAGGAGCAACATATCAGCGTGTGATCCAGATGTGTTTCGTGGATCAGCTGCACCGGAACGTTGAGGCCTATGTGGATGACGTGGTCGTCAAGACCAGGGATTCCGATAACTTGATCGTAGATTTGGAGGAAACATTTAGCAGTCTACGCAGATATCGGTGGAAACTCAATCCCACCAAGTGCGTTTTTGGAGTACCTTCAGGGAAGTTGCTCGGGTTCATCGTCAGCAACCGGGGCATCGAAGCCAACCCTGTAAAGATCACTGCCATTACTAATATGGAGGCTCCGGCCACAATCAAGGATGTGCAGAAGCTGACAGGTTGTATGGCGGCCCTGAACAGGTTCATCTCCCGACTCGGGGAGAGAGGACTACCTTTCTTCAAGCTCCTAAAATGCCAAGACAAGTTTCAATGGACGGAGGAGGCCGAGCGGGCTCTACAAGACTTGAAAATTCACCTCCAGTCGCCTCCGATCCTTACAGCTCTGCTACCGGAAGAGGATCTACTACTCTACATCGCGGCGACAACCCACGTTGTCAGCAGTGCTATTGTAGTCGAGCGAGGCGAAGAAGGCCATGCATTCGGAGTGCAGAGGCCTATCTACTTCGTCAGCGAGGTCCTCTCCGAATCAAAGGTACGGTACCCAGCTGTTCAAAAGCTCTTATATGCAATTCTAATTACATCAAGAAAGTTGCGCCATTACTTCGACGAGTACAAGATCACTGTGATTACGGATTTCCCGCTGGCGGATATTCTCCATAATCAAGATGCCACGGGACGCATATCTAAGAGGGCAGTGGAACTGGGGGCTTTGTCAATCGACTTCAAGCCACGCACTGCAATCAAGTCGCAGGCTCTAGTCGACTTCATGGCTGAATGGAGGGAGAATCAAGTCCCAACCCCAGTGGACAAGCCAGAGCACTGGACCATGTATTTTGATGGGTCCCTCAAGCTCGACGGCGGGGGTGCTAGTGTTTTGCTTATCTCCCCACGTGGCGAACAACTGAAGTACATCCTTCAGATCCTATGGAAGGTATCCAATAATGAAGCCGAGTATGAAGCCTTGCTTCACGGGCTTCGTTTGGCGATATCACTAGGGATCAAGCGACTACTCGTATATGGCGATTCTCTTCTTGTTGTTCAGCAGGTCAATAAGGAATGGGACTGCAACAAGGAGACAATGGATGCATACGTACAGGAAGTGCGCAAGCTGGAAAGCAAGTTTTCCGGCTTGGAGGTCCACCATGTGTTACGGGAGCACAATGTTGGTGCAGATATCCTGTCCAAGTTGGGGTCAACGCGCGCTCAAGTCCCGCCGGGGGTTTTCGTCCAGGAGCTCGATCAGCCATCCATCAAGCCTTCTCCGCAGGTAACCATCGACTCGGGTTCCCAACAACCCGATCGAGAGGTTATGGTGCTGGGGGAGGACTGGCGAGCGGCCTTTATCGACTTCATTCAAGACCAACGGCTACCAGCGGGAATTGATGCCAAGAGTGCCGAAGCGGTACGCGTCTTGCGAAGAAGCAAGGGCTTCGCCCTGGTCAACGGCAAGCTCTACCGGCGTGGCGCTCGATCAGGAGTTCTCATGAAGTGCGTCACGAAGGAAGATGGTTACGACATACTGCGGGAGATCCACGAAGGCGTCTGCGGCAACCATGCGGCTTCAAGAACGCTGGTTGGGAAAGCATACAGGGCCGGCTTCTGGTGGCCCACTGCAGTCACCCGGTACCGAGCGTGGAGTTGGCCGCGGCGGCAGAAGGGCCTGCCTCCACCACTTCGGATTCAGTCCCGGGTGGCAGAGCAGGGAGACTGCAAGGGGACGCTGTCAGTAATCAGCATCATGGAAACTTTGCAACTGGCCAAAATAGCAATTCCGTACCTGGAGGACTCGACTTCTTGGGCCTTGCGTTTGCGCACCTGGCGCTGGCCCTTCGGTACCGGTGGCAGAGCGCCGGCCAACTGCACGCTCTGGTCGGAGGAGTTGTCCCGGCGCGGCTCCCCTCCGGTTCCTTCGCTCACATGCGAGTCCACGCATTCGGCGGTCTCGCTGCTACCTTGGGCCGCGGCAAGGCGAGCCTTCTTGGCCGCCGTGGCTGCAGCAGGGCGCGGTCCTCCTTCGGCTTCTCCTCCCGCCTGCGAGTCCACGCGCTCGGCGGACTCGCTGCTGCCTTGAGCTGCAGCAAGGCGAGCTTCCTTGACAGCAGAGGGGAGGAGGTGATACGCTCGGGGGAGGTCCGGCTGCGGCGGGTAGCTGCAGTACAGCTCCGAGTGTCCCTGCAGAAAGTTCTTCAGTTCAGTACCGGTGTAGTAGCGGATTTCTTTAGTGAAAGAAGTCGAATACTTACCGGCGGGGGCGGATTCTGCACGGAGAATTAGGTGGGCACGTACGGCACGGCGTTCACGTCCAGCAGCACCCGCTGAATGCGCTTCAGCGGGGCCGGTGTACTCGAAGCCCAGGCAACATCGCTGTTGGATGGGTTGGACGCGGTGCTTGTAAAATGAGAACATGACGGAGGCGCCGGTCACTCCCTCTTTCGTCAGCGCCTCGATGGCCTCCATCAGCTCTTTGACCTGTATCATCTCCATGCCGGAGGGTTCAAGGTTCCATTCCCCCCTCACCACGGGCGGTCTGCTTGACTTCGTCGGCAGGTGGGGAGCATGGTTTTCGATGTAAAACCATAGGTTTTTCGATCCAGGAAGGTTTGAGGGGAATCTATATGAAAGATATTTTTCACCGGCCTGCTGTCGCAGTTGGATGCCGGCGCCCCCCACCACGGCTAGTTTCTTTGTGGTAGGCTGGGGTTTGATGCGGAAGAGGAAGCGGAACAGATCCCAGTGGGGTTCAATTCCGAGAAATGCTTCGTAGAAATGGATGAAAATAGAAATATGGCAAACGGAATTCGGGTTGAGGTGATGGAGCTCAAGCCCGTAGTAGTAAAGAAGGCCACGAAAGAAGGAACAAGTGGGGAGGGCCAATCCCCATTCGGCAAAATGGAAGAATGTGACGATTTCGTCGACATTCTCCATGGGAAAGGGCTCACGGAACGAGGGGCGCCAGTTGACAAGGTTCTTCTCTTGCAGCAACCCCTCGGAAACCAATTTTTTCAGATTGTTGAGGGAGCACTTACTGTGTGTCCACCCCGTCGTCAATGGCTCTGCATCCTTCTTCATTTCTTCGATTTCTGATTTCTTGGACGCCATCCACGAGATGCTCGGGGGCTGCGGGAAGAGGGGCGGGGAGGTCGGAGTGGGAGGTTTTCTTGGGGGGAAGGCGGCGGCGTTTGGCTCAGATTGGGGTTTTGGCGGTTTTTGGCAGAATGTGAACTGAAAGCGCAATTTTCCCTCCTATTGCCGCGGGGTTAAGTAACCAGCGGGATGGGAAAAAGCTACTGTTCTGAAGTTCAAGAGTCATTTTGTGGAATATTCCGAAGGTGAGGGGTCGTTTGGTGGTCTGATTGGGTTAAATATTCAATTAATCATTTTTTCAGGGCTAATTAGCTCGAAAAAAGGGGTTTTCGAATCTTTGGTCTAATTACATCATTCGTATCATCACTTTGGTCTTCCCTTAACGTGTCATTGTTTAGCCTGTATGCCACGATTTTTGGACCCTTATCTCCAATTTTGTGGGATTTGGATTCAAGGCTCGGGGGTTGCGGGGTACGTGGCATCGACTACTTATTTTTCAAATTTCTTTGAAGGATAAGGAGGATTACAGTTTAATGGGACCCTCAGCCTGATTCTCCGATTCAACCTAAGGCTCGGGGGCTACTCCATATGGAGTGCGATTTTTTAAATCGCACACCATAACAAAAATTCGGGGCATGAGCACCTCATAGCTTCGATGCAGCCAAGCAAGTACTCGAAGAAGGACTTCAAGATGAAGCTTCAGAAGAAGTTGAAGACTGCTTCGAAAGTACTCGATAAGCCTGCAGTACTCAGCTACGAAGAGCTCGGGGGCTTGTCAGACCCGGGGCCACCGGGCTGGGCACATAACGCAGTTTAAAGACGTCTAAGAGATTAAGTTCGTCTTATCTCTTATTCATCTTATTTATCTCTTATTTATTCCGTTTAAATAAGAGATAAGGCTAACCGATACAGGGGGAATCTACTCGAGATATGTTATGGTACGATTCCTCAGCTGGTATTGGTTAGTATCTTTGTAACCCTGGCCTCTCGGATATATAAGGGAGGTCAGGGACCCCTCTCAAAAAACAGAAGATCATTAGGTCATTCTACATCAAAGGCAATACAAACCATACAGGACGTAGGGTGTTACGCTCCGTGCGGCCCGAACCTGTCTAAGTCTTGTGTTCCTTGCACCTTCGAGTTCCTGATCTCGGCGTCCCCTCACCCAAAACTTACCACCTTGGGTATATCCCTCGGTGGGCAGCCGGTTAAACACCGACAATAGCCATGAACTACATTTTCCTTTGCAACATAACAGGAGCTTAAAGATGTTGAACATACAACCGAAAAGCACCCCAAAAGTGCCCCAAAGTGAAAGCAATAGTATTACCAGGCTGTATCGATAGGCTATGTAGGACCTAGAACCAGTTTTTTGGTGAAGCTGCACCTTGGATCGGTTTACTTTATTCTTCGCAGATTTCTCCTGCACCACAAATGCAATACAAACTTCCAATTGACAGGCATAGTTTGATTGCATGTTAATAAAAGCAGTGATGCAGGCCATGGACCTAATTCTTTGGGTCACACCAGTACTTTACGAGCTCGATCCACTCCTCTGTCTTCATTTTAGGTGGAGGTTCTTTGGCCAACAGCTCTTCAATTGTGAGGGACTCGTCGAAGTACTTCCTTTTTAGGTGATACCTCTGCTGCTTTACTCCCTTCTTAATGATATCAGTGCATGCAGATTTGCTTGGTCCATCATTCTTAACATCCACATCCAACCTATTCTGCAGTCACACAAATCATTTATTTGACAAAATTTCTTACATGGGAGTAGAGCTAGTAATGAAAGAAAGTAGTTGAAGTGAATTAGGTGTCTCACCGCCACTTTATCAAGCACTTTTTGTACTTCTACTGGCCCCCCATCTTTTTCATAAAGCTTCCAAGATGTGTAGATAGGCAGCTTGTCTCTAAGAGCTACACCAGTTTCTGATGCCAGCTTCGCTGCTTGAAGTGGGACATCAGGTCTTTTCTTCCCTTCAGCCACTTGGATAGGCAGCTTGTTTCCTCTCTTTATCATCTTCTCTAAGCCAAGCCCTATGGTTTTCTTGCGGACTTCCTTTCGGGGCGCTGCATTGGCAAATAACATGCAAAATGGGTTATTATAGCAGCCACAAATGTAGATATTGAATGTAGATAATAGTGGTTGGAAACACATATTGATTACCAGGAACAAAGTCACCAACTGGTTCTCCTTCAATTGTATGACCCTCTGAATCGGCATCAACTTGGTCATTTGCGTCATTGATGTCATTGCTTTGCCTAGAGCTCTGTACACCTGGTGAGGTTTCTATAGGAACTGATTGGTTAACACTAGTCGTGGGAGTAACTTGTGGAAACACGGCAAGGATGGGTGTAGGAGTAGGAGTACTATGCTCAGTGTTTCCACTAGGCGTAGATATGGGTGGACTGGTGCTGGGTAATCTAGAAGCACTGGAAATGGGATTAGTTTTAGGGTTGGCTTTCGAAGCGGTCTTAGCAGGCAAGCGCAATCTTTCCATAGGTGGTGGACGGCCTCCTGGCGATGCCATGGCTGCCTGTTGCCTAGTCAATCTGGTAGGCGTGCACGGTGGTAGCTGGTTTGCATCCTTAGGTGGTGGACGGCCTCCAGGCGATGCCATGGCTGCCTGTTGCCTAGTCAATCTGGTAGGCGTGCACGGTGGCAGCTGGTTTGCATCCCTAGGTGGTGGACGGCCTCGAGTAGGCCTGGCTGCCTGTTTCCTAGTAAATTTGGTAGGCGAGCACGGTGGCAGCTGGTTTGCAGCCGCCATTTGTGCCGTCTTTTGCTTCTTAGTGCGAGTTCCTTGAACCATCGCTCGTACCTGCCAAGAGAAACATGCATCTTATCGATTAAGGATAATGAGTGAAGTACATTAAATGACTACAATGAAGTACATGATTGAAAAAGACTAACTACATACTTGTTAATTAGCCTAGTAATGCATCTCACCTCAGTATTATCCTCATTATTTAGGTCATCATCGTAGTCATCATCACTGTCACATTGATTATCAATGTCAGAGGATGGGTCATATTCATTGTCAGACTCTATTGTCTTCCCCATGCACTTTTCCTTTTTCGAAAAAACATCTCTAACATCCTGAGCTAGTATTGGCATACCCAGAGACGCAAAAATTTCCTGGACCTCCCTTACCCTTTCATCCCTTTCCAGCTCGTACTGAGTTTTTTTCATTTCTTACTTAGTTTCATGAAACGCACAGAGAGCAGAAACTAGATTCAGTTTCTGTAAAAGAGATGCAAAAGAACTAACAAATCAGTATTCTTTAAAATGTTAGGAAGAAGAAAAAATAACAATTAACAGAATGTAAGACAAAACCAGGTCCTTGGCAGAACCTGCCTTCATGATTCATTAACTCATTTGCAGGCAACAGCTTCAGTATTCAGACTGTAACTTTTCTGAACATTTCTAGACTTGCAATTACCAAGCAATGGAGGAGAAGGGGGAAGCAGACTACCTTTGGAGGAGGAGGAAGCAGACTATAGCCGGCGTTGAGGAGTGCACGTGGATGCCTTCGGTGCGCCTCTATCCGAGCAAAGTTCAGGATGTCGACGGGGCTCTCCGGCCTCTGGCGTTGACGTGGATGTCGTCCGCGCTGGGCGCCGCTAAGTGGCGGGGAGGTAGGAGGAGGCCATGCTCGTTGACGTTGCGGGGTTGAGTGACAGCGGGCCGGGGGTGGTGGGTCGGCGCGGCAGCGGGGGTGATGGGTTGGCGCGGCAGCAGGGGCTTGAGGGACAGCGGGGGTGGTGGGTCGGCGCGGCAGCAGGGGCTTGAGGGACAGCGAGGGTGGTGGGTCAGCGCGGCAGCGGGGGTGGTGGGTCGGCACGGCAGCGGGCCGGGGCTGGAGGGACGGCGGGGGTGGTGTGTCGGCGAGGAGAGGGGACCAAGGATTGGGGATTTTTCCCCTATCCCTAGCCGGGCAAGAGGATAAGGCGAGGGGGGATTTGGATGGCTTGAGCGGGAGGTGGAGTGGGTCCCGTGTGTCGGCGAGCGGGATAGCGCGGGAGAGAGCCAGGTGCGGCAGCGAAAATTTGGCCCTAGCGGGTGGGCCCGGATTGTCAGTGACCCTTTGAGTTCTATTAGGATTTCAAACCGATTTTTAGGCCTAGTAAACGATTGAAAATGAAATGAACGTATAAAACAAAAATGTTCAACTCGTCCAGTTCTACATTTTTGGTTTTGGCTATTTTTTCATTTGAACTTTTTTTGACAGTTTCAAATTTGAATTTCAAATTTGACGGTCTATGGACTAAAAATTGGTGTACTAAATACTTTCAAAATAAAAAGTGATGAACACAAAGGTTGCACATCTCATCAAAATGAACACTTTTTGTTTTGGTAGTTAGTTCATTCGAGAAAGTGGCAGTAAGTTTGTTCATAAAAATTACATGTCTCACTAATAGTTTCATGAGCCTATATGAGAGATTGTTCCCTCGACTTGTAAATCGTTCAAACTTTGGAACATGAAAATATGATCAAAATCAACAAAAAAATTTGAATGATCATGATTTTACAAATTTTTAGAAAAAAAGCATCAGATTTCGAGATGGTATGTAGGAGAAAAATTTGTTACAAGATTTAGACATGAACATCTGGGCCCACATGTCATTGATACGCTGGACAACCTGGCCACTGTGTGCCCGCTTGGCCACTGCTCATTGTGTTGCCGCTTGGCCACTGCCTGTAGGCATCAGGCCGGCCCAACTGGCCTGCTGCCTTGCCGCCCCTCCCCTCACCCTGCAGGCTTGCCGGCGACCAGCACCTGCACTCACCGGCCTCGCCGCCCCTCACCTCCAGCAGCCGCCGCCCCTCCCCTCACTTGCATCTGGCGCCCACCCCCTCAGCTCCAGCAGCCGCCGCCCCTCCCCTCAGCTGCATCTGGCGCCCACCCCCTCACCTCCAGCAGCCGCCGCCCCTCCCCTCACGTGCATCTGGCGCCCACCCCCTCAGCTCCAGCAGCCACCGGCCGTCCCCTCACCTGCACTATGGTACGTGGAGCCCAGGGGTCCAACCCACGGTGGATCTTCGCCAGCAAAACGAGCTGCTCCACCCCCCACCAGCATCCACGCGCGGCAACCACCCCCACAAGGTGAGTTCAGTGATGTGTACCTCTGTCAATTTACCATTTTTTCTTGTACTGTTTTAACTTTAGTCCAGGGATTTAAGATGGATTTGTTACTCTTTGCACCTAATTTATCCAGGTCGAGATGGATAGAAGTTGGATTTATACAAGTGCACCATTTTCGCCGGCCTTTTTGTCTGGTGTTCAACACTTCATGGAATATGTCAGAGCTAGATATAGTAGTGCAGATGAGAAAATCAAGTGCCCATGCCGAAAATGCTTGAACCAGAAAGAGAAAAGCCTAGATGATGTACACGAGGATATCGAGCTCAATGGTATGTCTAGGTGCTATATTAGGTGGGCTCATCATGGAGAGGAAGAAGATGATGTTGGACAAGATGATGATGGAGAACTCGCTGTTGTACCTGAAGATATGTCATGTGATGGAACTGACCAAGGCCAGGCACCACTTGATGAGGAAGGACAAGCTGAAGATGTCATAGATGATGGTGCAAGGGGAGTTCAGGGGTTGATTCAAGATTTGCGCGACGCAGCAAGCCATGGCCTCGGTGGTAACTTATATAAACAACTCATAGAAGAGGCAAAGCGTGAACTTTATCCAGGTTGCACCGAGGAGAGTAGGCTATCTTTCATGATTAAACTGCTGCATATAAAAGTGTACAATCGGATAACAACATCTAGGTTCGATGCATTCCTTGAGTTGCTTTCTTCAACTTTGAAGAATGTGCCCGGAATTCCTAAGTCATATAACTAGATGAAAGCTGTGCTTCGGAAGCTTGGTTTTGGTTATGTTTCTATTGATGCGTGCAAGTATGATTGTGCCTTGTTTTGGAAGGACCATGAAGGCGATGATCATTGATCAGTTTGTGGCTTCACAAGATGGAAAGTGAACAAGGAGGGCAGAAAGAAAGTTCCTCACAAGGTCCTCCGTTACTTTCCAATAATTCCACGCCTTCAAAGGCTTTTCATATCAAAGCAGCGGGCACAATATGCAAGATGGCACAAGGAAAAGAGGGTACCCATTGAAAATGAAATGAGACATCCTGCTGATGGAGAAGCTTGGAAAGATTTTGATGAGACTTTTAAGTCTTTTGTAGATGATCCCCGCAATTTGAGGTTAGCCATTGCTACTGATGGATTTAACCCATTTCGTCAGATGAGCAATTCATATAGCATATGGCCAGTGTTAGTGGTACCATACAATTTTCCACCCTGGATGTGCATGGACCAATCCAATTATATGCTTGCTTTACTAATTCCAGGCAAAAAATCACCAGGCAAAGATTTCCATGTGTTTATGCAGCCTTTGATAGCAGACCTAATGGAGCTTTGGAAGGGTGTAAAAACTTATGATGCAGTTGAAGGCAAAGACTTTAGCCTGCGTGCAGCGATTCTGTTTGGAATCCATGACTACCCTGCATTGGGCACCATGTCAGGCAGAACCACTAAGGGTTACTTTGCATGTGTATACTGTGATGAGAATCCATGCTCCGAATGTCTTAGAAACAAAATTGGTTTCATAAACCATAGACGTTTCCTCCCTAACGACCATGCTTGGAGGACAAACAAATCTTTCAATGGCAAGCATGAAAAAAGAGAGCAGCCAAGGAAATTTACTGAAGATGAGGTTATGACAAGGTTGGATTCAGTTTGCTATGTTCCAGGCAAGAATCCAGATAAGCCAAAACCAAGAAAACGATGCCATAATGTAGATGAACCAGTATGGCATCTGAAGGTTAGCTTGTATGATTTACCATACTGGTCAAAATTGAAGCTACAGCACAACCTTGATGTTATGCACATAGAGAAAAACATATGTGAAGCCATTTTGTCAACTTTGCTTAATATCCCAAATAAGACAAAGGACACCATCACTGCTAGACTAGATTTGGAGGATAGAGGTATAAGAAAAGAGCTTCATTTGCTAGATGATAGTGGTAGTTCATCATCAAAGCCAAGAGCTTGTTACGTTCTAAAACCAGAAGACAAGAAGAAGTTCTTGCAATTTGTGAGCAATGTTAAGTTTCCAGATGGCTATGCCTCCAATATATCAAGATGTGTCAATATGGAGGGAGGAGGATCAATCCATGGGCTGAAAACACATGACTGTCATATAATGCTGCAGCATATTTTACCAGCTGGCCTTTGTGGTTTGGTGCGCAAAGATGTATATGAAGTAATTGCTAAATTGGGTAGGTTTTTTAGACAACTTTGCTCCAAAACTATAAAGGTTGATGCACTACACCAGATGAAGGAAGATATTGTGCTTATCATTTGCAAACTAGAGAAAATCTATCCTCCAGCATTTTTCGATGTTATGGTTCACCTAGCAGTACACTTACCTGATGAGGCACTCCTTAGGGGACCGGTGCAGTATGGATGGATGTATCCCATTGAGAGAAGGTTGGGCACCTTTAAGCGTTTCGTTCGCAATCAAGCAAGACCAGAAGGATCTATTGCGGAGGCATACACTGCCTATGAGTGTATGACCCAGTGCTCAACATATTTCAGTGACATCATTAGTAGGTTCACTAGGCCTGAAAGAAACTTAGATGGACAAGAGAACATCTCACCCAATGGTTACTCTATTTTTGATCATGGTATTAACCTGTTGGGTGCTTCAAATCTTCATTACCAAGACAAAGACATAGACTCCATGGTTTGGTTTGTTCTAAATAACTGCGAAGAAGTTGACGAATACAAAGAGTGAGTAATTCCTGCTATTGAAGCCATCTTTATTCAATACTAGTGTCACAAAATAACTAACTACCTTCTTCCTTTGCAGCATGTATAGGGCACAATTAGAACAAGAAGAGGTCAACAATGTTGAAAAAAAGATGTCAACACAATTCGCTGCATGGTTGGAGAATCATGTGTGTTCTACTTTCTACAGCATGACTTCATCATTTATGATCCGATACATTTTCAAATTCACTAATTCTGTATGTTTTTTACCGGCAGATTACCAAATTGAAATATGAAGGCACAACACTTGTTGACGAAGACTTGTACTCACTAGCATGTGGGCCGGATCCGCGAGTGCGTTCGTACATAGCCTGTATAATCAATGGGGTACGGTACCACACTACGGCTCGTGATGAACATAGGAAGACACAGAACTCCACCATCAAGTGTCCAGGTACTCACGGTGATGACACAATGAACTTCTATGGGACAGTCGTAGACATTATTGAGTTGAGTTACAGTAAGAACAGCAAAGGGAGTAGAACTGTTATCTTATTACGATGTGAATGGTACCATCTTGGGGGAAGGACATACCAGATGAAAGATGATGGTTACTTCAAGAGCATAAACATCATAGGCCGATGGTATAAGGATGATCCTTTCATTATGGCCACAGATGCTACACAGGTATTTTTCTTGGAAGACACAAAATTAGGGCCATGTTGGCGAGTGCTACAAGAATTTGGCCACCGACATATATTTGATGTCGAAGAGTCCGACACAAACCAACCAATCCATGAACAAGTACAAATGAGATCTCAAGAGGCATACCAAGAGGAGCATATTTCATCTAGAGATGGTGCAGTGAGAGACATTCCTCCAGATATGGATTTGTTGCACATGGATAATGAACCAGGCAGCCCTATTAGTAGAGACCTCGTCGAGAGCATCCGTCGACAAAAACATATTGCTCAAGGTGAAGAAGCAGACCGCGAAGATGAAGATGAAACCTACCTTGAGTACCATAGTCCAGAAGAAGGCAATACTTCAGGAGAAGGCAGTGATGTTGATTGACTTTTGCATTTCTAGACATATGTGAACCATGCATGAACTTTTCTGTTATTGACTTTGTTGTATTTCAATTATGCTACTACATTTGTATCTGAATTATGAGATTGCAAGACCTTATATGCAATGTTTCTGTTTTTAGTGTATACTTCATGTGTGATGCAAGTTACAGTAGAGTGTCCAGATTTCATTCACATGATGTGTGTGTATATATATGGGGACTTCATGTGTCATGCCCAGAATCTGTGATAAAATGGATTTCTAGGTTTTTATGACCCCAAGGCCATGTCATGGAATGTACATAATTTGTCACAAAATGTATTGGCTGGAAGTAACATACATTCTGCCAATATTTCATCACGCACAAATTTGCTAAATACACTATTCCATTTCCTTCCTTTTCATTTCTTGCTTGCCTGAATGCAAGCCCATCCAATATTGGCACATAATGTTTCACACATGAATAAAATGCATTGCTTGAAAAAAGAACCAGTTTGCATTGCTTGACCATCGACCAGATTGCAATGCTAGAAAATGCACCACCTTGTTCTTACATTACAAAAGCGAAGACCAACTGCACCAGATTGCATTGTTCATACTACACTGCAACCATCACCTACAAAGACTAAAATACATTATGCAGTAAACTTGACTTCACTGCCTGCCTGCAACATACATCAACACACAGCCAAGACCAACTACTAAAACAGACATCAAAAGGTTGAACTTGCACGCAAGATTGTCCACCTTGGCCTCAATCTGTAGTTCACCAGCCCGCATATTCATGACCATTCTCCCAGATGATGCATCAGCTACCTCTTCAGCTTCATCACCAATGTCCACTGCCAGGGGGAATTTGTGGATTGCGACAATGCCAATCTCCTCTAGCTTATCCAAATACTGCCTTTGGAAATTATAGAACCCGCAAAGCTTAGGAAACTACAACAATAACAAAACAATTTCGTTAACCATAGCTGGATAAACAGGGATGAAGAACTTCTCAGCTCAAATCATACAAGTGGATGCTCACTGAGTTCCGTGGACATTTGAAGAACACACGCAGGTAGTTCTCGGTCATGTCCTTCCCTGACCGCCTCTCTATCAACCTCACCATCCCACAGTCAGGGCATGGGATCAAGGGGAGTCCAGTCTCCTTACCAAGAGGATATGGCTGCAGCTCCCAGATCGAGCTTGGCTCCAGATGGCGCTCAACCATCCTGGATGCTCCACTGCCCCTCGATTGAGCAGCCGAGCTACCCCACTTGGACATGGCACCGTCGTCGCCGTCGCCGCCACAGCAGTCTCCTGGAACCATCCAGCGACATCACCTGGGGAGAGGGGGACCCGGCTCCGCCCAGAGGCAGCACGACGGTGGCCGTGCTCTACCACCCTGACCGACGCTCGCCCAGAGGCCCACCCACACGGCAAGCTCAGACCACCCTGCTCTGCCTGCCCGCACGCACTGGCCTCACGCCCGGGTCCGCCTACCCCCACGCCCTGGCCTCACACCAGAGGCCACCTGCTCCGCCCGCCCGCACGTCGAGATCCGCCGCCCGCCCTGGCGTCCTGCCGAGATCCGCCACCCGCCGCGCTCCACCAGGCCGCCCGCCAAGCTCGGCCTGCCCACCCGCAACGCTACACCGACCCACCCACCGCCGGCATCCGCGCTCGGTAGCCGCGGTCTGCTCACCCGGACGCTGCCCGCCCGCCGCCCGAACACCGCCCGCCGCTGTGTGGGAGTGGGGAATTTTAGGGAACGATTCGAAATGGCCATGTTCAACTTCTGTTCGAGGATCATGTTATAATTAACAAACAATGATGTACAGAAAAGGTCACAAAAAACCACTTCATATCATCATTAAAACCATAACAGACGATCGGCTACTCTGGTTGACATTTTGTGACGACACCAGGCATCTTTATGTGACCAAAAGAAGAGAGTGGTCATAAATAGTTCAAGGGCTCATGAATTTATGACGACATAGATTTGTCGTCATCTAATGTTACAATATATGACGATATTTGTCCTCGTCATGAGGACTTTTGTCATAAAAAATCATAATTCTTGTAGTGCGTCTTCTGGTGCTTGGTGGCCGGCTCCCCCACGAAGGATCCGTCGCCGTGGCGGAGCCTCCGTGACCTGGCCTCCTCGTGCTCCTGGCTGCTCTGGGTAGTGGCCGCTCCCTGCTCCTCATCATCCTTGCTGGTCGGGATGGAGCACACCTCATCATCCTTCCCGATCGGGATGGAGCCCACGTTGTACTCATGGCGAAGCTCCGGCTCCGGCTCCTTCCCTTTCCCCTTCCCGGCGGGGGCCGGGCCTTCGTGGCAGTACCCGCCGGGACCCTGGTCAGCGCGCTGCTGGCTGTCAGGCGAGGTGCCGGGGATCTGGATCCCGCGATTGGGGTCACCTTCCACCTACCGGACCGCCAGGCCACCCTCGTCGAGCGTTGGCATCGACGCCAGGATCGCCGACCGCACTGTCTGGTCTTCACAAAGGGCCTTGATCCCCCTCGGGAGGACCAGTGACTCCGGGGTGTACGCTTCACCGGTCATCACCCGGATCGAGGTCTCCAGCTCCACGCTGGACAGATCTGTGCCGACACTGCGCACGACCCTACAGCAGTCGTTCACGCCGGTGAACATGCAGGCCATCCTAGATCATTGTTGCAGGGGTGCGATGCGGCATCTTAGGAAATCGCCCAGCACCATCATGGACGTCAGGCCGCCCCTCGCCGGAGTTTTGACCCGGACCAGCACCGGGTCAAGCTCCACCGGTAGGGATGGCTTGGTCTTCCAGCAGTTGCGGTCGAGGAGGGGCCCTTCCGTCAGCAGCTTGAGGTGGTCGTTGGCGTCGGTCGTGGCAATGACCCAGTCGTCACGCCTGTCCTCCCACTTGGCGCTGGAGAAGGCGCTGATGTAGGAGCCGGACATCCCGTGCCGGAATTGGAAATAGTAGGTGCCGATCTCGCACTTGCTCCTCCCCGTCCCAACCAGGGCATAGAAATGCCTGAAGATGGGGATGCAGGGATGGACCCCCACGAACATCTCCATGAAGTGGACGTAGAGCGCCACGAGAAGGATGGAGTGGGGGGTGAGGTGCTGGAGCTGAAGGCCGAACTCCTCCAGGAGCAAGAGGAAGAAGGAGGAGATTGGTAGCACTAGCCCGCAGGTGATGTACGAGTTGAAGAGGACGAACTCCCCCGCGGCCAGGTCGTTGAGGGAGCTCAAGCCTGCCCGGATCTTCCCGGTGAGCTCCGGCGTGGTCCACCCCAGGAGGCGGCGCACCGCGTCAAGCTGGCTCTGGCGCTGAAAGCGGCGGGGATGATGAAGCGAAGACATGGCGGTGGATGCTAAGATTGCGAGGGGTGGATTGCAAGGATACGGAAGGGGAAGAAACGCCGGGCGCAAAAAGCAGATCACAAATGTGCGAGTGGAGACGAAGGGCGCTGCGGCATCTGGAGAAGGCAAGTATTAAAAGATAGCTGATCTCTACGGCGCATGCCTTTATGTAAAGCTGCTCCCCCTTTGAAATCCGCAGCTACCAAGGAGAAGCCGAGGAGTCGCTCGCACCAGGCCGCTAGTGCCGCGGGATGGGGAAAATGTGGAATCCGAACCGCCAGTGCCGCGGGACGGGCTTGTATAAGACAAGAGGCTGAACCGTCAGACGCGCAGAACGTTGGGCAGATATGCTGACACCACTGTAAGCCCGCCTATTACCAAGGCGGCGCGTCACATCACTGTGCTCTGCGCGCGGGCAGGCGGCGTGTAGTCACGTCGCCACGCCGCGCGCGTGAGCCAGGGGTAATTATGGTCCGCTGCGCGAGAGCTGAGGCGTGCGCTGCTACAGTGAGCGCAGAGGCGACGGCGCGGCGGGTCAACATAGCCTCTTCGCCTGTTAGCGGGAATTGACCCAACCGTGACAGTATGTCTTCCACTATGCATTTCACTGACAGCAGGCACTGTGCCGGTAAAGGCGGCACATGAACATACCCTGGCTGTAGATACACACATCAACTTCTCTATCGAGGACTACAGGAAGGAGCTGGAGTGTAAGATCTCTGTATCTGTCGCATTATAGGCTCCAGTCTGTACATTATTTAATGTATCGCCGGGCCCATCTGTCATGGCCCCGCTCAGTGTACGCACTCCCCATGAGCCTATAAAAGGGAGAGCGCGCTCGCTAAAACATAAGATCAGGTTCAAGTCCAACAAGTTTCAAGAGAGACACAGACATTAATACAACACACAAGTGGACGTAGGGTTTTACGCTCCGGCGGCCTGAACCACTCTAAAATTCCCGTGTCCTTTCCTTGTTCTTCCACCCTTTGTTCAAGCGTACCTAGGCTTCCCCCAAACTCATCCTAAACCAGGATTAGGCGGGTGCATTTCGCCACCCGGTTGGAGATTTCCACCGACACAATTCATTCTTAAAATCATCATTTTTGCTTTTTCACAAAAGCTCTCCACAACCTGTGCATAAGAATGAAAGGTAAATGTTGGAAGCTTAATCGATCCCAAAATAGTTGTGTTTTATGCAAAATAAAGTTACCTATTCAATGGGTCTAAGAAGTGTTTGAAGTTAATCCCAAAATAGCTTGGAGTCGTACACTATAAGTCTACTAGTCTCCATGCAGAGTACGAGCAAAATCCAATGGAAGCTGCATATATAGATATATATCATTAAAGTTAATATTTATTTTGGAATAGAAAAGAGTTACTAGTCGAACTTTGCTGGGAGTGGTGTAGCCGAGTGGTGTAGCCGCGTTGCCCGGGATGATGCCGTAGAAGGGAGCTTTGCTGGGAGTGAGCATCTTGGAGATGTCCAGTACCATTTTCTTGAGAGTACTCGCGAAGAGCAGGTTGAGGCTACTTTCACTATCAATGAGTACTCAGGTGAGCTGTGAGCCCGCCACGACAGGGTCTAGGATGAGCGGGAATTTTCCTGACATGGAGAAACTGGTCCATTGATTGTCCCTAGAAAAGGAGATCGGGACCTCACTGTACTCAGAGGCCTTGTCGTGGCTGGCTCCACAGAGAGTATTTCACGCAGGGTTAGCTTCTGTGCATGCTTGGAGGGAAATCCACCATCTCCGCTGAAGATGATGTTGACGACGTTCTTCGGATCCTGGAAGTCTTGAGCCCCCGACTTGTCACCTCCTTCATCATCCTCCTTGCCCTTTTGCTTTCCTGCTTGGGGGAGGGGTGGTGCATTGAGGGATTTTCAGATGGTGATGCACTCGAAGAGCGTATGCTGCGACTTCGGGTGTATCAAGCATTGTTTATGCATGACTTGCTCATAGTCTGAGTGGTCGTTCCCCGACTTCTTACCACGCAGATTGCACTCAACATCCGCAATTTCATGGTCTGGCTTGCACTTTCGGGTGTTCCCTATGTGATTCCGCTGGCTTTTGTCGAAGTGGCCGTTGGCATTCCCTTGCTTGTCATGGTTGCGCTTGGGGAAGCGGTTGTTTTCCTCATCCTCCTGGTCAGCCCACCATGCCATCATGTCGCGCAGCTCCACAACAATAGTCTGGCGATTGCGCCCAAAATCGTGGTACGTGTTCTTCGAGAAGAGGCCGTGTTGGAAGCAATGGATGATGTCCTCATCAGTGATGTTGGTGATGGTGGTGCGTGTCTCAAAGAAACGCCGTGTGTAGGACCTCAGGGTCTCCTTCATCTCCTGCTTCACCTGGGACAAGTCATGGCGAGTGCCCACCCTGATCATGTATCCCTGGAAGTTGTCGATGAAGGCCTGCTTGAGGTCCTCCCATGAGTTGATGGAGTTTGGTTTGAGCCTTTCAAGCCACATGAGGGGCGTGGACTCCAAAGCCACCAGGAAGTAGAGAGCTTTTGTAGAATTGGATCCCCCTGAAACTTCAATGGCGATGGAGTAGCAACAAATCCACTGGTGCGGGTCCTGCTAACCGTCATACTTGGGGATTCAACTGGTTTGAAGTCCTTTGGGTAGGACTTGTCGGTGATGCTGGTGGTTAAGGCAGAGAAGCGATTGCTGTCGTCATCATCATGGTACCTGCCAGTACGGTCCCTTCTCCTCGCTTTAATAACAAACCGTGTGTCGCGGCCCTTGTTGACTTTCTACCTGAGGTTGACCATAGGAGCATCATGGAGGTTGGCCTCGATTGGATCTTGGCCGTGGTGCCTTGCCCCACGCTGGTTGCGAGGGGGTTGTTGTACTTCTTGTTTATTATTGCCACGCACGGACGGGTGGCCCTCATTGCGCTGGCAGTTGTCATTCCTCTGACTCCCGTGGCCTCCTCCAAGGGTGCGACTGACCAGCGCGGTATCACCAAGGTGCTCAGACCTCGAGAGTTGATTCCGAGTGGAGGACACTAGATGTTGCCCATCGAGTTGCACGGGCGCGAGCTGGGTCAAGTATTGCAGCCTTTGTATCTGGGGATTGGATGGGAGTTGTTGAGCCAAGAGTGCTACTTCTGTGATGGCGCCAATTGGTGTACGGTACTCGCGATCCGCGACTACTGCAAAAGTATTGTTAAGATCCCTTGGTTCGCAGGTGCGGTTCAACGCATTGCGCCTGCATTGAGCGCACTTGGCATTCTTTGCCCGCCAGATCCTTCGGTGCTCCTCATCTTCATCTTGGGGAGCGTCAACTATGGGCTTATCGGCTGAGACATCCGTGAGTTGTTTGTTGTCGTACTGGGTGCCTAGCTCGTCTTCCTCCGCGTTGCAAAGGGAAACCATGCAGACTTGATGATCTGGCGACTGGTTAGCCCTAAGGTTGTACTCGAGTAGCTCTGTGCTACTTTCTCCTTCTTCCGTGATAGAAGAAAGAGGTTTACCCTCTTGGAAGGATAGTTCTTGCATGAAGGCCACAAGGCAGGACTCATAATCGAGTAGTTCGGAGGGCTCAAAGCCCTTCCTGTACATGAAATGTCCTTGCGGTGTTGATGTGATGTATAAACCCAGAAGGCTGCTCAAAAATGTTTTGGTGTTGCCGTCGGGTTGCGAGTGGATTTCGAGGGCGGGGACCACCCGACGAGCTCCCTCATCTCTAAGTCCTTTTCGAATCCGGCTTGAAGGTGTAGTACTGCACGGGGAGTACTCTTCGTCGAAATCCGGGTAGATGTTGAAAACGCCTCCCGCCAAGCGGTGGCGCCCACATCCTTGATCTTGAGCAGCAGATCCAAATCCTCCTCCAAGTCGGAGAGGGACTTAGATCATAAGGTCTTTTCAGATCGGTTTGAATCCAACCCTAGTAGATCTAGTGCGTCACGAGTGGATGTCGCGTTGAAAACGGACATCTTTTCGATCTGCTCGGCCAGATTAGGAAACAGCATGTCGTCGACATTGTCGATGAAGTCATCTATATCGCTGCTTGTAGGTGATGAAGTGGCCTCCGGCTCCTTGGAGTTGGCCAGGTGGCTGTTAAAGCCACCCAAACCATCGGCGATGCAGATCCAGGAGCCCAAGATGAAGGTTGTGCCCTCGTCGAGCAAAGCACTAGTGAAGTTGAAGGATGCCATTGAATTCTACGGTGGATGCTCAATGAACACCCCTACCTGGCGCATCAGCTGTCGATGTTTTATCGCCGCACCCATCGAGTGATACCCCTAAGGTGGTGAGTTTGTAGGTAGGGTGTCACCGAGATCAGAAACTCGAAGGTGCAAAGGAACGCAAGGTTTTAAACAGGTTCGGGCCACTGAGAGCGTAATACCGTACATCCTATGTGGTTTGTATTGGCTTTGATGATGATCGTTCCAGAGGGGTCCCTGTCCGCCCTTATATAGTCTGGGGGAACAGGTTTACATGGAAGTCCTAGTCAGGTACAAGTCCAGGAGTCCTACCCGAGTACTTCTCAGGTAGTTATCTACAGTGTCTGACTAGTCTAACCACTGTACGATTAATCCTACTGCATTACGAGTAGTTACAATAGATGTAGGGCGTAGGCCATGTCCCATCCTGTATCCTAGGAAAGTGTGTCACGTGGACAGTCCCGTGTGCCTGGGTCTGACAGATATCGAGGAGGTGCTGGCCGGAGGAGCGGGTGAGTGCCGAGGAGGTGCCGGAGGAGAGGGCGCACGAAGGAGGAGGCGGCCGGCCGGAGGAGCAGCTCGGTGACATCACGGCAGTGGTGGTGGAGGCGAGTGCCAGCGTGGGGAGGAACAAACAGCCGGCGCACGTAGAGGCACGGCGCGGCGTCAAGGCAGAGTGCCGAGCGGCGTGCGGTGGAGGGGCGGCGCGCAGCGTCAAGGAAGAGAGGCGGCGTACGGAGTGTGACACTCAGGTAATTAGTGTGGTCACATCCTAAACTTTAGTGTAATGTTATATGCATAATGTGGTAAAAGTGAGTTTAAAAATTTAAGTACTAAGGGAAAAGGGTTACTAATATAATTATATTTAAATCAGGGTCCTTTTGTGCTAAATGGGTGAACATGGAGGGTAGCATTTAAAAGTATGAGGTTTGTTTTGCAAAAGTTAAAAACTTGTGTTTAAATCGTATATGTAGGTGAAACTACACATAGGATATATGTGTAGTGTAGTTTTATCTCTAGGATTTACATAAAGTTTGAAAACTTTGCTAAGATTTGTATTCGTGTCAAAACTGCTGCTCTTCTGTGGATGAACCTTAAAGCAAAGTTGTACATTTTGAAAAACCATACACTTTTGCTTTTGGGACCATCTCCATTTGAGCACTGATTTAAAAGTTATTGATACATTACAGTAGGGTCCCGGCATTTCTCTGAAATTGCATTTTGGGCCCCCTTCGTCTACCTCTCTCTCTCCCTCCTCTGCTTCTCCTCTGCCGCACGCTGCCGCCACTGCCCGGCCATGTGCGCCGCCCCTGCCGCTCCAGCAACCCTCTACGCCCGTGCACGTGTCGCCTCGGTCCTTGCCCCGCCGCTTCCCGCCCTCGCGTCGGCTTTCCCCGCCTTGCCACGCCACCCGCTGCCTGCCCGAGTGCCTCCTGCCCGAGTGCCTCCTACCGCCGGTGCAACGTACCTCGCCGTCGCTGCTGCACAGGCCACCGCCGTGTAGTCCTGTGCCGCTCCCCTCGCCCACGTGCCACTCACTGCCTCGCCGCCGCCCTACCGGTCTTGTGCTGTCTTGCCCCGCATCCTCCACGTCGCGTTGCTCCTGCCTGAGCTCCACCGCGGCTGCCACGCGCGCCGCCGACGCCAGCTCCTGCCTGCACTCGATCACCTCCTCTCCTGAACCCTGAGCTCTTCCTTTAGCTTCCCTAGTACACGCCCTGGCTGTTGCACATCATTTTCCCCTCAATTTTTCTCTGCCCCGATCGCCATTGCTCACCGGACATCTGCCGCAACCCCGGCTCACCGTCGGCAACCCCCACCACCACTTCCCATCCTCGATCTGAAGTGCGATTGGCACCCCCACGACCCATCGCAGCTCACCAAGTAATCCAATTCCAATTTCCTCCACCCGAATCACCAGACCGTAGCGCCGGCGAGCCTTCTTCCTCCGCCGCCGCTCGGCCTTCCGTCGACCCACTGCTACAGCACCATCAACACCACATCATCCTCCTGAAGCTATCCAGCCCCTCCTCCACCACCCTCCATCACCCAAGCCCGCAGAACGCCGGCCGCCATTACCGCCGGTGAGAACCGAGCTCCACCCCGCCGTCGATCACCCCTCTCCGGTCTGTCTCTGTCCAAATTGAGCTGGGGGAAAGCATCCCCGCACTTCCCCGGTGCTCGTGCGCACCTTGTTCCCCCGTGTTCGCTGGACCCTCGCCGGGAATGACGACGCCCCGACGTGGCCGCGGCCATTGCTCATCACCGGCCGTGCTCCACTTCTGCCCTTCGAGCACATCACCCCCCATTTTGATTAGTAGCCTCCGTAGGTCATATGGCACCAGCCAATCCCCACCCCGGACCTCGCCGCCGGCGAGAACGCCGGAGACAGGAACGCCGGGCGCCATCGAACGCCGGCAAGGGCACAGTTGTGATGCTTTGTTTTGTTCTAGGGGCCTGAGTGCAAGAATCCAGGGACCCCGGTGTAAACTGGTGCATTATTTCATGTGAACCATGTTGCTGTCTTGTAAAATTCATAGGAAATTGTAGGAAATTCCAAAAATTGTCAAACCAATTTTGTTGGAAATTAGATTTCAAATCCTACAACTTTTGTTAATAAAGTTTAGATTGAAACTAAACATTTTTTAATCTATTTTAAACTCAAGATAAAAGGGTATAGGATGCATAACTTTCACATGCTAACTTTGTTTATTGTGATTTTTGGTATGTAGCTTCTATAGGCCTTGTATGAGCTTGTGTAAAAGTTTCAAACTTAATTCTGTTTTGTAGTTTAAATTCTTTTAAATTTGGTCAATTCAAATTTGAAATGATTTGAAATTAATTAAGCGTGTTCCTTAGGCTTAATTAATTAGCTCTTTTTGTCATAATCTAATGTGTTGCTAATTAGTCTATAAGTAAAATTTTCAAGATTTTATAATTCCTTTTACCTAAGATTTGTATTTAAACTTGAAGTTTGATTTCAAATTTAAATGTTTTAGTTTCTATTTACAATAAATTCAATACTATAATTATAACCTAAGTATGAATTATAATTTCAAGTAAAACCCCCTAATTTCATGAGTTCATGTGTGTTAATTATTGGATTGCAACTTTATCGTGAAATAAAATCTTTAACTCAAGCACCATCTCAAGTAAATTGTTGCATATCATGTAGAATCAACGATGCTCGACGACGGAGACTACGAGTTGGTCTTGGGACAAGACCAAGGATTTTCTAAAGACCCAATAAACATCGCCGAGGAACTAACTGAAGCCCCGAACTAAAGTTCGGAAGTCTCTGATATTCTTGCCCCCAACCCCACTCAAGAAGGCAAGCCCCGATGCATAGCCCAGTATTTCAATTTATTACAATTTCATTATTATATTATATATCTTGCATTACGTCTAGGAGTTGAAATGAAACCCTAGTTGCATAAGTGTCAGGCCCGGGGCCACGGGGCTGTGTACATCAAGGAGTCCATATTGGGCTAGGGGATAGGACGTGTCCTGTACCTTATTTATATTGTATTCTACCCGCATGCGGAGTAGAACTAGTCGATACAGAAGGAAACTACTCGAGTTGTACTTGAGTACGATTCCTAAGCTAGTATCAGGCTAGGATTCATGTAACCCTGTCCCCCCGGATATATAAGGGCGGGCAGGGACCCCCTCAAAACCAAGATCACCAGATCAACATCAAGGCAATACAAACCATCATACAGGACGTAGGGCATTACACATATTGCGGCCTGAACCTGTCTAAATCTTGTGTTGTCTGCACCTTCGAGTTCCTGATCTCGGCGCATCCCAACCCAAAACCTACCACCTTGGGTATACCCCTCGGTGGGCAGCCGGATAAAACCCGACAGCTGGCGCGCCAGGTAGGGGAGCGCGTCGAAGATCCACCAGCGAACTCGATGGCATCTTTCTAGTTCACCAGGTGGTGGATTGCTACCTTCACGCATGTGCATCGACGGATTGATTCATCGAGTTTGAGATCGGATCCTTCAGTGAACGGCTACATCGACCTCGACTACTCGGCTCGACTTCACCTTGCGCTGCAATGTCGATGCACCACGGCCGTCCACCTCAATGACCCGGTTCAACTTTGGTTTGTGCCGCAATATCCGCGCGCAGCAGTGATGGGTTCGACTACTTCAACTTCACGAGGACGATCGGCAGCCCGCCGACGACTACTTTGACTATTCGTCTCGACTAGAAGCTAGTCGAGGGCGAGCCTCATACCAACGACTACCTCGATTTTGCGAGGACGCTCAACGACTTGCCGACGGCTATGTCGACTACTTCGGCTACTTGTCTCGACTACAAAACTAGTCGAGAGCGGAACTCACGACATCAGTATCTAGTCGGAGTCGTTTCTGACTAGTCAAGCTTCTCCAACAAACCTTCGCAGCTCCATCGACAACCGCTACGGCTTCATCGACAATCATTCACAAATCAAGCTAAGTGACTTATACCTTTTCTGACTTGTTCTTCACAGGATCGGCTACCTTTTTGGGTACGCCTCTCGACGGGCATGAAACCCTCGGGGGCTACGCCCTGATCGACTACTCCTGGGATGCTAGACCGACAGCCACAGCTTTGGTGCACCGAGTACTGGAGGCTCTGCCACAGACTTAATGCTCCGAGTGTTGGCGGCTTTGCCACGGCCTTAGGACACTGACTACGGAGGCTACGCCACAAGGTTGTGTTCTGAGTGCTGGAGGCTTCATGGGACTACACCCTATGGAAGTATAGATCTTTGCGTGTTGCCACACACATTCTCGCCGACTACTTATGTGTGTACGACTTTCGATGGGCATGAAACCCTCGGAGGCTACACCATGATCGATTACTTGTCCGTGTATGACTCTCGATGGGCATGAAACCCTCCAGAGCTACACTTTGCCGACTATCTTTGCGCACTGCGCATCCTCTTTGTCGCATGACGACTTCTTTGTCTTCTCTTAACGGTTGCTAAAGTACTCGGGTAGCACACGCCTTAATCCGTGAAACCTCGACTCTTCTGTAAGCCTATGCTCCTACGCGTGCATGCGGCTAAGTTCCCTACTCTATGGTCTACGGCCATCAGGGATCAGGTGCTTAAACGTAACAGGCTAACTGCCCGGGGAAATTACATGGCCTAGCAAGAGCAAGACGCGAAATTTTTACATCAAATAAATTTGGGTGTATTTATATTATTACTGAGTACTACTCGGTATCTTCGCATTATGCTACATAATGTGTGCATTGTCTTTTTTCAGGTCAAGCTTCAGCAACAACCCTCCAGGCAGTGCGGCGTGCCATCACAGTTTCGCTAGTTCCCAGGCTCGAGGGCTGGGCGATGCGCACTACTCGACATGACTCATTCGGCTCTCCTGGCTTGTAAGCTCGGGAGCTGGACGCTGCAAAACTACTCGAAGACGACTCATATGAAGATTGAGAGTGCAGAAGAAACTCTAAGCCACCGCGTAGTTAAATAAACCAGCGGGAGGCTTAATTTCTCTATGCAGAGGCGAAGAGTTTTTCTCAGAATTCCAGAGTAACACCAATGCCACGGTTTTTGGACCCTTATCTCCAATTTTGTGGGATTTGGATTCAAGGCTCGGGGGCTGTGAGACACGTGGCATTGACTACTTATTTTTTGAAAGTACTCGAAGGATAAGAAGAAAAGACTCAAGACTAGTTTGACCCTCAGCTTGATTCTTCGATTCAACCTAAGACTCGGCGGCTACTCCATATGGAGTGTGAATATTCATCACACCCCATACAAAAGAAAGAATTCGGGGCATGAGCACCTCATAGCTTTGATGCAGTCAGAAGAGTACTCGAAGAGAAATTTCAAGACGGAGCTTCGAAAGAAGTCGAAGACTGCTTCAGAAGTACTCGAAGAGCCTGCAGTACTCAGCTACGAAGAGCTCGGGGGCTTGTCAGGCCCGGGGCCACGGGGCTGTGTACATCAAGGAGTCCATATTGGGCTAGGGGATAGGATGTGCCCTGTACCTTATTTATGTTGTATTCTACCCTCATGCGGAGTAGAACTAGTCGATACAGAAGGAAACTACTCGAGTTGTACTAGAGTACGATTCCTAAGCTAGTATCAGGCTAGGATTCATTTAACTCTGTCTCCCCGGATATATAAGGGCGGGCAGGGACCCCCTCAAAACCAAGATCACCAGATCAACATCAAGGCAATACAAACCATCATACAGGACGTAGGGCATTACGCATATTGCGGCCTGAACCTATCTAAATCTTGTGTTGTCTGCACCTTCGAGTTCCTGATCTCGGCGCATCCCAACCCAAAACCTACCACCTTGGGTATACCCCTCGGTGGGCAGCCGGATAAAGCCCAACAATAAGATCTTGGGAATCCGATGTATTGTACCCGAGTCCTTGACGCTTAGATGCTCTGCTAAATAGGACCGGTAAAAGTCGAGTGATTTCCTATCACTCGCGCGATATAGGAGTTGCGTGATTACAATTCTGCAATCAGTATAAGGATGATGGACAGGGTCATGTGTTGTATCATGACCTGGAGGTTTACCCTGTCTGTTTTGATAAAGGTTGTTAAGGACGCAGTGTGTGGTAGTGGTGGCTAAGCGTTTGAAAGTACTAGCCACATGCCGCGAAATATGGTAAAGCGGTAAGCCTAGTAACCAATCGGCCCGGCAAGTGGACATACCTCCCACCACTCGTAATTTGGTTTTTCTCACGCACCGACGTGCGGGAGTACATTCCACACTACGGACAGGAGTACGGTCATGTAGTCGCGCTACAGGCGTACGTCCTGCACAATTGGTGTGTGTACGGTCCTACAGTCGCTTGTGGTGGCCCTGTTCCACGACCCGGAATGAAAGGTAAACGGTTGCTTTGGAATGACCTGTTGGTATTCCAAGCGTGTGAGTTAGGTTTACCCTTGCAAGGTTGAAACTCGATTCAGAATCGTCCGTCTCTCACGGAAATTGAGACTGCTTATTCCTTCTGCCACGTAGAGTAAGAAGTGTAACTAATGATGGAACAATCTTGATGGATGATAATCTCTACCTTTCTTGCTTAGTGTAGATGCTAACCTAGAATGGATAATCAACTAGAATATAAAAGCTAAAATTTGAAAATAGATCATACTCTTTGTTGGTTTTCAGCTGAAAATAAACCCAAAACCTTTACAATGCCTTCATGAGTCTAGTTACGGGCTAAAGTATACCCAAACCCAGGTAAGCCTTGCTGAGTATTAGAATGCTCAGCCTTGCTAGTATCTGTTTCAGGTATAACCTTCGAGAATCCCACGGACAACCCTGCATGGCCAACGTCTGATCCTTTTGGCTGGTCCGTGGAGTGGGATTCGTCCCCGGCTGGCAGTGACCCTCCTGGGTAACATCAGGCCTTGGGCTGAGCATGGTGTCAACTTTTGCGACGTGTGTAGTCGCGTGTTTATTTTCTTTCCGCTATGAGCATGGACGAGCTGTTTAGCTTGTCGAGTTAAACGCTGTTTGTATGAGTTTTATTTTAAGTTTGAACCTGGTTTGTAATAATATTTGCATATCTGAAAATTAAAAGTTGATGAGCTGTACTGTGATTGTAACTCACCTTCGTGTGAGGTAAACCTGCTTCGATCCTGTTGAACCGTGGTTGTATCGGGCGGAGACCCGACAGACCAATGGATTGTTCCGTTTGAAGTGCGTTGAGTTAATGTCAGTTGTATAGCGATCATTAACGCACTTGAGCCGGAATAATTCAGACGGTTCTGCCACACGGAGGAGCGGCGCCACGCGGGGTCGAGGCTCGGGGCGGCGCGCGGTGTCGAGGAAGAGGAGCAGCGCCGCCAGGCGTCGATTCAAAGGGGCGGCGTCGAGGCAAAGTGGTGGCGCGCGGCGTGGCTGGAAGAGGTGAGGGCCGGCGTGGCATGGCTGTAGGAGGTGAGGGCTGGCGTGACGTGGCTGAAGGAGGTGAGGGCCAACGGCAGTGTGGCGGCAGAGGACGAGGAGTGTGAGGGGGCGCCAGGCGTCAATTGGGGGCGTGGTGAGGAGTGGAGGAGGAAGAGAAGGGAGGAAGAAGGGCAGGGGATATTTATACCCTGGCCCTTAGGTACCAGGTGAAAAGGTCACCCGGTACCTAAAGAAGCATTAGATACTAGGTAGAAAATATAACTGGTACCCAATGCTGAGCCTTAGGTACTGGGTGAAAACTGCACCCGGTACCTAAGGGGCTCCAACGGGTGGGAACGAACACCCCCCTTCCTTTTAGGTACTGGGTGAATATCTCCACCCGGTACCTAAGGGGGTATAGGGAATTCATTCCCCCTGTTTCATTTTTCTTTCTATTTTGGTTTTATTTTATTTTTGCTTTTCAGAAAGTCTTTCAATTCCCTAAAAAACTAATATGGGCTCAAAAATTCACCAGAAAAATTGTAAAT
Source organism: Panicum hallii (assembly GCF_002211085.1). Taxonomy (NCBI): domain Eukaryota; kingdom Viridiplantae; phylum Streptophyta; class Magnoliopsida; order Poales; family Poaceae; genus Panicum; species Panicum hallii. Next base: position 10,822,663 of record NC_038047.1, on the reverse strand, counting down.
GTTGTATTTTTTTATTTCTAATTATAGAAAATATTATATATTAGTGAGTGAGTGACTGTGTATGTGTGTGTGTTAGTGGGTGGGTGAGTGAGTGACTGAGTGTACTTTGTTTGTGTTTGTCATTGAGTGAGTGAGTGTGTGTGTGTTAGTGAGTGAGTGTGTATGTGTGTGCAAGACATAGAGTGTGTGTGTGAGAGAGAGTGTGTGTGTGTGTTTGTGTAATTGACAACATAATATTACAAATAGTTGAAATGATGACTAAAAATTATTCACAAGATAATTAACCATCTAATGGAATATTAACAATAGTTTTCTTTACAACCATCCCTTCATTATGATCATGGCGTACGTAGGGAGTGTCCTCCTAGGCTAAAAAGGATTCTTGTGTCAGCATACAGTGCGAGCGGAGTCATGTCTTCAGCCTTATTGTATTCTTCTTCATCCGTGACATCGTCGACTCCCACAATTTTTCTTTTACCTGCTAGAACTATGTGGCGCTTTGCCTCATCATCTTCTGACTTGTCCTTCGTTGATTTCCTAGACTTGTTCTCCTTTAGTTTGCTGGACATGTCCTTCACATAGAAAACTTGAGTAACATCTTTAGCTAGGATGAATGCTCGTCTCAATATCCAAGCTCTTTGATTGTCATTCCGTACACATCAATATTGATGCCTTTTCTAGTTAGCTTCACCCATTGGCGGCAACAAAATAGAGGAATCTTCAAAGGCCCATTGTCGAGTTCCCAGATCTCCTCAATGTACCCAAAATATGAGTTGCTTTGTCCATTAGTATCTATGTCTTCTATACGGACACCACTATTTTGATTGGTACTCTTTCTGTCTGGGGATATTGTGTAAAATGTGTATCCATTAATATCATATCCCTAGTACGTCAAGATTGTGTTGGATGGACCACTGGCCAACCAGGCAAGTTGTTCATGAATGTCCTTGGCCATAAGTTCCGTGCGCAACTAGGTGGGAAAAGTTTTGATGTGGTTCTTTGTAATCCAGGCTTCAGACTTCCAAAGGTACTTGCTTCGTACGATCTGCTTGTGCTCCTCGATGTACGGAGCCACCAAGGCTGACTATTGTAGAATACAAAAATGAGCTGTGCTCAACGAAACATGATCGTTGGCGTTTATTGATTTCTTTCCTAGTGTGACTTTTCCAATCAGCCTCCCCTCATGCCGTGATACTAGAACCCCAATCGGGCAATGTTCATCCACATAGTCAACACAAAACTCAAGGACCTCCTTTGTCACATAACCCTTGGCAATGCTTCCTTCTGGACGAGCACGATTATGAACGTATTTCTTTAGGATTGCAAAGAATCGTTCAAAAGGAAACATATTATGGAGGAAGACAGGCCCGATAATACCAATCTCTTTGACAAGGTGATCCAGGAGGTGCGTCATAATATTGAAAAATAATGGAGGAAATAACATCTCAAGGCTAACTATACTTTGGACAATATCCTCTTGTAGCTTCAATAGACTCATTGGATCGATTGCCTTCTGCGAAATTGTGTTGAGGAATGCACATAGCTTTTTGATTGTTGCTCGAACATTATCCGGTAGAATACCTCTCAATGCAACTGGAAGTAGTTGTGGCATCAGCACGTGACAGTCATGGGACTTTACGTGTGCGAATTTCTTCTCTTTCATATTTAGTGGCCTCTTTATATTCAAAGAGTAGCCTAACGGGACCTTTATACTATTCAAACATTCAAACATACTTTCCTTCTCTTGCTTGCTTAGAGTGTGGTAGGTAGGACCTAAGTAATGGCGTCCTTTATCCCTCTTCTCTGCATGTAGTACGGCTCTCTGTTTCATATGTTGTAGGTCTTGCCGCGATTCCAATGTATCTTTCGGCTTACTATACACACCAAGGAAGCCTAGCAGGTTCACACAAAGATTCTTGGTGAGGTGCATCACGTGAATTGCGTTGCGGACCTCTAAGACTTCCGAATAAGGTAAATCCCAAAATATATTCTTTTTCTTCCATATAGGTGCACGTCCTTCAACACGAGGCATTGATCTGCTACCAGGTCCCTTTCCAAAGACTATATTTATATCTTTGACCATTTCAAATACCATTTTCCCACAAATGTACCTAAGCTTCGTACGATGATCTGCCTTTCCACCGTAATGAGCATACTTCTTTCTTAACGGATGCTTCACGGGAAGAAATCGACGATGGCCCATGTAAACAATCTTCCTACGATGCTTCAGATACATGCTGTTGGTTTCATGTAAACAATGGGTGCATGCCCTATAACCCTTATTGGAGTGTCCAGACAGGTTGCTAAGTGCAGGCCAATCATTGATGGTTACAAAAAACAATGCACGTAGGTTAAACTATTCCTCTACGTGTGCATCCCACACACGAACCCCCTCCTCTTTCCACAGCAAAAGAAGATCATCAACCAGTGGTTTCAGGTACATATCAATATTGTCACCAGGTTGCTTCTGTCCGGGAATAAGCACCTGCATCATAATGAACTTCCACTTCATACACAGCCAAGGAGAAAGATTGTAGTCACAGGCCAAGTACTATGGCCACAACTCTGTTCATCGAAAGGATTCGTGCCATCCGTACTTAAGCCAAACCTCACGTTCCTTGCATCATCTTCAAAAGTTGGGAATATTTTGTTCACCTTTCTCCACTAGGACCCATCAGTGGGGTGTCTCAACATATTGTCTTCCTTCCTCATTTCTTTGTGCCATTGCATCAACTTTGCATTGGTTTTGTTCATGGATAGACGTTTCAAATGTGGTATTACAAAAAAAATACCACATCACCTTGGCAGGAACTCTCTTCTTGGTATGCACCCCTTCAACATCGTCTGGATCATCTTGAGGGATCTTATACTGACATGCTTTACATACTGGATAGGCATCCAAATTTTCATACTCCTCACCATGATAGAGGATGCAATCATTAGGTTATGCATGTATCTTTTGTGCTTCCAATCCAAGAGGACAAACAGCACATCTTGCCTCATACGTTGTTTTGAGCAATGTGTTACCCTCAGGGAGTAGGTCTTTTATAAGTTTCAGCAACTCTTCGAATCCCTTGTTAGACAAACCGTTTGATGCCTTCCATTGCAACATCTGTTTTTCCTCCAACATATGCTTCATATCCTTGGATTCCTTTACAGTTTTGCAGACTTCCTCTGCTTCACGCAGCATCTGACCAAGATCACCTTCTGCAACCTGTGCTTCAACATCTTCCTCAGGCTCACCCATTATAGTATCTTCAAGGAAGGCACCGTAATAGTTCTCAAAGTGAAGAACAAAATCATCTTCTTCTTCATCATTCTCCAGCATAATCCCTCTTTCTCCATGCCCGGTCCAAACATTGTAGTTGGGCATGAAACCATTTTCGAACGAGTGACTGTGAATGGTTCTTATTGATGAGTAATCCTTCTCGTTCTTACAGACTCGGCATGGACAACGAAAGAAACTGTCATGCTTGTGTTTCTTGGCCGCATCAATGAATTCGTGCACGCCATTAATAAACTCCATTGAATGTCGGTCGGCATTGTACATCCATTGTCGACCCATCTGGAAAAATAAAGAGTAAATCATTCTAATTACTTATGTTCAAATGTACACCATCATTTCAGTACAATGATCAAAGAAATGCAAAAAATGAATAAAATCTCATAATTACAATAACATGAATAATTATAAGGTTCAAATATCCATCACACACCATGATTAATTAACAGGTCTAAATGCATCATGTTGCAAAGCCATTTCTACGGATTAAACATTAATTACTCATTAATCGATAATTGAATACAAAAGTCAATAGAATTATTTTGACACTCTTTAGTTTATTTAGACCTTCAGAGAACCTTGACTGTTCAAGGATAAGAATTAATTCAGAATGAGTTGTAACATTCACAATTAGTCCCTTATCCTTGAACAATCAGGATTCATAGCTTTGCAAGGGGTCCCTTATATACATCACTAGAGTGTCAAAATAATAAACTAAATCACTTGCTAACTAAAACTAAAAATTAATTAACACATGTAAAAAACAATAATAATTAGCAAGTATATCATGTCTAAATACATTTAAATCACTAACTAACTACGTCTCAAATTAATTATGACATGTATAACAATTATTAAATCAATAGCTAACTACATTTAAATCACTTGCAAACTAAAACTACAAAAATTAATTATCATGTGTATAACAATTATAAACTAAATCAAAGGCTAACTACACCGAAGAAAATTAATTGCTAGTTCAAGAAAAAAATTTCTAACCTTTTTACAAAAAGATTGCAAAAATTCTCCTCCCCTACCCTCACTCGGCTGCCATGAACCATGCAAAGTTCAAAGCAGCTCGGGGAAGGGGAGATTGTCACACCCGGATTTAAGAACAAAACCGAATGTATAACTATATGTATGCTAGGATTAAGTTCCATACATATAGTGACTTCATCAATGAATAATCAGCAACAGTATCATGAAAAGAGAATTAAAAGACTAAAAAGATTCTCATAGTTATACAGCTTATCCTGGAAACGAAGACTCCAAACTTCACACGCAATCGACCGGGGGCCGCGTAGGCCTAGAACTCAACATCATCTTCAAAAGATTTCACATCACTTTCTTCTCTGAGTAGCAATTATAACAAGCATGAGTACACTTATGGTTGGTACTCAGTAAGTGTTGGGAATTATAAGACATGAAGGCCAAAATCAAGCAAAGGCTGACTGGCTTATTGCGATAAGCAATTTTAGTTGGTTAAATTTTTTTAGCAACTGATTACTAAGGTATAAGTTCATACCAAAACCCATATTAAAAGAAACAGAACAGGTATAACAGAAACATAACCATAACCATAAATATGGTCCATGATTTAATTCATCTTCAAGTTCAATTATCATGTGAGGGTCCAAGCCGCTCTTAACCGTGAGCACGGCTGATATATCAGTTTTTACTATACAGAGGTTGTACACTTTACCCACAATTCGTGTCTCCCAATTTGCCCCAGGTAGCTAGCCTCTTAAACACTTCTGAGGTGAGTGGCAAGAGATTCACTACGAGGCCTTTACAAAGATTCCCTAACTCACGACAATCCACTAAGGTTTTAAGTCAAAGCGGTCATAACTCTACCTAATGAGGCAGACGCTTTAACCAGACCATATCATACCCTCATGAGGACCGAGCTATATCATACCCTCATGAGGACCAGTTATAGCAACTAAGCAATAGCTACCCAACATAAAGGTAAAACCCAGGTTGACAAGGAATGATCATAAAGACTAGACATATCCTTAATTAGGATCCATCAAAATTAGGACACATGCATGTATATAAAAAAAGTTATATTTATTGTGATTACTAGGATAAAAGAATGATCAAGGAAATACTTGCCTGTCTTTTAGAGAATAGCTGCTCAGAGTCTTCAACTCTTATTCTTGACACTCTAAATCTTCAAACTCTTTGATCGCGCTCCTTCTAACGTCGCACAAGCATTGGGCCCAAGCGTACAAGCAAGCAAACAAACAAGGACAACTAAGAACAGATTCAGCAAACAAAAGGAAAGCTTTAAAAGAGCGTACAAAAGGATAGGGCTTGTTGCTACGGTCACGAGAACGAAAGAAACGCGGAAAAGGAGCTAGGGGTTGAAAAGAAACAACTATCGGAAGATTTGTGTTATAAAATAAATAAAATAACTATAGGCTTTCATTTATTTTAATTTAGAAAACTAATGTAAAAGATATTTTGAACAAAGTAGAACTTAGTCCAATCTTATTTATAATTATCTAGGTATAAATGACACTAGTTAAACAATTAATTAGCAAAGAAGTTGTGAGAATGTGACAGTTTGTGTTCTTGTAATGCTAGACCTATATTTTGTTAGTGTGAAATATGTGTTTGTTTGTATAAAGCTTATGTGTGTTTATGTGAAGCTTTTGAAAATTTAAAGTGCAAGTAAAAAGGGGTATTTTGTAATTACAGAAAAACCTAGGGTTGTTTTTGCAAAATGTATTTGGATAAGAGTAATTTCAAAATAAGTGAAGGATGGTTTTGCAAACATGTTTTTCTTATTTTGTCCCTTGTAAAAAAACATATATTTATCCAAAAGTTTCATTTGAAATGTGTGTGTTGAAGTATGTAAAAATTTTGGGTAAAGTGGTGAAAATAAGGGTGTTTATGTAATTTTATAAAAGTACAAGTCCTTTTATGCAAATGTTTGATTTACAAAAGTAACTTTCAAAAGTTACTCAGGACTAAAGTGTAAAAAGTGCAAGTCATCATGACATGTTTATCCAATCATTATGACGAGTCTATCCCATCATCATGAGTGTCATAAATGCTTGCATTTAGTTCCTGAATTTTATAAAATTTCATTCTTTAGGACAAAAGCAATTCAAATCCGACTTTTGTTCAAAGATTCACGTGTAAAAATATAAGTTTTGAGTTTTTGAACTTGAGCCCTAAAGCAATGTTGTAGAGTTTGAAAAACTCTCCAACTTTCGTTTTGGGCATTTCTTCATTAGGGTTTTAAATCAACGGGAAATTTTGTTTTACAAATAGGCCCCTACAGTTCTCTGATTTTGCGTATACGCCCTTGGAGAATCCCATTTGTCCTTCCTCTCTGCTCTCCCTTGTCCGGGTGCTCTTCCTGTTTCTTTTTACCCGGCCGCCCATCTCTTTCTCTCCCTGCTTCTTTTCCTCTTTCTCCCCTCTCACTCCTCAGCACAAGCAGGCAAGCAGCCGGCGGCAGCGGGTGGGCAAGCGGTCCCACGCGGGCGCGCGGCTCACGGGCGCTCGGGATCCTGGAGCCAGGGGCGTGCGGCAGGCGGCCGCGGCCCAAGCGGCAGGCGGGCTGGCGGTGGCCCAAGGCGGAGAGCGCTGGCGCGCTGGGCGGCTGGCGGCGCTCGGCGGCTCGGTCGGGCGCTGGTGGCAGCGGCGCGGGGTCAGCCAGCGGCTGGCGCTGGGCCGAGCGGGCGCGCGCGCAAGTGGGCGTGCGGGCGGCGCGGCTGCAAGCGGCGCAGCGCCAGAGCGCGGGGGCCCGAGTGGCGGCCGCAGCGGGCTAGGCGGCGCGGGCAGGCCCGGGCGGGAGCGAGCCGGCGCAGGAGCGGCGACGGCTCGGCTGGTGCGAGGCGCAGGCGCGCAGAGCGGCAGTGGTGCGGGCGAGCGGCGCGGCCAAGGGCGCTGGCGCGGCTCAGGCTCGTGGACGCGCAGGGACACACGCGAGCCGGCGGCGCGCACGAGCGGAAGCTGGAGCAAGCGGCAGGCCGGCGTTGGCGCGCGGCTCGGGTGCAGGCACAGGCACGGGTGGAGCAGGTGCTGAGCTGGAACAGACAAGGCGCGAGCGGGAGCTGGGCAGCACAGCCCCAGGCGGCATGGAGCGAGGCGTCGGGTGGCCGTGCAGACGCGCGTGAACAGGCGCTTTGGCACACATGGATCCGGTGGGGCGCACAGCGGGCGCAGTACTAGCACGTGCAGGTGCGGAAGTTGATGGCGCTGGCTGCGGTTCGGCGCGGTGCAACAGAGCGACGCGGGCGTCGCGAGAGCGTCGCGGGAGTTGACGGCGCAGGCGAGAGCGCGCACTAGGAGTTGCGGTGGAGGGTTTCTGCGCGAGATACGGGAACGTGGTGGCCGTATCAGGGATGCAGTTAAGGTGTTCGACGAAATGCTGGCGCGCATGGTATTGCAGAATGCAAGGGTCCTGATGCTGGACGAGGCGTCAAGGGTACAGGATGCCGTCAGGCGGATGTTGCAACGACGTGCAGGGCAGCGGCACGCAGGGCGATGGCGTGCGGTGTGGCGACTGCGGGCAGATTCGCACGGGAGCAGCGAGACCCCGCGTGAAGGACGTCGGAAACCGTTGAAGAGGAAGCAGCGGACGAGATCGGATGGCACTGCGAACGGTTTGTGGAGGATTTGGAAGTGGCCAGGTGCAAGCAGACCTCGGTCCTCGCGGAGGCAGGGGGGACGAGTATGGCGCGGCGAAACGAAGGCGAAGGTCCGAACAGATTTGGACTAACACGTCCGTGGATGCGAGCGAGAGTGTTCTACCGGTGGCCGACTCGGCTCGTTTCTGCAGGCGCGTGCGTATGCAGAGCAACAGACCACGCGCAAACAAGTTGGAGGCCGATGGTGTGGAAGCGGAACGGGAGCGGCGGCCTTGCTATTGGTTGCGCAGGTATGCCGGCAGTGCACGCACCGGAGCAGTCAGGTCAACGAAGGTTTCTTCTTGTGCGAGCAGAGGTGTTTGGTCGACCAGGCTTTGGCATCGCATGTGCATGGGAAGAGGAAGTTCAACTCGTGAGCAGGAAAACCCTAGGGATCGCGGAGAAGTCGATATAGCGAACCCATTCGGCTCCATCGTCTTGTCCCATGATCCACGACATCCAACATTTCTCATCCCTTGTGACTCGCTCAACCGCCATCACCACGAATCACCACGGAGACTACTCCTTCGGCCATTCTCTACCCACTACAACCATTCTCGGCAAACTTCTTCATCATCCACGGAATCTCGTCATCGTCGAGCTCATCTTATCGCTGATCCTGTTCACTGCGGGAATTCACTTTCCGTCTGTTCTTCTCCACAACCAAGGTTTGCCCTGATTCACTGAATCTTCTTAATGCCGAGGACTCCTTTGCCAGAATATCACCGTTAACTTCCTGTTATTTGTTTTCCCGGACCAGGGACTTAATTGCTGTGATTTAGAAAGTTCTAGGGTGTTCTCTGTAAAATTTCCAGAACTTCCTTTATTTTAACTCAGTGAACTTCTATATTTCATAGATTTTCGTAAGAAGTTCATAAAAATACAAGATTAGTTTTGTTTGAATCTTTAGGTCAAAATATACAAATTTTGTGTTGTGCTCTTGAGTTGAAAGTCCTTGATTTGTGGTAGGTTGAATATTAGGGAATGAGTGCTTTATTTGTACCTTATATTGTATGCATGTGATATAGCTGAAAAGTAATCATAGGATGTATGTTTTAAATAGAGATGTGTGACAGTTAGTTAATCCTATCACCCTAGTGCTCATATCCCTACCATCAAGACATTGTCCTCGTCTTGATTGTTGTTTCCTTAAGTTCCTTGTCGTATATAGATCCTTGTTAGTCCGTGTGCATCTACTGCTTAGCTAATACATCTCTGTAGCTATACTTCAGTGGCGGCTATTAGCTCAACCGCTAAGCATCCGTTTCCTTGAGTCTGTGATATTTCTATGTAACAGCTGTCAGCCGATGCATTTCTTTTGATATGCTTCTACCATCGGCTGACTAGCCAATCCGGTTGTTACCCTTCTAATATCGGCTACTGCCGATACAATTCTTTTGTCCTGTCCTACGTCGGCTGCATATAGTCGATGTATCGGAGATACACACATGATCCTAAGGTTCTTGCTATCGGCCGATCCAAGCCGATTCTAGTTGTTTTCCATAGCGGTCAAAGGTAGCCGATCAATCTTTTCCATCCTTATCCACACCCTTCTATCAGCCAATTTATCGGCTGAGCAATCGGCTATCTACCTATCGGTCATACACCCGTAACCACACTCCAATCGGCTGTACGTCACTCAATAGTTGTGCTGACGTAATCAAGCCGATACAACCACACCTAGTTACCTAGGATAACACTTAAGCACATCTCAGTTAAGACACAGCTGCTTTGGGGAAACCGGTGCACCTGTCAATCGACTACCCAGACCAAAGTACACAACCCTCGATCAGTAAGATCGCACAGTAGACACGCCTCTATTAGACATGACCAAAGCCTATCTATCGGCTATACCTCCGTTGTTTCCAGTCGGCTCTGTTGTAACCCTCAACAAGTAGCCGATTCTAATTAGTTGTCCCTCTAAAGCTCGGTCTAAGTTTAGCTCAAATCTTTCTGGATGTTATGTGAGTAGTATGTTAAATGAGTGTTGAATTACAATTGTATTGTGAAGTAAGGTAGTTTTATGTGCACACTTTGAATGGAATGTTGCATTGCATGTAGATACGACTACTTCCATAGACGGTACCCACAAGATCTCCCAGGAGTCTGCAGACGATGTTTCTGAAGACCAAGTGAATGTCACCAAAGGATTGTCTGAAGCCCCGAACCAAGTTCGGAAGATAACAACACTAACATCTCTGACTTCAGTCCCACCAGTAAAGGCAAGCCCCGAACATAAACCCTATCTTAATTACTCTGCCATCTATGTTATTATATCTATCTCTGCATTAAGTTCTTAGGAATTGCTTGAAACCCTAGTTGCATTTCCTTAGGAACCAATGTATTGAATATTAGCACTTGAGTCCGACTAGCTGCTATGCTAATAGGGCCGGTAGAAGTCGGGTGATTTCCTGTCACTCGCGCGATATAGGAATTGTAATGTTTACATTCCTGTTATCACTATAAGGATGACGGACGGGAGTTTTTTGAGGTATCATGGTTGAGATGATATCCCGTCTGTGTTGTTGAACTTGATAAGGTCGCAGCGTGTGGTGATCGGGGTTAAGCGTTTGAAAGTACTAACCACATGCCGCAAAATATGGTAAGCGGTAAGCCTAGTAGCCAATCGGCCCGAGGAGTGGACATACCTCCCACCACTCGAATTTGCTTCTTCTGGTTACTTATGTTCGACGTGTGGGAATACGTGTTGCAAGGGCAACCAGGAGTACGGGTTTTGTAGTCGCGCTACAGACGTACATCCTGCACTTTGGAAGTGCGTATGATCCTGCAGTCGCTTGTGGTGGCTCTGATCCACGAGTCGGAATGAAAGGTAAACGGTTGCTTCGGAACGACCCTTTGGTGTTCCAAGCGTGTGAATTAGGTTTACCTTGCAAGGTTAAATTCGATTCAGAATCGTCCGCTTCTCACGATGGTTGATACTGCTTAATCCCTTCATCACATTGAGTAATAAGAGCAATCATATGATTATCAAAGATGATGTTTGACCAAAGATTCTACCATGCTTGAATAGCTATAGATGCTCATTTAGAATGAATAATCACATAGAACTCAAAAGCTAAAAGTTGACATTAAGGATCTACTCTTTATTGCTTTTCAGCTGAAAATAAACCCAGAGCCTTTACAATGCCTTCATGAGTCTAGTTATGGGATAAAGTATACCCAATCCCGGGTAAGCCTTGCTGAGTATTAGTATACTCAGTCTTGCTAGATATGTGTTTCAGGTAAAGACTTTGAAGCCCCTACTCTTTCCCTTGTCTTGGCCCGGAGCTCTTCCAGACGGTTGGCCTTTGGAATAGGATCCGTCTCCGGCCAACACTGATGATAACAAGTGATGTCGTGCCCGGGCTTAGCATGACATCCGTCTCGACGACGCGTTGTGAATCGTCACGTATGTTTTCCTCTGCTAAAAATCATTACTTTATCAGTTTGTAATAATTTCTCTAAGTTTGAAACTTCGTACTTCTTTTGGAAACTCTTGTACTGTAATTCCCTGTGATGCAAAATGTGATGGTGATTGTATCTCTGGACTCACTTTCGTGTGAGGTAACCTTACTTGATCCTGTGTATCAGTGGTTTATCGGGACGTTACCCGACAGGCCAAGGGATTATACCGTTTGAAGCACGTTGGAGCCCTCGGGAGTGGACTCGCGTACTTGAGCCGGTATAATTCAGGTTGGTTCTGCCACAGCGAACATCTAAACACATAACTTCATATGATTCGTGTTGAAGTAACAAATTAAATTACAAACACATTTAAGTTGATATTAATCAAATTAACATTAATTATGAAAACCGGAGTATAGATCTAATTGGATTTTAATTGGAAAAACTAGATGAGAGGACATTAATCAAATTAAATCTATATTTAATTTTAAAAATAGGAACTATGATACAACAACGCTACAAAACGATAACTTAGGGTTTTAGAAGACTAACGCAAAAAGAACGGATCGAAACGATCTAAAACATGGAAACTACGCATGAAACAAGGTTGCAAGGACCTATACATAATTAACTATAGATTTCAAGGGCTAGTAGGGAAGATCTGCAAGACACATAAAATAGTGCTCGCAAATAAAGAAAAGTTTAGGGTTAGATCTAAAAAATACCACGGGTGGAGCTGGGTTGAAAAGATGCAATAGATTTATTACGCAGTTTCTTAGGGGCTTAAATGAAAAAAGCTTGGGAACAGCCCCCATGGTGGCCGGCGCACACTGTTGGCCGAATTCCCAGCATTCTAGGGCACGGGAGATCGGGAGGAGCGGGGCAAAAGAAAGAGGACGACAAGGGGATTCGATTCCATACCTTACTTACCGCGCGGATGCATCGTGGTGGCTGAATTTCATCGGAGAAGTTGCGGTGGCGGTTCTATCCATCCTGTTCTTGGGCAACGGCGCTTCTGCATGGGTGTTGGCCAGGGGCGGCCAGTAGGGAAGGAGTGTGGCACGGCTGCTGGGGCAGGGTAGGGCAGGGGCGCTCAGGGGTCAGGGTGAAGGGCGCGACTACGCTCATGGTGGCGGCGGCGCTGCACAGGGGCAGGGCGCAAGGGTAAGGGGGAAGGGCGCGATAGCGCTCATGGTGACAGCCACGCTGCACAGGAGCAGGGCACATGGGACGCGCAGGAGGCCAAGGCGTGCATGCCTAGAACGGCGGCGGCCTGCTGGAGGCGCTACGCAGCGCGGCGCACAAAGAGCAGGGGCGCAGGCTGCAGGGGGAGGGAAGGCCTATGCGCACAATGATGCAGGGCCTCACGCATGGAGACGTAGGCGCGCAGGGCGCTGCGGGGAAACATGGAGGAGGCAACGGCGGCTGCTGTGCAGGGGGGAGTACGAGCAGGAGGAGATGCGGGCCTAGGGTTGCGTGCAAGATTTATAGGGGCGCGGAGGCCTGGGGTTTGGCAAGCAGGGACAAGGCGGCGCATCGGGCTGGAACTCGTCCTTGAGTCCAGATTGCCTACGGGAGAAACGAGATTGGGCTGACCAGCAGGCCCCACAAGTTAGCGAGCAAAAAGAGAGGAAGGAAGTGGTAAAGGAAGAAGGAAACAACCTCAGGTCGAGACTTGAGTGGCGAGCGAGTTCGGTTATGGGCCGAAACATGAAAATGAGCTGACAGTGCTGGTTGAACATGAACGGGCTATTCGAGAACAGGAAATAGAAAAGAAAGGAAGAGAGAGATCAGGCTGGGTCATTGGCGGATCAGTTCAGGACCTTGCAGCGGTGATTCTGGTTATGGGAACTGGCAGTTCGCTAGCGTCAACAAGCAATTAAACTCCGGGATAGAAAGAGAAAAGAGAAACGAGGGGGTTCACCTAGGGTTCCTCAAAGAGAAGCTTTTGATTTACTTTTTGTCGTCAAAACGTGATGGATGATGAGATTACGGCGGTGGCTGAGCTCAACAGCACAGTTCTATGGTCTTGGGGCGAATTGGACCAAAAATGAACTTAAGTCCAGCTTAAGATGGAAAGAAAAAGAATTCATTTTCCAGAATATATTTTTAAGCTTAAAATTAATCTAGAAAAGTCCAGATAAATCTTTTAAACCACGAAAAATATATTAAGAAGAATCCTAAAAATTCCGAGGAAAACTCTGGAGATAATTTGGGACACGAGGAATCCAAATAAATTATTTGGGAGTCATGAATAAGATTTTAGATCCTTCCCAAAAAATATGGACCTAGATCTAGGATAATTGAGAATAATTGCTAGAAAAATTCTGAAAATTCTCGGAAAACCCTATTGATAGATGAACATATTCTAAAAGATACTCACATCCTAAAAATAAATATTTTAAGGTGTGATAGAACTACTCCCCTTAAACAGAATCTCGTCCCAAGATTTGTAAGGGCTGGTGACAAAGCGGAGAGTTAGGGCAAAGAGATTCATTATGGAGACAACAAGATAACAAAATGTTTAAAGAGAAAAGAGAGATTTTGGATGTTGGTCTTCTTCTCCTATTTTCAAATGGATGGAGCAGAAGGCGTTGAGGAGAGATTCACAAAGTCTGGTGATAGAAAGGAGTGATAAGGCAAAGAGTTTTTGACAAGGAGTAAAGCGAGATGACAAGATCGGTAACAAGGAAAGGAGGGAAAATGATTGGGTCTTCTTCACAAGCTTCCAAGCAGATGGGATTGACGAGGGATTCACAAAATCTAGTGGTACAAAGAAGACAACAAGGTAACAAGATGGGTATCAAGAAAAAGAGAGAAAACGGATTTGGGTCTTCTGCGCTGGCTTTTGATTCCGACCGAGAAGACGGTGTTGATGACATAACTAAGGGATGAGTGATGTCACAGCAGGCGTAAGTCCCACAACACATCAACAAGCAAAAACAAGGAGTCTAAACAGACAAGAACAAAACAACAAGCATTATAAACACACCAAAACAAACTATCAAACAATCGGTAGCGTTTTTCAACTGAAAAGGAAAACCTCTTAAGTATGGGTCATATCCTAAAGCTTCAGCATTCTTGAATTAGGCATCTCTCTTAGCTTGTTTGGTGAAACATTGACTTCTTAAGTATAACATCTGTGAGTCCAATGTAGTCTTCAGTTGCTCTGGCTTCACTTCTTGTAGTAGACTGTTACTTCCATTCTTTAGGGTACAAGGTCGGACAATCTAACATTTGCAACAAGAGGAGAGAAGAAAATCACTTTTGAATTGAAGGCAAAGGGATTTTCAAAGTGAACATACTTGAAATCAAGGAGGAGGTAAATTGGGACAACTGGATACAAGGTGACCAATGCCAATGAGGGTACAACTGGATACAAGGTGACCAATGCCAATGAGGGTACAAGTGGACAAGGAATTTGTGAGATGTAAAAGCAATGGAACACCCCCGAAGGGGCCCTTTCCAGTATAGCATCGCGTCGGTCACTGTCATAGGACGGAACCCCTTGGGATCCGCCCAGTGGTATCTTCCGCCTAGCAAGGTTCGTCTCCTTAAGGGGATAAAAGAAAAGGATACAGAGTTAGATAAAAGCGGCATCAAGGATGAGATAAATGAAGAAAGACTAGAAATAAACAACAAGAGGGTCAATGATATGGTAAAATATGACTTTTATATCAAAATAGATCTTAGAAAATGACCATTGCTATCTAGGCTGACGTCCTACAGTCGACACAACTCTAATACCATCTCTGTCACACCTAGTTTTAAGGATAAAACTGAATGCATAACTATATGTATGCCAGGATCAAGTTCCATACAAATCAGTGAATAATCAGCAAAAGTATCACGAAAAGAGAATTAAAAGACTATAAAGATTATCAGAGTTATACAGCTTATCCTGGAAACGAAGGCTCCAAACTTCACAGGCAATCGACCGAGAGTTGCGTAGGCCTAGAACTCAACATCATCTTCAAAAGATTTCACATCACTTTCTTCTCTAAGCAGCAATTATAACAAGCGTGAGTACACTTATGATTGGTACTCAGCAAGTGTTGAGAATTATATGATATGAAGGCCAAAATCAAGGAAAGGCTGACTGGCTTACTGCGATACGCTATTTTAGTTGGTCAAATTTTATTAGCACATGATTACTAAGGTATAAGTTCATACCAAAACCCACATTAAAAGAAACAGAATAGGTATAACAGAAACATAACCATAACCATAAACTCGGTCCACGATTTAATTTATCTTCAAGTTCAATTATCATGTGAGGGTCCAAGCCGCTCTTAACCGTGAGCACGGCTGATATATCAGTTTTCACTCTATAGAGCTTGTACACTTTACCCACAATTCGTGTCTCCCAATTTGCCCGAGGTAGCTAGCCTCTTAAACACTTTCAAGGTGAGTGGCAATGGATTCACTACGAGGCCTTTATAAAGATTCCCTAACTCACAACAATCCGCTAAGGTTTGAAATCAAAGCAGTCATAACTCTCCCTAATAAGGCAGATGCCTTAACCAGGACCGTATCATACCCTCATGAGGACTGAGCTATACCCCGACGATGCAACCCCTCTTGCCCTTTCGGTAAGATTATCAGAAGCTAGAGTCTCTAATCAATTAGCCAAGACCAAAACCATATAGTATTGTGGTTGCACTATTTTCCTAGGTGGTTCTCCATGTTCCGATTAAGACATATTGTCTTGTCTTTAACAACACAAAGAGCATGAACATGGATAAAACAGGTGTAACATCATCATTGTTGTCATCATGGTTGTATATTATTCCCAAACCAGAACCAGTTATAGCAACTAAGCAATAGCTACCCAACATAAAGGTAAAACCCAGGTTGACAAAGAATGATCATAAAGACTAGGCATATCCTTAATTAGGATCCATCAAAATTAGGACACATGCATGCATATAGAAAAATTTATATTTATTGTGATTATTAGGATAAAAGAATGATCAAGAAAACACTTGCCTTTCTTTTAGAGAATAGCTGCTCAAAGTCTTCAACTCTTGTTCTTGAAACTCTAAAATCTTCAAACTCTTTCATCGCGCTCCTCCTAACGTCGCACAAGCATCGGGCCCAAGCGTACAAGCAAGCAAACAAATAAGGACAACTAAGAACAGATTCAGCAAACAAAAGGAAAGTTTTAAAAGAGCGTACAAAAGGATAGGACTCGTTGCTACGGTCACGAGAATGAAAGAAATGCGGAAACGAAGCTTGGGTTGAAAAGAAACAACTATCGAAAGATTTATGTTATAAAAGAAATGAAAGAACTATATGCTTTTATTTATTTTAATTTAGAAAACTAATGTAAAAGATGTTTTGAAAGAAATATCTAGATTATAATTAGCTCATATTATATTTGCATTTATAAAAACGAAGTAGAACTTAGTCCAATTTTATTTATAATTGTCTAGGTATAAATTACACTAGTTAAACAATTAATTAGCAAAGAAGTTGTGAGAACATCTACACGCATAACTTCATATGATTCGTGTTGAACCAAAAAATTAAATTACAAACACATTTAAGTTGATATTAATCAAATTAATATTAATTATGAAAACCAGAGTATAGATCTAATTGGATTTTAATTGGAAAAACTAGATGAGAGGACATTAATCAAATTAAATCTATATTTAATTTTAAAAACATGAATGATGATACAACAACGCTACAAAACGATAGCTTAGGGTTTTAGAAGACTAACGCAAAAAGAACGGATCGAAACGATCTAAAACATGGAAACTACGCATAAAACAAGGTTGCAAGGACCTGTACATAATTAACTATAGATTTCAAGGGCTAGTAGGGAAGATCTGCAAGACACATAAAATAGTGCTCTCAAATATAGAAAATTTTAGGGTTAGATCTTAAAAATACCACAGGTGGGGCAGGGTTGAAAAGATGAAATAGATCTGGGGGTTTTCTGCAAATTTCACAGGACACAAAGAAAAACAGAATTATTACATAGTTTCTCGGGGGCTTAGATGCAAAAAGCTTGGGAACAGCTCCCATGGTGACCGGCACCCACTGTTGGCCGAATTCCCAGCGTTCTAGGGCACGGGAGATCGCGAGGAGCGGGGCAAAAGAAAGAGGTCAACGAGGGGATTCGATTCCATACCTTACTTACCACGCGGATGCATCATGGTGGCTGAGTTTCGCCGGAGAAGTTGCGGTGGCGGTTCTATCCGTGCGGTTCTTGGGCAACGGCGCTTCTGCACAGGTGCTGGCCAGGGGTGGCCAGCAGGGGAGGAGCGTGGCACGGCTGCAGGGGCAGGGCAGGGCCAAGGTGCACAGGGGTCAGGGGGAAGGGCGAGATTGCGCTCGTGGTGGCGGCGGTGCTGCACAGGGGCAGGGCGCAGGGGTAAGGGGGAAGGGCGCGACAGCGCTCATGGTGACGGCGGCGCTGCACAGGAGTAGGGCACACAGGATGCGCAGGAGGCCAAGGCGCGCACGTCCAGCACGGCGGAGGCCTGCTGGAGGCACTACGCAGGGCGGCGCATAGAGAGCAAGGGCGCAGGCTGCAAGGGGGAGGGAAGGCTTAGGCGCACAGTGATGCAAGGCCTCAGGCATGGAGACGCAGGCGTGCAGGGGGCTACGGGGAAATAGGGAGGAGGCGACGGCGGCTGCTGTGCAGGGGGGAGTACGAGCAGGAGGAGATGCGGGCCTAGGGTTGCATGCAGGATTTATAGGGGCACGGAGGCCTGGGGTTTGGCAAGCAGGGACGAGGTGGCGCATCAGCTGGGACTCATCCTTGAGTCTAGATTGCCTACGGGAGAAACGAGATATGGCTGACTAGCGGGCCCCACAAGTTAGCGAGCAAAAAGAGAGGAAGGAAGTGGTAAAGGAAGTAAGAAATGTGATGAGGACATCACTAGCATGGATGCGACCATATTAGTGCCTTCTTGTCCAAAGGTGAATCAACTCCATATCAAGATTAAATTTGATACATTTGAACAATTAATGTTGCACTATGATTTCTGTGCATTCTTATTTTCAGAATTACTTGACTAGATAAAGCCGTGTTTGGAAATTACATGGAAAACATGGAGGATCAAAGAAATAGATTGGAGACCAAGCCCAAGTCTTCCCAATATTGTCCACCAGGCCACCACGTCACTTTTGGTGCAAGGAAAGGGAGAGTCCAAATCCAACACGTTTTGGATGTTGGATTCGGACTGCATGATAGAACCAAGTTGTAATGGCTGCCACGACTTCATACGGACTCCGATTGGGGAGTTCTTGGACTTCACGGAAAGCTTATAAAGTCTACTTTCATATGGATCCAGACTCATGTCCATATCTTCTCCGAGGCGGCTGCAATTGTTGATTTACTACAAAGACCTTTTCTGTCCATGGTGCTGCGTCACCTGATTTTGGCCCGATGGGGTGTGTATCAAGTAGGGCCCAACAGTGTGGCAGAACCAACCAGAATTACACCGGCTCAAGTACGCGAGTCCACTTTTGAGGGCTTCAACGTGCTTCAAACGGTATAATCCTTTGGTTTGTCAGGTAACGCCCCGATAAACCACCGAATGCAGGATCAAACAAGGTACCTCGCACGAAGGCGAGTCCAGAGATACAAATGCCATCATGTTTTACATCACAGGCAGATATATTACATGAGTGTTTAAAAGTGACATAACTTTCCCAACTGGGGAAATTATTACAAAACAGCCATAAGTTTCAGGTCATGCAGCGGAGTTTAAAGCACGGGAACTGTACACGTCATCAGTGCAGATGTCATGCTCGCCCTTGCATGACATCACTCGGAGGGGTCTGCGTTGGCCGGGGACAGGTCCCACTCCACGGACCAACCATCAGGCAAAGGGTAGGACCACGGTACGGGTAGAACTGAGTCGCCAGGAGGACTACCTGAATAAAAGTCACAAGGCAAGACTGAGTATTCTAATACTCAGCAAGGCTTACCCGGTTATGGTATACTTAGCCATGTAACTGGACATTATGAGGGCTTGCTCTGGCTCTGGATTTAGCTTTTAGCTGAAAGCGACTAAGAGTAAATCCTTAATTCCAACTTTTAGCTTCCAGATTCTAGTGGATTATCTATTCTAGGTAAGCACCTATGACTAAGCAAGCATGGTATAATCTTTGGTCAAGCATCAACTTTGATAATTATAATGTTGCTCTTGTTACTCTATGTGACAAAGGGATCAAGCAGTCTCAATCTCCGCGAGAAACGGACGATTCTGAATCGAATTTCAACCTTGCAAGGATAAACCTAACTCACACGCTTGGAACACCAAAGGATCGTTCCGAAGCAACCATTTGCCTTTCATTCCAACTCGTGGATCAGATCCACCACAAGCGACTGCAGGACCATACGCACTTCCAAAGTGCAGGACGTACGCCTGTAGCGTGACTACATGTCCGTACTCCTGGTTGCCCTTGCAACACGTATTCCTACACGTCCAATCAAGTAACAGGAAGAACCAAAATACGAGTGGTGGGAGGTATGTCCACTCCTCGGGCTGATTTGCTACTAGGCTTGCCGCTTACCCAAAACTCACGGCATGTGGTTAGTACTTTCAAACGCTTAACCCCGATCACCACACACTGCGACCTTATTAAAATTCAACAACACAGACGGGGTATCATCTCAACCATGATACCTCATAAAACTCCCGTCCGTCATCCTTATAGTGACTGCAGGAATGTAAACATTACAACTCCTATAAAGCTCACGAGTGACAGGCAATCACTCGACTTCTACCGGTCCTATTAGCGTAGCAGCTATTCGGACTCAAGTTCTAGTGTTCAGTACATCGGTTCCTGGAATTATGCAACTAGGGTTCCAAGTAATTCCTAAGAACTTAATGCATAGAATTACACAAATAAATATAGATTGCAGTGTATTTAAAATAGTGGGTTATGTCCGGGGCTTGCCTTCTTGTGTAGGGTTGGGGGCAGTAGTGTCAAGGTTTTCCGAACTTTGGTTCGGAGCTTCAGTTAGACTTTCGACGGCGTCTCCGGGGTCTGCAGGAATTTCCACGGCTTGGTCCGCGATCAGCTCGTAATCACCGTCGGCGAAAGTAGTCGGGTCTACATGATATGCAAAGATATAAAATTAAGGAATGCACACCCTTTTATATTATTTCACGATAAGGTTGTAAGCTAACACGCAAGAACTTACTAAACAAAAAGGGTTTTAGCATTGATTTACCATTTATATTTACTTATGACTGTAGCATTGAATTCATTAAAAACAGGGAACAAAATATTTTAAGTTTAGACTCAAATCCCAATTTAAATTCAAATCTTAGGTAAATAAAATTATAAAGCCTTGAAAATTTAATCATAGGTTAATTATCCATCTATTAGATTATGACAAAAAGATCTAATTAATTAAGCTTTAATAGATATGCTTAATTAATCTCATTACAAAACAAATTGAATTGCCCAAATTTAAAGAAATTCAAGTTACAAAACAAGGCTAGGTTTGAAAATTCTACACCCATTCATACATAATCTATAGAAATTGCATACTAAAAATCATGATCAACAAAGTAAATATGTAGGAGCTATGGATATTACACCCCCTTATCTTAGATTTAAAATAGATTCAAAAATATTCAGTTTCAAACCAAACTCATTTAACAAAAGTTGTAGAGTTTAAAATCTAGTTTCTAACAAAATTTGTTTTGCAATTTTTGGAATTTCGTACAAATTCTTATCGAATTTACAAACCAGCAGCCTAGATCACATAAAATCATAGATACATTTACAAAGGGGTCCTAACCAGCACTATTCCCCGAAGTCTAATGGTTTACAAATAGCCCCTCGGGCTTTAGCTTCTTCTAACCCGAAGTCCCTAGTTTCAGTCAAAGAGAAGGCGTGACACTTGACCGGCGCGATCCGTCGTCGGTGATCGCCGGCGGCGAGGGACAAGGGGAGGGAAGGCACCAGTGAACTCTTGCGCACCTGGAGGCATTTGGAATTCGTGCGGGGAAGATTGTAGCAGTGGCGCGACTAAGACCGGCGGCCGGCGGTGGGGGAGCAATGTTGGGGATGGTGCTCCGGTGCTCTTGGGTGACGGTAGAAGGGTCGAAAAGCGTCCTGACGGTGTAAGAAAGCTCGGGACAGGGTCAATTGGGGTTAGGGGAGGCCAGGAGAGGAGGTTCCATGGCGAGGCCGAGGCGGCGGCGGCGGTGCTTCGTCGGTAACCAAGTTCCGACCAAAATTGGGGAGCACCGAGGGGTTGGCGAGCATCAGTAGGGCACGGGGAAGTTCCTACGGGGGTCGATGGGGGCGAGGAGTGCTTGGTGGTGGCTGCCCACGGCGATGCCGAGCGCGGCCGGAGTTGGGAGGGAGAGGCGACTGCGGAATGTGGGTTGGGCGTTTAGGAAACGCCAAGGAAATCAGGGAAAAAGGATGTATAGACTCTTGCGGTGTTAGTGCGCGCGAAAGATAGGAGTTCAAGGGCTTGCCCGGGGGTTCTCCACGGCGGCGATAAGGTGGCGGCCGTCGGGCGTCCAGGGCAACCGTGGCGCGCACAGAAGAGGACAGCGGGGAAGGGCTACGGCGGCGGCCAGGGGTAGGGTGACGCGTGGGGAGAGGGCAGGCAGGAGCTGAACGGCGGCGAGGGCAGGGCAGCGGCCAGGGGGAAGGGAGCTTCTGCGCCGGTGACAGAGCAGAAGAGCAGGCGTGCAGAAGGGGTGCAGAGGAAGAAGAAGGGAGGGGAAAAGTCCCGAGGACTGGTTTGGAAATTTTAGAAAGTTCAAGGGTCTTTTAGAAAACTAAAAATTCTCACTGATCTAAAGACCAAATGAGGAAAAGTCCAAAATGAAAGTTGTAGAGTTTTTCAAGCTCTACAAACTTGCTTTAGGACTCAAATTCAAAAATTCAAAGTTTGCAACATTACATGTTGAATTTTGAGCAAGGTAGAATTTAAATTACCCCTGTCCTTACCAAAAGAGGTTTTGATCAAATTTTCGATATATTTGCAAATATTCATGAAATGTCATGATGACTAATACTTTTACAAGTAGGCCCTCAGGTAAACATGAAAGTTACTTTTATTCCTCAGTTATTTTGCATAAAAGACCCTATGGCTTATGTTTATTTACAAATAGGTCCCTACTCTTACTTAAGGGCTTATTTTCCTTATGATAACATAAATTTAACACCTAATATTATATTTCTCCTAGGTTTCAAGGCTACCTTCCAATCCACCCATCTTACACTTAAAGGCCTATATTGTATAGAAATTACAAATACACCCCTAGCCCTTTGTACTACCCATATCAAACATGCCTATTTCATACTAGAGTTTAGTGTCCATATCCCTTATTACCTAGATGTCATAGCCTCCCCCCTAAAAAGAATCTCGTCCCGAGATTCGGAAGCCGAATAGAATCAGGCGATCAGATTCGGGGAATTCGTTGGAAGGAAAGTTGGGAAATTCTGTTGAAGATAGAATTCTGTTTCCCAAGTTGCTTCTTCTTTGGTATGATGATCCCATAAGATCTTATACATTTTGATCTTCTTCCTTCTGGTGACCCTTTCCTTGGTATCCATGATTTTGATGGGTTCTTCAATATTGGATAGATCGGGTCCGATCTCAATAGCTCGAGTTTCCACAATCTCCGTGGGTATCTTGATACACTTCTTAAGTTGAGAGACATGGAAAACATCATGAATAGCAGCCATTTGAGGTGGAAGGAGAAGTTTGTAAGCCACTGGGCCACAAATTTTAAGTATTTCGAAGGGTCCGACATATCGGGGTGCTAGTTTTCCTTTTATGCCAAAACGCTGAACACCTTTGGTAGGAGATACTCGGACATATACAAAATCTCCTACTTGGAACTGCAGAGGTTTCCTTCTTTGGTCTGCATAACTCTTTTGCCTAGACTGGGCTGTCTTAAGGTTAGTTTGAATAATTCTGACCTTATCCTCAGCTTCAACAACTAAATCCGGTCCAAAGATTTTGCGTTCACCGGTCTCAGACCAATTCAGAGGGGTTCGACATCTGCGACCGTATAACGCTTCAAAAGGTGCCATTTGGAGACTTGATTGATAGCTGTTGTCGTAAGAGAATTCAGCCAAAGCAAGACACTTGTCCCAGCTTGCACCATAATGAATAATACAAGCTCGGAGCATGTCTTCAAGGATTTGGTTGACTCGCTCGGTTTGTCCATCTGTTTGGGGATGGTACGCAGAGCTTCGAATCAGTTTAGTTCCAAGAGCATACTGTAATTGTTCCCAGGAGCGTGCAATGAATGGTGCTTCTCGATCAGAGATAATGGTCTTAGGAACACCGTGTAACCGAACAATTTGATCAAGATAGACTTCAGCATATTTCTTGGCGGAGTAAGTGGTATGTACGGGAAGAAAATGAGCCGTTTTTGTGAGTCTGTCAATGATTACCCATATGGAGTCATGTTTTGAGATGTATTAGGAAGACCAACAATGAAATCCATACTAATGTCTTCCCATTTCCATGATAGAATGGGTAGTGGCTGAAGTGTACCAGATGTCTTAAGATGACTGGCTTTAACTTTCTGACATGTATCACACTCAGATACGTATTTAGCAATTTCTCTCTTCATTCTGGTCCACCAAAAATGTTGTCGTAGATCTTGATACATCTTGGTGCTACCAGGATGAATAGAGAATTTAGATAGATGGGCTTCATCAAGAATTTGTTTTCGAAATTGATGGTCTTTAGGTACAACAAGGCGTTTGTTGAACCACAAGATTCCTTGAGAATCAGTACGAAAACACTTGTATTTAGCTTCTCCTTGAGATAGTTTTAGTTTGATAATTCTGATACCCTCATCATGTAGTTGTGACATGATGATTTTATCTCGAAGGGTATTCTCGATCGATAAAAGATTTAGACTGCCTTGAGGAATGATTTCTAGATTGAGGTTTCTCATCTGATTACAGAGAGTATCACTGATAACTGCTATAGATAAGCAATGACAATATGCCTTGCGGCTAAGTGCATCCGCAACCACATTGGCTTTACCAGGATGGTAGTATACCTCAATGTCATAGTCTTTGATCAATTCTAACCATAGCCTCTGCCTCATATTTAAATCCGCTTGGGTAAAGATATATTTGAGGCTCTTATGGTCAGTGTAAATGTTACACTTAGCACCCATAAGATGATGTCTCCAGATTTTAAGAGCGTGAACAACTGTTGCCAATTCCAGGTCATGAGTTGGATAGTTTTGCTCATGGTTCCGGAGCGCTCTGGATGCATAAGCAATGACTCGGTCGTTTTGCATTAGAACGCAACCAAGACCAGTCCCAGAAGCATCACAGTAGACATCAAAAGGTTGAGTATTATCTGGCTGAGCTAACACGGGAGCGGTTGTTAGAAGCTTCCTCAAGGTATGGAATGCTTCGTCACACTTATCGTCCCATCGATATTTAACTTCTTTCTTAAGCAGCTCAGTTATAGGTTTAGTTATCTTGGAGAAATCTGGAATGAATCGGCGATAATATCCCGCCAATCTAAGAAAACTTCGAATTTGATGGACTGAAGTTGGAGGCTTCCAATCCATAACTTCCTGAACTTTAGTTGGGTCAACAGATATACCTTCACCAGAGATAGTGTGTCCCAGAAATTTCACACTATCCAGCCAAAATTCATATTTTGAGAATTTGGCGTGAAGGCGATGATCACGTAGTCATTGAAGAACGATACGTATGTGATTAGCATGGTCTTCATCGGTTTTGGAGTATATTAGAATGTCATCGATGAAGACCACGATGAATTTATCAAGTTCCGGCATAAAGACTGAATTCATGAGATACATGAAATATGCTGGGGCGTTAGTAAGCCCAAATGACATAACCAGATATTCATATAACCCATATCTGGTCGAGAAAGCCGTCTTTGGAATGTCACAAGGCTTGATTTTGATCTGATGATAGCCAAAGCGTAAGACGATTTTAGAGAAAACCTTAGCTCCAGCTAGCTGATCGAACAAAATATCAATGCGGGGAATGGGTACTTATTTTTTATAGTGACTGCATTGAGTGGGCGATAATCAACACATAGCCTTAGGCTCTTGTCCTTCTTCTTGACGAAGAGAGCGGGACAACCCCAAGGTGAAGCACTTGGGCGTATGAAACCTTTAGCAAGAAATCTTGAAGTTGAATTTTTAACTCAGCCAATTCATTTGGAGGCATACGATATGACCTCTTTGAAATAGGAGCAGTGCCAGGTTGAAGTTCAATAATGAACTCGATGTCCCGGTCTGGTGGCATTCTAGGCAAATTATCTGGAAAGATATCGAGAAACTCACAAACTACAGAAATATCTTTTACTTTAATGTCTGTGATAGCATAAGTACAAGAATGTAGATATTCCTGTTGGGGCAGATAGAGGGTAGTGGCTCCATGATATGGTGAATCAATTTCAATAACTCGGGAAGAAATGTCCAGCAGTGCTCTATGTTCAGTCATCCAATTCGTCCCAAGTATAACGTCAATACCCTCTAAGTTTAGCAATACCAAATCAGTTTTAATCACTTGGCTGCCTAATCGAATTGGCACACTTTTAACTATTTGATTAGAGGTAATCTTTCCTCCAGGGGTAGAAATCATATATGATCCTTGGGTAGGACAAGGATCAAGTCTTATTCGGGTACCACAGTTGTTACTAATAAAACTATGAGTTGCTCCAGAATCAAATAATGTAACAACTGGTTGGTGATGGATAGAAAACGTACCCGACATAACAGGGGCTCTGTCCGGGAGTTCCGCAAGGGTGGTGAAATTAATTCGTCCTTGCCGGACTTGCATCATCGGCCTTTTACCCTTGTTTTGATTACCTTGATTGGAACTTTGTCCTTGGTTAGGTTTCTTGGGTCGCGGACAATCCCTGATGAAATGGTCTGCACTCCCGCAATTGAAACAGCGATAATTACTGCCTCTCTGTGGAGCTTGTTGCACATTTGGCCTTGGGCCAGATTGCTGTTGTTGCTGTGGAGGTATGGGAGGTCTATACCTGCCTTGTTGTTGGGGCGGCCTAAAAACCAATCTACCAAACGGGGCATTCCTCTGTGGTGCACTGATCTGGGTGTTAGGAACAACCCGATACCTCGGTGATTGAGCACTTGAGGGTCCAGTAGGAGTCTTTCTTTTCTTTTCAGCATGATGTGCCATGATACAATCCTCCTGGGTTAAAGCCATATTAACCAGCTCGCTGAAATTATTAGCCCTGACCAGATTCAGGCGCTCTTTGAGCTTGGTATTAAGGCCACGACGAAAACGGTCTTGTTTCTTGGCATTATTATCTGCATGATAACCTGCATATTGGCTGTGACGCCCTAAAAACTTACCAAAATTAAATCACGCGTTAGAACGTTTCGATTAAAAACCACTCGTCGCCAGACCATAGCCCTAACCCCGACCGTATCGCCATCCCACCCCGCGTCGCTCGGAAGCCTGCCGCTCGCGCGCGGTCACCGCCGCGAATAGCGCCGGCACAAGTCATTTCTCGCGCAGCGCACGAATCCCGCGCGCGCGTGGCCGATCGGTCGCGGCTGCGGCCGCGATTGGCGCCGACGCGTTTTCTTTTTCCCTCGCCGTTCCCCTCGCGCCGCGCGTTTCCCCGCGTGGCCGACCGGCCGCGGTCACCGCCGCGACCGGCGCCGGCCCTTCTCCCTCCCTCTTTTTCTTTTCTTTCTTTCCCTTTATTTCTTTTTCTTTTTTCCCTTTTCTCTCCTTTTCCTTTCTTTCTTTTCTCCCTCCCCTCCCTTTTTCTTCCTCCTCCCTTCCTTCCTGTTTTTCCCCTTTCCCCCCCTGCTCCCGCGCGCGTGCCCGGCAGCACCAGCCGCGCCGGCCACCGGCCCCCCCCTTCCCCTCGCGCGCGCCTGTGCCCGGCCGCCCGTACCCGCGCGTGCACCACGTGCCGCGCCGCCCGCCGTGCCGCCCGTCGCTGGCGCACGCGCGCGGCCGCACGGCCGCCGTGGCGCACACGCCGCCGCCCGCGCCTCCCCTGTGCCGCCTCGCCGCCCGCGCCTCCCCTGTGCCGCCTCGCCGCCCGCGCCCCCCTCTGTACCGCACACCGCCGCCCGGCCCCCCCCCCCACGTGCACGGCTGAGCCCCGTCGCAAGCCACGGGCGCCATTAATGGCCGCCCGTGGAGCCACCCGCCGGCCGCCGCCTCCCCCTACCGCCGGCCGCCTATAAATAGGCCCGGCCGCACCCCGGCACCCCCCACAACCTGCCCCGCCACCTGGCCCCTCGCCTCCACCGCCCTAGCGCCGCCACGCCGAGCTCCAGTACCCGCCGCCGCAGCCCGCCGTCGCCCCGCCTCCGCGCGCTACCCCGGCCCGAGGTGAGGCCGGGAACGAGTTCCCCGTGGTCCCCTCCCTCTCTTCCCCCTCTCACCCGAGCCGCCCGGGCCCTAGGTGGCCGGATTTGGCCGCCGGCGCTTCCCCCCCACTCTCCTCTGTTTCCTGTGAGGGGAGGAAGAAGAAGGAGGCCCTTTTGCGAAAAACCCCCTGGCCTCCCCTGTTTGTTCCAAAGAAACCCCTTTATCCATTCTCTTTGGCAAAAATAGCCCTACCCTTTCCGTTAATTCAAATCAAACC
Source organism: Panicum hallii (assembly GCF_002211085.1). NCBI lineage: Eukaryota > Viridiplantae > Streptophyta > Magnoliopsida > Poales > Poaceae > Panicum > Panicum hallii. The sequence continues at coordinate 10,794,738 of NC_038047.1, read as the reverse complement.
CCTCGGAACATAAACCTAAACATAATCGACACCTTTTTGCATGCTTAGGGTATTTCTAGGATTTACAAATAGGTCCGCACTCTTTCCGGATATTTACGAACAAGCCCTCGAACCCCGTTTGAGCCCTGAAACCACCTTTAGCGCGTCATTTTATGTGCGAAACGACCTCCGATTGACCCGAAATTTTACCACGCCCTTTCTAGTATAGTTTTAGCCATGCCATTAAGAAACCACCCAGAGATATTGCCCCTAACTCCGTAACTAAATTATTTCCGATTCAAGCCTATCGGTAAAAGCTTTTAGTTCTTTCGCTTGATTGTGTGTCTGTTTGTTTGCGTCGTAGGACACGGAGTGAACGACGAGGTTCCCGACCGCGACCAAGCAACTGAGGACCAGTACTGCGACCCCGAACCCGAAGGACAGTGCTCCGACCAGGACTTCCCGCAAGGGTTTGACGATGGCAAGTTCAATTCCGCCCTTTGATGCATGTTTCTGTCCTAGTTTTTATAAACACAACCCAGTGGCCTGTTTTTATAAAATTGCATGGTTTTGCGTGCTGGAAACCTGGTAGGATAGCCACCCTTGTTTGAAATACCCTTAACTGACCGCCTGAATTATAAAGAAAATGCGTGTGTGTGGGAAGGGATAAAATGTGGTTTTGAAAGGTGAGTCCGACGGGATGGATGGCATTTCTGTGTGATTTGCCGTCGGTGTGCTTGTACCTGTGTGGTTGAGCGTGGAAGGGAGAAGTCCGTCCTGTCACCCCTAAGGACCGAGTTGTTGTGACATCTCACCTAGCTTCCTGTCGTGCAAACCACTTGACCGTTGTATGGGCAACGGCTTGGCCTAACCCCACTAGTTAGTCTGATAGCCATCAGGAGAGCTGGGAGCAGCGGGTGATCAAGGAGACGGGATAAGCTCTGTGTGACTTATGCCCCGGTTAAACCTCAGTGTTAGGTCGAATGACCCCTTGATAGATCCCGTGGTGGCTAGTCAGGTCTAGCTACGGTGGGTAAGGGCTTCGATGGGATCTGCACCGGCACTAAGGTGTTCGTGCTGTGGTACCCCGCCTGTGGGTAAAGTTGCACACCTCTGCAGAGTTGAAAATCTATTCGAATAGCCGTGCCCACGGTATTGGGCAAGTTACGGTGTGGTCACATAACTAGTGTTTCTCTCTGGGAAATGGTTGAACTGGTGTGAGTTGTTTGAAAAGTATCCGGCAATGGTGCTGTGTGCTACGACGGACGGGAAGTCCGGTAGCGGCTTGAAACTTGGAACCGTGAGGATCGACATCGTGTGTTCTTAGACACTTGAAAACTCGTTTTGAAAAATGCTTTTAAAAAAAAACGAACCCTTGCATATAATTGTGTTTCCGCAAAAGAACCGTAACTATATCCTTGGATTATCCCGTGCATTTAATTCTGTTATACCCCCCCCCCCCGTGGGTGCGATTGGACTTGCTGAGTACGTTTGTACTCACCCCGTTCTTACTTTACAGTGGAGGATCCCGACTACATCCCCGAGAACGACGAGTAGGGTCCCGTCCTGCACCCAGTCTTGCCTGTGGGTGAGGTCACCGTTGGAGCTCCGCATGGCGCAAGACTCTGATGACCCCCTGTTCGTAGTTAGTGTAGTAATATGGGTTTTTGTTGTAATCCTCGCGATAGTGGCGCTTCATTGCCCATTACCGCGAAGAGTTGTACGGCAATGAACCATCTGATGTAATAAAAGTGTTATCAGCCTCCTGGGACTGATAAAGTGACACTTTTAAGTCTTCCCTGATGGGGGGACGCTTCAGGTGGTATCAGAGCCGTAGGCTGGCCGTAGGATGTGACCCTAGGAGCGAAACCCTTTTTAAGCCCTAGGATTTGCGCTGGCTTAGCTCTTTTCTCACACAAACACTCACCACTGGTTTTTACCCTGTTCCAGATGGCTGACAATGGATGGGTCAACGGAGTCTGCTACGCAGAGCCTGGCCTTCCTAAGTTATTGTTGCTCAGCCTGGAACGCGTTGGGGTTATGGAAACGCCGGAGTACGCCTACCGAGAATACATCTCCGGTGGCACCCTTCGGTGCGACACGATGATTTTTGTGGAGAGAAGCACCCGCTATCCTGATGTGGACCCTTGGTTCATCTCCACCACTGGCTTTCGCTTCCCCGACACGTACCGAAAAGCCACTCGTAAAGCCCTGCGATGGCTGCGTGTGCTCTACAAGCACCACCTTCAGCGGACCCCTATGGGATTTTTCCCACCCGCTGAAAGAAGAGGGCGCACTTGGATTGCCCGAATGAGGGGACTTGGACGAGAAGAAGAAGAACCCATGGAAACCCATTGGGATAAGGGTACTCAGACCGAAAACGAGATGGATCGGTTCCTTCCAATAAAGAAGCGCTCTATCAGGACCGAGGAAGAATCCCCATGATAGGATTAGCACCCCTAGCAAAAACCCTACCCTAATGACCACGTATCCATGAAAACTGTACCACCCTTGTTGTAATAATAAATATCATCCACTCTCTTTTGTACCTGTACCAGATTGTTTACCCTGTTTCTGTTTCAGAAGGCTGAGGAAGGATGGACCCAGGGCGATTGCCAAGCTGCACCTGGATTCCCCAGCCTCTTGATCAACACCCTGGAGGACCTTGGCGTTACGGAGCGCCCAAGGTACTACAGCCGAGAGTACGAGTACCATGGTACCCTCCGCTGCAGGGTGATCCTGGTCATCGCCAGGAGCAACCGCTACCCCGACATCCAGCCCTGGCGGGCGACCGCCACAGGGTTTAGACACCAAGACACCTACCCCTTGGCCGTCAGGAAAGCGCTCCGTTATTTGTGCCGGATCTTTGAAAAACACCTCGCCCCCACGCCAGCGAAGTTCTTCCCGCCGGCCATCAGAACCCCAGACTGGGAAGCCCGCATGAGAAACTTGGAGCGACGACGCCACGAAGAAGGCCCCCTGTACCAAGTGGCTACTTACCTAGCCGCCCTGGACCAACTCTTTGATGAGCAAGCCAACCTTCTAAGGGAGCAGACCCATCGAGCCGAGCAAGCAGAGCTCGCGGTGAGGATACAGCAGATCCGAGCCGCCCACGCCGAGGCGAGAGCCGCAGCCGCGGTCAGTAGCGAAGCAGTCGCCCAAGAGAGCCTCAGGCAGGCCCGAGACCGGCGTATGCAAGATTGGACCCAAAGTGGAACACCAGTCCCGGCGATAGGGGAAGACCACGTTTTACTGGGGACACCCATCATAGGGTGGGGATCACTCTTTGGGAGCACACGAGCCCCACCCGAGAATCCTGGAAGTTCTGCCGCCACCGACGAAGGGGATGCGGCAATGCAACCCCTGGCCGATGGGAACCCAGAAGACGGCGAGCGAGAACCTCTCACCCTGTCCGCCCCGGAAGGAGACACACCACGCAAGTAGAGTGACCGACGCCATCCCAGTGATGCCCTTCCCAGCCTTTCTGTTTAAGACGTACCCTTTTGCAAGACCCTGGCCGATTAGCACGAGGCTTAGTCGTACCCCTAAGTTGTATCCCCCCGTGCTTAATAAAATAGTTGATGCTTGTTGTTTGTGGTGATTGTATGTTGGTTTGTGGTGTGCTACTCGTTTATATGGATACCGGCAGAAGGTAGATCCTGCCTTATATATACGGATTAAATAACTTAAACACCACAAAATCGTAACCCCGATTTGCCCAATCACAGGTGACCCCCCGGAACGTTGCGAGGGCCTCCCGTGGCCGGAACCCCGTAGCCGCTAGTGTCGGAGCACAGCCCGTTGAACAAGATCTTCCCCAAGAAGAGCAAGAAGTAAGCCAGAACCGAGGGGGAAGTCAAGAAGGAGAACAACTACCGCCACCCCCACCCCTCGGAGACCTGGCGCAGATCATCCATAACCAAACTCTCATACTGGAAACCCTGGCGAATGCCCTCATTAACCGGCAGCCACGAGGGCAGAATATGAACGACAAGCTGACGGCCTTCCTAAGGACCAAGCCACCAACCTTCGCCGGATCCTGCAACCCGTTGGATGCTGACGACTGGTTGCGAGTAATTCAGAGAAAGCTCGAACCATTCGAATGCCAGGACCGGGATAAAGTCCTTCTGGCAGCCCACCAGCTCACCGGAACGGCATTATCCTGGTGGGAAAACTATTGTGCTGCAGCCGAAGATGCCTCTACCATCACCTGGGGAGAATTTGTAAGGGAGTTTCGCCGCTACCACATCCCTTCGGCCACTATGAAGCGCAAGGCGGATGAATTCCGCGCGCTACAACAAGGGAATATGACGGTGGAAGAATACACCCACCGGTTCATAGAATTGGCTCGATATGCGCCGGAAGAGGTGAATGACGACGACAAAAAGCAAGACATGTTCAAGAAGGGGTTAAGCCCAGAGCTCCGGACCTTGCTTACTCCTCAGATCTATCCGGACTTCAACACCCTGATGAACAAGGCCATCCTCACAGAAAGGGCCAAGGCCAAAGAAAGAAAGGACAACAAGCGCAAATTCTTGGAGAGTAAGGCCCGCCAGCAGGACCGCTTCCAAAAGTCGAGGAACTCCACCTACACTGCACCAAGATCCCAGGCCCCAATGCAGTATAGGACTCAGTCCCAAGTGACCGGGTCCCGAGCCTCTGAAGCACAACCCAAGAGTCAGAATACCATGAGGGCCCCGCAGAGCAATACAAGCCAGGTCACCCCCGACAACAACAATGTTAGGGCCTGCTTCAACTGCCGTGAGATAGGGCATTATATTGCCAATTGCCCTTATACCAAGAACAAGCCGGCCACATCCGCCTTCTCCAACTCGGTGAATGGACCCAGACCAGCCCTGACCGGTGCCAACCGAGTGCCCGTCCGCAACAACGACGGCAGCCAGCAGGTGAAGCAGCAATCATTTGGATGAGCCCGCGTCAACCACATCGACGCGCAGGAGGCTCAAGAAGCCCAGGGCGTAGTGCTCGGTGAGTACTTAGTCAACTCAGCTCTGGCGACGGTATTATTTGATTCTGGAGCATCACACTCGTTTATATCCTCGAGCTATGTGGAGAAGCACAAAATACCTACAGTACTACTAAAAACACCCCTATTAACCCGGACGCCTGGAGGCGACATCAATTGTCAATTAGGTTGTCCCCGGGTAAGGATCAATTTAAGTGGGGTAGACTTTCTAGCAGATTTAGTAGTACTTAAGCCTGGGGGAATAGATGTGATCCTTGGGATGGATTGGTTAAGCCGACACAATGGTCTCATAGGCTGTACCGACAAAGTGGTACACTTAACAAACCACGAAGGAGTACAAGTGGTCTGCCGTACCCGGGATAGTAAGTTTGATCCAATGGTGTTTAGCGTGGAAGCCAAGCCCTTAGAAGGAGTCCCGGTAGTAAGCGAATACCCAGATGTATTCCCCGAAGAGCTTCCCGGTATGCCGCCAGATTGGGATATAGAATTCGTCATAGACCTTATCCCCGGAACATCCCCCATAGCCAAGAGACCCTATAGAATGGCGGCCTCTGAATTGACAGAATTAAAGAAGCAACTAGAAGAACTGCAGAGGATTGGCTTCGTCAGACCAAGCTCGTCGCCATGGGGAGCCCCAGTACTGTTTGTCAAGAAGAAAGATGGGAGTATGAGGTTGTGCGTGGACTACCGAGCACTGAACGAGGTTACCATTAAGAACAAGTACCCCCTCCCCAGGATTGATGACCTTTTTGATCAGCTAAAAGGAGCCAAGTACTTTTCCAAGATCGATCTAAGGTCAGGATATTTTCAACTTAAGATTAAGGAAAGTGACATCCCTAAGACAGCTTTCGTCACCCGCTACGGGCAGTTTGAGTTCACCGTAATGTCCTTTGGACTAACCAATGCCCCTGCTTATTTTATGAACCTCATGAACAAAGTGTTTATGGACGAGCTGGATAAGTTTGTCGTAGTCTTTATCGACGACATACTTATCTACTCTAAGAGTATTCAGGAACATGAGCAACATCTGCGGGTAGTATTGGAAAAGCTAAGGGCACATAGGTTATATGCCAAGTTCAGCAAGTGCGAATTCTGGCTGGAGAGAGTAGCTTTTCTTGGTCACATTCTGACTGCGGAAGGCGTAGCAGTGGACCCAGAGAAGGTCGAAGCCGTTTCCAATTGGCAGCGACCAACTAACGTCAGTGAAATCAGGAGCTTCCTTGGGTTAGCCGGGTACTATCGGAGATTTATCGAGGGATTCTCTAAGATAGCTCGACCCATGACAGAACTCCTTAAAAAGGAGAAGAAGTTCGCTTGGACGGAATCTTGTGAGAGAAGCTTTCAGGGACTAAAGCAAAGGTTGACAACCGCCCCAGTGTTAACCCTACCGGACATTCATCGGGATTTTGTCATTTATTGTGATGCGTCCCGACAAGGATTAGGGTGTGTTCTGATGCAAGATGGGAAAGTCGTTGCATATGCTTCCCGCCAACTCAGGACTCATGAGCAGAATTACCCAACCCATGACTTGGAATTAGCGGCCGTAGTACATGCTCTCAAGATTTGGAGGCATTACTTGATTGGGAATAAGTGTGAGATTTACACTGACCATAAGAGTTTGAAATACATCTTCACCCAGTCAGATCTGAATTTAAGACAAAGGAGATGGTTAGAGTTAGTCAAGGACTATAATTTGGAAATCCACTATCACCCCGGGAAAGCGAATGTGGTAGCCGACGCCTTAAGCCGGAAATCCTATGGGCCCAAGGATAATAACCTGCGCGAGGAAATGGCACGATTAAATGTGCACATTGTCCCTCAAGGTTCCAGCCATGTGTTAAGCGTCCAATCAACCCTAGAGGATAGGATTAGAGAGGCTCAAAGCTCGGATCAGGAGTTAGTAAAGATCTGCAAGCAAACTGGAGAAAACAAAGCGCCGGGCTTCAGAGTGGACGATAAGGGAACATTATGGTACGAGGGTAGAATTTGTGTACCCCAGAATGGAGATTTCCGGCAATTGATCATGGACGAAGCCCATAACTCGGCCTACTCTATCCACCCAGGATCCACCAAAATGTATATGGACATAAAGCAAAAATATTGGTGGAACGGAATGAAGGCGGATATTGCAAGATTCGTGGCTCATTGTGATACCTGCCAAAGGATCAAGGCCGAACATCAAAAGCCAGCAGGATTATTGCAACCCTTGCCCATCCCGGTCTGGAAATGGGACGAGATAGGAATGGACTTTGTAGTGGGACTACCCCGAACACAGAAAGGACACGATTCCATATGGGTAATTGTGGATCGACTCACTAAATCGGCACATTTCATACCCGTAAGGACCACTTATGGCGGAGAAAAGCTGGCAAAACTTTACGTGGAAAATATAGTAAAGTTACATGGAGTGCCCAGTAGAATCGTCTCGGATAGGGGGACCCAATTTACATCTAGGTTTTGGAAAAGCCTACATAAAGCCATGGGCACTAAGTTAGATTTTAGCTCCGCATACCACCCACAGACGGATGGTCAAACCGAGAGGGTGAATCAGATCATGGAAGATATGCTGAGGGCATGTGTCCTGACCTATGGAAACGATTGGGAACAGAGTCTGCCCTATGCAGAATTCTCGTACAATAATAGTTACCAAGCCAGCCTGGGTATGTCGCCATTCGAAGCCCTCTACGGAAGAAAGTGCAAAACTCCCTTGATGTGGTCGGAAGTTGGAGAGCGTGCACTAGTAGGACCCGCGCTCATAAAAGAAGCAGAAGAAAAGGTAGCGGAAATCCGCGAGAAATTAAAAGCGGCTCAGTCCCGACAAAAGAGCTATGCGGACAAGAAGAGGCGGGAGATAAGCTTCAATCCGGGAGATTTTGTCTACCTCAAAGTCTCACCCATTCGGGGGACACGAAGATTTCAGGTACAAGGAAAATTAGCCCTCGATACATTGGGCCGTATCGGGTTCTAAAGAAGGTAGGAGCAGTGGCATACCGACTGGAGTTACCGGGAAGAAATGTCAGATATACATCCAGTGTTTCACGTCTCGCAATTAAGGAGATGTTTGAGAGTACCCGAAGGAGAACACGTGTCGGTAGAAACAATAGACCTGCAACCGGATCTGCGATATCAAGAAGTGCCGGTCAGAATCCTGGACACCGTCACTAGGAGAATGAGAAACTCCGAAGTACGAATATGCAGAGTTCAATGGAGCAGACATGGGGGTGGAGGAAGCGACTTGGGAACGCGAAGAGGCGCTAAAGAAGGAGTTTCCCCATCTATTTCGGGGCCAGCCGAATCTCGAGGACGAGATTCATTTAAGTGGGGTAGGTTTGTGACGCCCTAAAAACTTACCAAAATTAAATCACGCGTTAGAACGTTTCGATTAAAAACCACTCGTCGCCAGACCATAGCCCTAACCCCGACCGTATCGCCATCCCCACCCCGCGTCGCTCGGAAGCCTGCCGCTCGCGCGCGGTCACTGCCGCGAATAGCGCCGGCACAAGTCATTTCTCACGCAGCGCACGAATCCCGCGCGCGCGTGGCCGATCGGTCGCGGCTGCGGCCGCGATTGGCGCCGACGCGTTTTCTTTTTCCCTCGCCGTTCCCCTCGCGCCGCGCGTTTCCCCGCGTGGCCGACCGGCCGCGGTCACCGCCGCGACCGGCGCCGGCCCTTCTCCCTCCCTCTTTTTCTTTTCTTTCTTTCCCTTTATTTCTTTTTCTTTTTTCCTTTTCTCTCCTTTTCCTTTCTTTCTTTTCTCCCTCCCCTCCCTTTTTCTTCCTCCTCCCTTCCTTCCTGTTTTTCCCCTTTCCCCCCTGCTCCCGCGCGCGTGCCCGGCAGCACCAGCCGCGCCGGCCACCGGCCCCCCCCTTCCCCTCGCGCGCGCCTGTGCCCGGCGCCCGTACCCGCGCGTGCACCACGTGCCGCGCCGCCCGCCGTGCCGCCCGTCGCTGGCGCACGCGCGCGGCCGCACGGCCGCCGTGGCGCACACGCCGCCGCCCGCGCCTCCCCTGTGCCGCCTCGCCGCCCGCGCCTCCCCTGTGCCGCCTCGCCGCCCGCGCCCCCTCTGTACCGCACACCGCCGCCCGGCCCCCCCCCCACGTGCACGGCTGAGCCCCGTCGCAAGCCACGGGCGCCATTAATGGCCGCCCGTGGAGCCACCCGCCGGCCGCCGCCTCCCCTACGCCGGCCGCCTATAAATAGGCCCGGCCGCACCCCGGCACCCCCACAACCTGCCCCGCCACCTGGCCCCTCGCCTCCACCGCCCTAGCGCCGCCACGCCGAGCTCCAGTACCCGCCGCCGCAGCCCGCCGTCGCCCCGCCTCCGCGCGCTACCCCGGCCCGAGGTGAGGCCGGGAACGAGTTCCCCGTGGTCCCCTCCCTCTCTTCCCCCTCTCACCCGAGCCGCCCGGGCCCTAGGTGGCCGGATTTGGCCGCCGGCGCTTCCCCCCACTCTCCTCTGTTTCCTGTGAGGGGAGGAAGAAGAAGGAGGCCCTTTTGCGAAAAACCCCCTGGCCTCCCCTGTTTGTTCCAAAGAAACCCCTTTATCCATTCTCTTTGGCAAAAATAGCCCTACCCTTTCCGTTAATTCAAATCAAACCCCTCGGAACATAAACCTAAACATAATCGACACCTTTTTGCATGCTTAGGGTATTTCTAGGATTTACAAATAGGTCCGCACTCTTTCCGGATATTTACGAACAAGCCCTCGAACCCCGTTTGAGCCCTGAAACCACCTTTAGCGCGTCATTTTATGTGCGAAACGACCTCCGATTGACCCGAAATTTTACCACGCCCTTTCTAGTATAGTTTTAGCCATGCCATTAAGAAACCACCCAGAGATATTGCCCCTAACTCCGTAACTAAATTATTTCCGATTCAAGCCTATCGGTAAAAGCTTTTAGTTCTTTCGCTTGATTGTGTGTCTGTTTGTTTGCGTCGTAGGACACGGAGTGAACGACGAGGTTCCGACCGCGACCAAGCAACTGAGGACCAGTACTGCGACCCCGAACCCGAAGGACAGTGCTCCGACCAGGACTTTCCCG